>NW_008348685.1:0-1957 GCF_000622305.1 Nannospalax galili | reverse complement strand
GGACCTGTGATAAAAAGGGAGAAACTGAGACGGTGCACTGAACATTTCTTTAAAATTTTGCTTTTCCTTATTAATTTCTTTTCAATTTTTCTTCATTGTGCTGGGGACTGAGTCTGGGGCATCCTGCCTGGGAGGAAAGTAGTCTACACTGAGCTGCAGCTCCAGTCCTTCCTTTAAATTTCTGTTTCTATAAACTTTATAACTTAGAATTCAATACCACATACACTTTTTGATAGCTTATTCTTCCTTCTTATGATAATTTTATTAACACATTTTTTGTTAAACTTCTTGTGCTGTGTGTTATGAACGCTGTTCCTTACCTGTTTCTTATTTTCTATTTTGTTTGTATGTTTCTTTGATTTGGTTTTGTTCTTATTTGTTTTTGGAGATGGGTTCTAACTCTGTAGCCCTGGCTGGCCTGGAAGTTACCCCATAGATCTGTGTAACACAAACTCTTAGACATCTGCCTGCCTCTGCTCCCAAATGCATGGATGAAAGAAAGCCATGCACCTCCATGCTGGGCCTGTTGGTTTGTTTATTAGATAGTAGACCAAGCTCAGGAGCCCAGGCTGGCTTGAACTCACCATCCTTGTGCCCATAACCCCTGAGGGATGGGATCATAAGCACCAGCCACTGAAACCAGTTCAATTCTTAAATTTTTAATAATTTAATACTGTTATCACAGAAGCTGGACATGTTCGTGTACACCTGTAAATCCAGAGCCTGGGAGGTAGAGACAGGAACACCAGGAGTTCAAAGCCAGCTTTGACTGACTAGTGAGTTCACGATCACTCTGGGATCATGAGACCTGTCTCAACACCCTGTTCCATACACAACTGAAAATGATATTGAAAATGGAATGATTTACTCACTATCTGAGTCTCAAGCTCAAAAGGCTCAAGTTTATTACGGGAGTTAAAGTTATGAAAGAAGAAAATCTCAGCAGGGATTCCTTCTCATCAGTTGATGACATTCCAGAAATTGAGCCAGACTTAATTGTGTGAGCAAAACAACAGAATCAGAATGTTCAATCAAGAACCAAACCATGCAACTTCAAACAAAAACTTAAATATACATTGCTTGAGATAGTAGCATAACAATCCCTACTACCAATTGCTTCTATGCTACCATTTAAAGAAACTCTCAAGGTTAGAGATGGAGCTGAATGGCAGGGTGCCTGTCTAGCCTGTGCAAGCTCCTGGGTTGGATCCCTAGAAGAAGGAAGGAAAGAGGAAAGGAAAGAGGAAAGGAAAGAGGAAAGGAAAGAGGAAAGGAAGGGAAGGGAAGGGGGAAAGGGGAAAGGGGAAGGGGAAGGGGAAGGGGAAGAGGGAAGGGAAGGGAAGGGAAGGGAAGGGAAGGGAAGGGAAGGAAAGGAAAGGAAAGGAAAGGAAAGGAAAGGAAAGGAAAGGAAAGGAAAGGAAAGGAAAGGAAAGGAAAGGAAAGGAAAGAAATCAATCTGAGATTAACTGAGCAGTCATATATATGTTGGACAAGGCTGTAAGATTGGGAAGTGAGCTAAGGGGAAATTTGTTCATCGTTTTATTTAAAAATGTATATTTCTCACTAGAATATTCATTACTCGATTTTTTCTAGTATCTTTTTTAGGATCACAAATATATGCTATTAAAATTAAGTGATACTGAAAATTTACTTGTGCCATTATCCAACCCTCCAGTGATTCATTTTTGAAATTTAGAATGTGTACCAGATCTAGTGGCTCACACCTGAGCTCAGGTCTTAGAGGCTGAGGTGGGAGGATTAGAAGTTTAAGGTCATCCTCAGCTACATATTTTGAAGCCGGATTTTGGCTATAGGAGACACTGTCTCAAAACAACAAGTAAAAGCACAAACAGGAATTCCAATAATATAAACTATACTCACGATTGCATAGACTACTTTAGTGTGTTTTTAAATTAAAGAATTGAAAATGATTTTAAAAAACAAATGGCTCAAACAT
>NW_008348684.1:0-248 GCF_000622305.1 Nannospalax galili | reverse complement strand
TTACTTATCGTATTACAGTCACACTTTGCACTCTGAACAACAGGAAGGGACTATGAACAAAAACAGCAACAAACAGAAAACAATGGCAGGGGCAAGGAAAAACACTAAAACAAAAAAAACTATCCATGAAGGAAGAAGAGAAAGTGAAAGCGAAAGCAAAAGCGAAAGTAAAAGTGAGAATGAGAGGTTCCCCGTCCGGGCCACCAACTGCCCCTTCCCCAGGCTCTGTCTAGCAGAGCCCAGTAAAA
>NW_008348683.1:20155-21390 GCF_000622305.1 Nannospalax galili | reverse complement strand
AAAATTTTGGCAAGCAACTAAACACAGAACATTTTCAGTTTCTAACCACATAAATTCATTAGAAAAGGATACATCCATCTTTGGAGGATTGGCTATTTCAGAAAAATGCAAGGTGAGTCTAGATCTATCTAGCGGATCAGAAGTCAGGGAAGATGGTGGAGCTGGAGGGACTGCCTGAGTAGGTACTTAGCAATCTATGGGAAGTTGTTTAGCTAATGTAGGTTAGGGATCTAGTGTGGGGATCTGACACAGGGGAATTGGACTTTGACTGGGTCTGAGACTGGAAGGGTCAGGGTCAGAGTGGGTGAGAAGAATGGAATAGAGATGCAGTGGGCAGGATCACTCTTACCAGATTCCTGGATGGACAGGTCCATATGACTGATCAGGAGCCATGGAAGGTGGAGGTGAATGGAATGGTCTCAGTAGGGACTTAGCAATCTGTGGGAGGGTGTTTAGCTAGTCTGAGTCAGGAATCTACTACGGGGATTTGAGGTAGAGGAAATGTAGCTTGCCTGGGTCCAAGGCTGACTGGAGATCACATAACTATATCTTCGGAAAGACATCTATTCCCATATTCTGAAAATTTTATTTTCCTAATATTTGAGAAATAATATCAATGGGAGAACAAATGAGATACTTCAGAGGAAGCACTAGAGACATGAACCTTGTTGAAAACAGATGTTTTCAAATATTTAGGAAGAAATTTCAAATTTGCTAACACTAAACCTTTAAAATCCTTGTCTTGGTCAAAGAAGGATGACTCCTTAGTTCCAAGAACTCTTATTCACTCCTCAATAATTAAAACATAATTTATCTTACACGTTTTCTCTAAGATTTCCAGATAATAATGTAACATAGACACTTCAGTGACAAAGAGCTGTTCATATTGTGAATGGTGGTTATGCATGCCTGTATTCATGTACCTGAAAGCCCAGGTATGGGTAGATAGCTCAATAATTGGAATAGGATGGCACAATAAAGTTAATCATTGCTGATCACACATTCCCTATGCGCTGTACAGCTAGAGTCCTTCTATTTGGCTCTAGGTCTTTCTGAGTCACCAGAAACTTTGCAGAGATTTCTAACTGAAGCATAGAACACATAATCCTGGAAAGAAGTTAAAATATTCAGTCTAGAATTTGAAAATTCTACTATGAAATTTAATATACTTGTGAAAACTATGCATCAGAAACCCCACTTCAGATATAGAGCACAAATCGATTCATGGCAATGAT
>NW_008348683.1:17158-18562 GCF_000622305.1 Nannospalax galili | reverse complement strand
ACAGTTAGGGATCTATCGCTCCTTGACTCCAGAGTCCTGAAGTGAAACAGGTCTGCTAAATTCTAACCACCATTTAGCTGTTCTACATGACACAGTCCAGAAAAACATAGCCATTCTCCAAACACTTTGGTACCATTTTGCAAAACCAGCAGAATTCCTGACTGGCAAAAGGACAGAGTGAACTAGTGTGTAGCTCCCCACTAGTAGGGTTTTGTCTATGCCTTATGTCATCTGAGCCTATAGCCACTTCAGGTGTTTGGACACTAGGTGGTGATTGAAATCCAGTTTGCTTGTATTCAGCTGTAATCTCCCAGCCAGGTAAAACAGGAGCGTGGTAGGAAGACTGTGAGTCATCTGCTAATTTTCATCAAGGACTGTTTCACGACTATGTAAAGAAACCCTGATAAACTAATCAAGATGGATTTGTTGTGATTGGAGACATCACTCACTTGATACTTGCTGTTCCTCCAGAGGGCCCAAGTTCAGTTCCCAGCATTCATTCCCGGGACTGACAACCACCTCTTACTCCAACTCCAGGGAATCTGATAATGTTTTCAGGTCTCTGTGTTAGCAACAGCATACATGCAGTGCGCGCGCGCCCGTGCGCACCCACACACACACACACACACACACACACACACACACACACACAGTGGGATGTGATAAGAATTTTTTAAAATTTTATAAGGATAGATTTGTTCATGTCATTTTTGAGCTGAGCTGTTGTTGCCATCTAAATTAGGAGATGATGTTAGTAGAAATCTCTCAAAAAATCATGCAACAAATCCCAGCACAGTTCATTGATGGACACTCCAGGACAGTTTTTTTTTCCTTATTATCAGCAAAGTGGACAAAACTGATGCTTATTATTACTTTGTGGATCCTGGATATCCCAGTGTTATAAAACTTTTCATAAATCTCAACTCCAGATACATCATGGACAATGCATGAGGCAGGAAGCTCTGGGCTCTACTGCCACTCCTCTGAGGTGTTGTGCTTGATCTTTCACATAGAGAAACAATCTCAATCTTATTATTATTCATTTTATAGGTAAAGGTATCAGACTAGCACTTCATATGAATTGTGGCAAAGCATAATGAATTCACTAAATGAATCTATGTAGTAAATTATTCATAATAAGTTGGAATATGAATTGATAGGGAAGTTATATTTTCAAAGAGACACTTCACTAAGGTATGAGAACTCAGAAATTTTCAAAATTGAAAGGTCTCACTTAGTGGAAATTTAATCAATGATCACAGATATGCAAAACAATTTTTGTATTTGTAGTTAGTGATAAGTTGAAAGCTGAATTTGGAAGACAGGTTCAGGGATGTGCTGTATTTTCCTTACACTAGATTAACAGGAGACATTTCTCCATAAACAGAGTTTACTTTTCTACTT
>NW_008348683.1:13795-17083 GCF_000622305.1 Nannospalax galili | reverse complement strand
ATTCATTTCTCTACCTCAGAAGGCATGAAGTTAACCTGATACTTCTGATTCCATTAGCACACACTTTAAGTATTCTCCTTTCAAATAATTAGTTCCTACTTATAACAGAGAAAGCCATTGTTTGATCAATTCTCCCATGAAAACTAACTCTATCATCTTCTCCTACACTTGCATACATCTTTTCCCACAAATTACTATAGAGATGTAACATCAGATACCACTCTGTGGTCATAAACATTTCTTTTATTGCATAGATATGTTTCTCAAATTCTTTGATTGGTCAAGGGGACAGGTGACCCACCACGATTACAGGATATTTTGAGAGATGCTCGTAGTCCCCTGGAACTAGTCGACCTAGGAGGGCAAGGAGCAAAAACTGTCCTTTATGTCAATCTCTCCAAATTATTATAGGTCTCAAAGTATGTCTCTTAAACATCCAAGAAGTTTAGTTCCAACAGTCTGGTACTTTTAATTACTGTGTGTCATGTAGATAAATCTTGGGCAAAGACCGATTGTTCTCAGATAAACCTTACCTAGACCTATATTTCTCGATCTGTTATGTATAATTTGTAAGTATGTTGTTGGAGTAATATGGTTCAGTCTGGTTTTTAAAACTAGCTAGGCATTATTAATCTCTTGCATTGTGTCACCCCTCCATCATGGCTTTCCCACTTAAGGTGCCCCCATTTCCCCCCTTTCTCCCTTACTAATACCATTCTCCTATGTTCCTACCTCTCTTGAGCTCCTTCTTTAATCCCTAGTTTCCTTGTGTACCCTTCCCCCGCCCTCCCTTATACTAACCCAATTTTTATCCATATCTCCCTTAAAAAGCCTGTTTCCTACTGATCTTTTCTGTCAGGTTCTTTCTTTTCCTTTACGTCCCTATTTCTTTTCCATTATCCTGGTTCCTTTCATTTGAAAGGCTAGTATGGGAATTCTTAGCTAAAGACGCTGGTATCAGCAGAAACTAAAGCTCTTGATCTATAAGCCATTCCACTTAACAGATATAGTTTCATCAAGGTTCAGTGGAAATGGAACTGGAGCAGAGTGTTATCTCATCATCAGAAGTCTGGAGTCTGAAGATGCTGCAATTTATTATTGTCAACACTGTTGAGACACTGTTCCCATAGACAAATCACCCAGAAAAGCAGAATTGTAAGAACATACTGCCTGAGAAGTTCCTACTGGTGCCTAAATTGGCTGAGATTATCTCTGAGATGCACAAGGCTTTAATGAACATTGTAAGGTCTTAGTAGAGGCAGTCAAGCAATCTTCTAGACTTCTTTCTCTATGTCTTTCTTTGCCTCAGCAGAAATAGGGTACATGATTCCCATAGGCTCTTCTGGAGCCTTGACCCACTCTTGCTGAGGTTGCTGGACAATATCTAAGTAACCTGGGTGAGCTACACAATTCACCCCAAGCTCTCATCTCCCTAATTTAGGATGTTCTCCAGCCACTCCCACTAGTCCAGAGCTCAAGCCTTCTGCATTAGTTAGTAATAACCAGCACATTTTGTTCCCATCAGCACTCCTTGGGTTTTGGCCCTGTCATGCTGAGGCTTCTAGAGGATGCCTGACTAGCTAGGAGATATAGTTATACCCAGTCCTGATAGGTCACAATTCATCTGCTTTGAGATCAGTCCCAGTCACTTGGCTTCAGAACTCACAGCTTTTTTGCTTAGCTAGTTAGAATCAGCCCAGCATATACCCATCACAGCATCTGGGCCTATGCTCCTTCACCTTCCTGGAGAGTTCCTGACTAGCCTGCCTGGATCCATCCAATCCCTCTAATAAAAAAAAAAAATCAAAAGACAGAACCTGAAGCCCAGACCAATAAAGTATTTAGACCAGATCAGAAAGCAACCAAGCTATATCAGCAATATTAACAGAATTAAACTTCAACACAATGACGGCAGGCCTGAGTTTCAAATCACACACAAGCAACAAAAGAAATCCATATGCCTAGATCACAATGAAAATACATAGAAGTTACTAGTTCCAACCTGCTGTTCCAGTAACACCTAGATTCTATCATAGAAACTCAGGCCCAGAATTTGGACCTATCCCTAGCTGAACAGAGACCACTTCTTACAAATATTAGAACAACAACACAGCAGCCTCAAAACTGAACACTCAGAAGACATAAAGTCAAACAGCATTGGTGCCACATACCTTTAATACTCACAGGAAGGCATATCTCTGTGAGTTTGAGGCCAGCCTAGTCAACATAGCAAGTTCTAGGTTAGGTGGGACTACAGTGACACCCTGTCTCAAAAAGACCAAAGAAAAAAAGAGATATAAAACCAAAAATTGGAGTAACAGCAGCAGACAAATATAAAAACACCCACTTAACAAAGATGAGATCAGATATCCATGCCAAGAAATAACCAAGGACACAACTCCAGATGCCTGGGCTCCATCAGAAAAACACAAGCAACATGGAGAGCTAATATGTCACCTCCAGAAATTAGCTCACTCATGGAAAAAATTCCTGAGAAAGGCAGCACAGCTGATACACAGACAATGATTTCAAAATAGCATTCATAAATATGTTCAGGGAACTGAAAGAAGACACGTATAAAAGGTGAATAAAAACCGTGACATACACTGTTGAATGAGGGAAGTAAAGTAATTCAAGACTTGAAATTAGAATTCACTGAAGGTAGAGAATCTCCAAGGAAAAACCAAACAAACAAAACTAGAAATGAAAAGCTCAGGAAGTTATTTACAAACACACACTGAGCCCATTAATATTCTAGTGAGCTCTGTAAGCTTTCTGATTCATAAATCAGGCACAGTCTCCCAGGCAGATGGAGGAAGTGTGTAGGTCCAGGACTGTGTGGGGTGGAAGCAGCGGGTGTGACGCTGAGTGGGGGTTTTTGTTCAAGTGTGAAGCACTGTGGGAGGAAACTCACGATAATGCTGACAGTGATAAACAGCCAGGTCTTCAGCCTGAACACTGCTGATGGTTAGAGTGAAATCTGTCCCAGACCCACCTCCTATGAAGCAATCAGCGACACCAGATTCCCATATGGATGCATTATAGATCAGCAGTTTGGGAGCCTGTCCTGGTTTCTGCTGGTACCAGGCCAAGTAGTGGTTAAAACCAAATAAAATACTCTGGCTGGATTTGCAGTTAATGGTGACCCTCTGTTCTACTGACACTGCCAGAGAGCGAGGAGACTGGGTCATAATGATGTCCCCACAGGCACCTGTAATTAGGAAGAAACAATGATCATATACACACACACACACACGCAACACACAACAGACACCAGAAAGATACAGA
>NW_008348683.1:13535-13715 GCF_000622305.1 Nannospalax galili | reverse complement strand
AGAGAGAGAAATAGAGAGGGAGAGATATTTTATCATAGAAACACTGGAATTTGACATTTAAAATCTTCATAAAAGCATTTTGTCAGTATTGACATTGTGTTCATATAGGAAATAGTAATTATAGATCATTATATCTCATAACTATCTCTTTCTCTTTAATAATATTAATCTAATACTGTA
>NW_008348683.1:11084-13097 GCF_000622305.1 Nannospalax galili | reverse complement strand
TTCCGATCTACAAGTAAGATCAAAAGAAATGAGCAAATATAGGGAAGTTTAGAGAAGGAAGAGAGAAAGGAGGGAAGGATGGGAGACCAGGATGTGCGGAGGAAGGTGGTTTAGCTGCGAAGTATAAAGGGGGAAAATGGAAAGACAAGCAAGCAGCAACTGTTTATGACTTTTTGCAAATTTCATATAATATATTGATCAAATTTAGATTTCCATCCCCCATGTTCACCCTCTACCAACACCTGCTCCAATTTCATCTCTCTCTCCCTTCCTTTTTCTCCCCTCTCTCACACACAGAGACACACAGACACACACAGACACACAGACACAGATACACACACACAATCACTTATTTGGCATTGAAAAGAGGTGCTTTATGCTAGAACTGCAATGCTGAATTCACTCTTGCAACGTCTCAGGATAGTTTGAATCTAACACCCACATTTATCTGAGATGATATCTATGCATAGGATGCTATAGCTGAGGTGCTTAAGGACACTAAGTTGAATCCCCCTTCCTCCAAAACTATAACTATTAACAAACACATATGTAAAATGAATAAACAAATTAACAAATAAATGTAGTAATAAAAATGACTCCTTGTTTGCTGTGTCTATAAACTGTAGGAAATATTATTTTATGAAGGATTCAAATAATCTGATGTGAACACACACACACATATATATCCACATGCGTTTGTATATGTGTATATTTTCTGTGTGTGTATGTGTGTGTGTGTGTTTATGGGAGGATATCTATCAGTTTATAAAGACCAGACATCAAAAATTTCTATTCTCTATCAAGAGTATAAATTTTTCTCAATTTCCAGTTGCATTTAATAGGACTTTTGAATATTCAGTAGTTATATAACTATGTATAGAATAGTAAAACTAGTTTCCTTTTTCTCACCCTCTACAAAACTTAGCTCCAAATGTATCAAGGACTTCAACATAAAATCCAACACACTGAATCTCATAGAGTAGAAACTATGGAGGTCACTAGACTATAGGGACACAGGAATAAACTTTCCAGGCAGGACCCTGATAGAGCTGGCATTAAAACCAACATCTGACAAATGAAGCCTCATAAACTGTAAATCTTTCATACAGTAAAGAACACCATCATTCAACTGAAGATTCAGCCTACAGAATGGGGGAAAACTTCAACAATACATCTGACACAAGGTTTGAATCTAGAATATATGAAGAAACCACAATATAACACCAAGAAAAGAAGCAACTTGATAAACAATCATGACAAGGAACTGAACAAAAATTCTCAGAAGATAAAATGAAATGCCAGATAAATTTTTCAACATTTTTAGCCATTACAGAATTCCAATTATTCATTTGAAATTTCATCTTACCACAGCCTGAATGACTAAGTTCCAAAAAAAATAAATGATACCAAATGTTGGTGAGGATGTGTGGAAAGAGGATTACTTATTCACTGCTGGTTGGAATGTAAATTGTGTAGTCATTATGGAAATCAGTGTGAAGAGTCCACAAAGAGCTAAATATTTGTAGATACTCTACTCACAGTAGCTGGGTCATGGGAGAAACATCAATGGCCATCAACTGAAAAGAGTTAATAATGTATGCTACATTTTCACAATGGAATATTACTTATATGTTAAGGAAAAATATGAAATTCACAGATAAATGAAGGAAACTGGAAAGAAACACAGATTTGAGGTAAGCCAGACCCATAACTGTCGCATGTCCTCTGTCATAAATGTATGCTACCTTTAACTCTTTAGATATGTGTAATTCAATTAGGAAATCCATAGAGTTCAGTATAACAGGAGATTGGGGAGGGGAGGTATAGTAAAGTCACACATTGGGGGAATGGGAATAATGTAAAGGGAAAGGTTGAATGATGGGGTAATGGAAGTTCAGGGCAGAAGAGAGAGGATGAGGAAGGATAATTATCAGTAAAATTTTCTTACTTCATGTCAAAATATATAATACAAGCTCATCATATTTAATGGAAGCATGAATGTTAATGAGGTAA
>NW_008348683.1:10240-11013 GCF_000622305.1 Nannospalax galili | reverse complement strand
TGTGGATAGGCAGGTCACAGGCCATAGGAGAGACGTGTTATTGGTTATTCTATTGAATAATCAAAGTATTAAACCAACTCCTAATGACTTATTGTTATATTCACAGATTTGACTCTCTCTCAACTGCAGGCAGAGAAGCTTCTGCTTGCAGCAGATGTAGGTTAACAGAGACCCACAACTCTTCATGGTGCAGAGATTAGGAGACCTCGGTGTTTTGGATTCTAAATGGATTCCTATACTGAACCCTCTCCTCCCTAGGATCAGGGTATTTACAGCAGAGGGTGGGTAGATTTTAGGAGCCAGAATTAGTGTCTAAACACAAGTAAACCTGAACTGTATCTCATATTCGCATAATCAAGGCTGAATTCTGTTCTACGAAAATACAAATAAGGGTGAAGAAGCTTTGAGGAAAGCCTTTGTTGGTGCTTTCTGTCTTCATGGACATGGTGCATGACAGTGTAGCATCACTTGATAAGGTATTCTTTATGGGAAAAGAGAGAACTGATGTCAATCCACTCTAAACAGATCCAAATGGTTTCCTGCTCAGTGAATGAAAGAACTAGAATTTTCATGTGTCCTTTTTTTGGTACATCACAAAACTATACAACTGTTTATCATATGCTAGGGAAAAAAGTAGTAATTTTTCATTGATTTTACAATTTATAGTGACAGTTCTTATTTTTCTAGCCTACACATATACTAATTATAAATTAAATGCTGGGTTTTATTCTATAGCATGTTTACTTCATGTTAGGGTTGGCTAATGAAGTATC
>NW_008348683.1:7617-9585 GCF_000622305.1 Nannospalax galili | reverse complement strand
GTAAAGATGGGGAGAGTGTCTGGATAGGAGCAAAATATCCCCTATGAAATTTTCAAATCACTATTTATATTTTAAAATATATTTAATTTATGAAACCCATACTCTGTTCAATGAATGCACATTAATAAGGGAACACTAATGTTATTAGAAAAAAATGGAGCAAAAGAGTCCCCAACTGGACAGTGAGGAAGACCTACAGGAGCTATAAAAAACAAGAGACAGATTCTGTTCCACAGCTTCCAAATGGAAATGAAACGTATGAATGAACATCTTGACGTCAGCCCACTGAGTGCTATGCTGCATTTCTGGACTCCAAAATTATGTAAAAATAATTCCTCATATTGAAGCCAAAATATTCGTGGCAAATTTCTTAAGAAATATAAAATCAAACCAAAGTTTTTATTGTATTTTTCTTTAAGGATCTTTCACATTAAAAATAAAAAGAGGAGAGTGTGTGTAGTCCATTAAATTTCTCGTGAGCTCTGCAAACTTTCTGATTAAGATGTGAGGTACAGACTCTCAGGCAGATGGAGGATGTGTGCAGGTCCAGGAATGTGTGGTATGGAAAAAGCTGGTGGCACTTTGAGTGGAGGTTTTTGTTAGAGTGTGGAGTATATTGGGAGGAACTCATGATAATGCTGCCAGTAATAATCTGTCAGGTCTTCAGCCTGAACAGTGATAATGGTGAGACTGAAGTCTGTCCCAGACCAACTGCCTGTGAAACTATCAGGGAACCCAGATTCCTGTGTGGATGCCCTGGAGATCACCTGTTTAGGAGCCTGTTATGGTTTCTGCTGGTACCAGGCCTAGTAGTTTGCAGTTAATGGTGACCCTCTGTCCTGCTGACACAGCCAGAGAGCAAGGAGACTGGTCATAGTGATGTCCCTACAGGCACTTGAAATTAGGAAGAAACAATGAGCACTAAATATATATAAAGAGAGAGACTTTATAATACAAATATTGAAAACTGTCATTTAAAGAGGCCTGTAAAATGGCAATATGGTAGGTATTTTATTGTGTTCATATGTCAAAAAGTCATTATACCACAACACATCCTAACAGTATCTCTATCTCTTTAAGAATATTATTCTGTAGAGATTATAACAGTTTTAATGTTCTCAACAGACATCCAGAGCAGCAGGGACATGAAGACTTAGGTATGTGGCACCATCTTGCTGTATCTGTCTTTCTGATGCAGCTCAGTTGTCATTGCAAAAGCCTGGTTTATAAAATCTGAGTAGCTGGTCTGGGGTTGGAGGGGCCTATCCAAAGCAGTCAGCAAAATAAAGGCAGATTGCCTTGCCAATGGAGAGTGAGAGTGTCTGGTATGAATTAATGGCCAAAAATACCATCATAGAGAGTGGAAATAATGGCTGGAAAGAAAGTTATCATAGAGGATCAAAGATGAGCTTAGAGCTATGAAACCACAAATCATTAAATCCTCCAATAACAAGAATTTGTTTAATATCTGACACATTTCAGTGTCTTTAGTTTTATAGAAATATTAGGACACCTTCAAAAAATAATCCTTGAGAAATAATAAAATAAGCAAGAACAAAGGAAAGAAACAAATATAGGGGAAGGCGAGAAGAAGAAAGAAGTGAAAGAAGGATGGAGGGAGGGAGGTGGGGAGGGAGGAGGGTAAGGAAAAATGAGCACAGCAGGGAGGTAAAAAGGGAAAAGAATTGGAAGGACAATCCAGGCAGCAACATTGGACCAATTTTTCTCAGTTCCAAGGCTACTCAACCTAAGGCCAACAATCATTACTTCAAACATCTGAGTTCTAGTTTCTGAGCTATGAATAGACTGGTTCAAAGAGTCAAAGAAGCCTAGAGGAATTCTGGATATTATTTTGAGAGGGGCTAGATATTCACAAACTCTTAACAACATTAACAACAAAAAAACAAATAAACAAAACAGCTGGAATCTATTTCTAAACCTGCTGGGAAGTGGAAGAGGTCCATAAAG
>NW_008348683.1:6678-7267 GCF_000622305.1 Nannospalax galili | reverse complement strand
TAACTTGTAGGATCTATGAATATATATATTATATAAAGTTTAATTGATGGTAGGTCCCTATTGCTGAACACATTATAACGATATATATTCTTGAGTCATAGAAAATGGAGAAATAATGCTCTTACTGGCTTGGAGCCTTCATCACCACTGCCTAGTTTTCATAGTGCTATAAATTTCTATGCATGCTCTTATGAAAAAGTAATCATTAACCTACAAAAATCAGATCTCTGTGATATATAAAAATGATCCCTGAAAAGACATGCACACTGATGCAATAATGGCTTAGATATTATGGGAATAGCCAACCACCCCTTGATTGTATTTAAAGTCCATTCCACAGGATGAAATCCATACCTGTACCCATTATTGGAGCAAGAACCTGTGACTTATCAGGCCATATCCAATAAGGAAGAACCTACTATTATTATTTTGGTAAATTCACATCATATTAAAATGACTCCTAAAGACTTATCACTACATCCGTAGATCAATATATCAGATTTTCTTCCAATAGATGATGATTAAAGAGACCTAAAACTTGTCAACATGCAGAAAATAAGAGATGGCAGAATCATCAACTAAAAATGTG
>NW_008348683.1:0-5734 GCF_000622305.1 Nannospalax galili | reverse complement strand
ATGTTTACAAGACAGAATCTCCTGTGGTGGGAATTTTTCACACAGGACATCTTTCCTGTTGTCACAGAGCAACATAGGAGGATTGTGTTTAGTGGTGCTGAACCCTGTCCATAATGCTTACTGTTTCCTTCTTTGCACCAGGCATAATGCACTCCTAGTTTTAAATTCAATCACTCCACTCTGGTTCCACTCTGTTCAGGAATCATTTGTAGTCATAACATATGACATGAATATCCCCATCATGTACCTGTTACACAAGATCCTACGTAAGGAAGGACAACATTGGAAATTTACTTCAACCACCGTGGTCAGTGCTGAGTAAACTCTTCACGCATTTTTTGTAACAGGTTTAACAGAACACATTTGTTCCATGATTCCAGTCTCAGGGGCAACTGTGTCATCCAGATAACCTAATGTCCATCCTCCCTGTCAGCATTGTTAGGAGACAGAGTCACAATCACTTGCTGGCCAAGTCAAAATATGTACACCACTTTAGCAATTGATAGTAACAGAAATCCAATTAAAATCCAAAGATTTTGACTTTTACACATGCAGTTTCCAAACTGGGGTCATATCCATGTTAACAGGCAATGGATCTGGAACAAACTATTTCCTCACTATCAGAAGTCAGCTGATAGATGTTGTAACATTACTGCCTGTATGATGTGTATCCTCCCACAGGGATGCAAATCATAACATAACCCCCCAGAGAAGCCGAACTTTGAGGCTGGATTGCACAAGCTCCTCCTCTGAGTGCTTCTGTCCATAGAGAGCATTAAGCAACTGCAACTTGGTATTGAAGAATAACTGGAATGTTTTGGTAGAAGTGGCCAGGGAGGCTCTTGATTCATAACTCTTCATCCTCCTCCCCCTCAGTACCATAGAATGAGGCCTCCTCTTGACTTTATTAAGTGCAGAGGTTGTGGTCCCTGAGGCATCTGGGCTTTATCATCAGTTGGAATGCATATGGTAAAATAGGAGGCATTGTAGGTATGACAAGCAGGTTCTCTTTTGACATGGAAAAATGAGTTCACATTACAGCAATTAAATGCCTGAGGGAACAGACTGTCGAGTAGTCAGGAAAGTCGGTATTAGAAATAGGGGATACGCATTTTCTGGTCTACAGTTCATGCCATCTGGACTAGTAGCCAGAGCTCTTTGTCACAGAAAGTATGAGCTAATCAGTTATGTGTCACTGAGACTGAGTCCTAGTAGCACAGACCTGGAGCTCTGAAGCCCATCTCCACCTGCAAAACTGGAGTGGAGTTTCTACAATGCTCACTTCTGCCCATGATTCTGTCAGGAACTGTGTGTATATTGTATTCACCCATTCTTACTCTAAAATCCCATGAAACACTCTATAGAAAAATCATTCAGTGCTGGAGATTTGGCTCAACAATTAAGAACACTGGTTGTTCTTGCAGAAGACCCAGATTCGAAACCCAGCATCCACATACCAGCTAACAACTGTCTGTAATTCCAGGGATCCAACAGCCTCTTCTGTCCTCTGCCTACATGCAGGCAATACATGCATACACATAAAATAAAAATAATAAAGAAAATATGAAAAAAGGAAAATCATTCAATAAAAAATGTTTCCTTTCAAAATTAGTCCAGATGTAAACATCAAAATTTATGTCACAGTTAACTTGTCAGAAATCAATAGCAGCCTGCCTTATGTAATATTAGAGGATATTAATGAAAAGTTCTCTGTGATGTCATTTCTTCTTTTATGCTTACTATATGATCTTTCTCTTAAAAATTATCATCAGTTCTCCATCATCATAAAGAGTTATGGATGCACACATCCCAGATACACTTTTTCTCCTACAATGTCAACAATTTGGACCCTGCCATGAGGTACAGAGGTTAGAAGTGTAGGAGTCAATAGCTAGTAGCATTTACAAGAAGATTCTTGGACTGGTAAAGACCAGAGAATCATCAGTATGATGTTGGAGGGAACTGAGAGAATCAAAGCCATGACCCTGTGCTCCTTTGACAAGTTTGAAACTTTGGAGGCCATACCTTAGAATACATGGACTCTGAAGGAGTACCGGAAAAGCCCCTATTTCAATATCCAGTTCCTCCCAATAAATGTCACATTTTATTAATAATATCTGATTGCACTGACCATAATACTTGACAGTAAAAACTTACGAAGGAAGGATTTATTTTCACTCATCTTTTCAGAAAGTTCAGTCCACCAGAGTGAAGGCATAATAAAAACAGGAAGAGAAGACAAGGATGGAAGTGGCCAGACACAATGTCTGTCCAAGGATCTGGGCCCAGTGAGCCTCTTCTTCCTGCTTGGACAAAATCCCCAAAGTTTCTATAACCTTCCAAAAGAGCACAACAGACCTATGTAAGAATATGAACCTGAATGAACAGTTCAACTACAAACTACAGCACCCCACAGACATTTAATGGTTGTTATCCAGAAAATATTTCCTGGGATCATTAGGAGATTTCTGCTTTGTTATATGACTTTCTACGGATCTCACAACCCAGATACGTATGCAGAAAAAAAATACATTATTCTTAAGAAAGTCATAGTAATTGTTGTTATGTCTGTGTTTTTGGAGCCAAAGAGAAGGAAAAAAGGAAACAGAGAAACCTTCCTGAACCTTATTTCAAAATATCTCAGTTACCTTACAGTCCTAGCTGTGTCTCTGAGAAACATTATCAGATGGAGTTACCACCCAAAAAGCAGCTGGGTAGTCCAGTATCACACTTTTGCTTCGCCTGTGAGGTTTGTTATAACTTGTATCAGTGGAGAGGCCTCTGGTGATATTGTTGACAGTAATAATTAATTAATAAGAAGAAGACATAAAAACTATGGTTTTGAAAACAGTAAAAATTATCAATTTAGAGGTACCAATAGAGAACTGAGGACATGAAATAGAGGGTGATTTCTCCATGAGTGCTTGTCCTATGATGACCCAAACATCTGTTGTCAATTTTATCTTGAGACCTGGAATACTTTATGACTAGGATAGCTAGCACCTGAGATCCTAGGTAGACAATCTCTTGATTTAAACTTTTTACCTCTTGTCCATCTGGTACTGAGAGTTTCAGTGCCAGAAGTTGATAGAGAGAAAAGTTGTTGCATATGGTTTGTTAATATACTTCCATGTTAGAAAGAAAAGAAAATTACAATGCAGAGCAGGAGAGGAAAGAGGAGCCAGAGTGATAGAAGGGGAAAGAAATCATGAGGAAAAAGCTACATTTCCCCTTATAGCTCATTTTTAGTAAAATCAGTTAGAGATCAGGAAATTCTCAAGCAACCTCCAATAGGGTAAACATGGGGTGGGGCAGAGCAGAGGGATTTCTCAATTCGGTTTTCTGATTTTTCTGCCTCCTATTTTACCTTCATCTCTGGGAGAGAAAGACTGTACTTATTTTCAGACAGCCCTCTGTTCATACCCAGCTCTGGCATTCACTGATCCACAGACAGACTATACCCATCCTCTGATGATGGATTCTCTCTACTGTGAAATTCAGCACTGAGGATATGAAGGGTGATCTGAAACTTTAGCCAATTGACACACTGTGAAGGGTACTTTTCTACAAAGAATCCTCCTCCAGTTATGCATGGTGTTGGGACTGTCAAATCTGTGTTCACCCTGCATCTTCCCTCTTAGGGTCCACACTGGCCACCCAGTTTGACATCAACTTGTGCAAATCCAGCTTCATGGGGATGATTATCCCTGGGCTTCCCCCCACCCCATCAAACATTATGTCACCAGCTTGAACCACATGGAGAAGATCTGGCACAAGACCTGGCACTTTCTAACAAACTGTGTGGGGTCCCAAAGAGCACCCCATGCTGCTCACCTATGCCCCTCTGATCTCCAATGACAACCTTGAAAAGATGAAAGTCAAGACTTTCAACACCCCAGCCATGTACGTAGCCATCCAGGCCATGTTGTGTTTGTATTTCTCTGGCTCTAGCCGTGGCATCGTGATGGACTCCAGTTGACGGGGTCACTCAAACTGTGCTCATCTATAAGGACAAAGGTCTCTCACATGCCATCCTGCATCTGGACTTTTACCACATGAAGATACTGATTGAGCTTGTTGTCTACAGCTTCACCACCACAGCCGAGTGGGAAATCGTGCGTAACATCAAAATTTGTGCTACATTGCCTTGGACTGCTAGCAAAAGATGACCACGACTCTACATTCCTTCTCCCTGGAGAAGAGCTATGGCCAAGTTATCACCGTTGGCAATGAGCACTTCTGATGGCCCAGGGACTCTTCCTGCCTTCCTTCCTGGGCATTGAATTCTGAAGTATCCATGAAACTTCCCTTAATTCCATCATGAACTGTGATGTCATCATCCACATGGCCCCAGTACTCCGCTGTCTGGTGGCACTACATGTACCCTGGCATCGCAGACAGGATGTTGAAGGAGATCACTGCTCTGGCTCCCAGTGTGATGAAGATCAAGATTATCTCTCCGGCTGAGCACAAGTGCTCGATGTGGAATGTTAGCTCCATCCTGCCTTTCTGTCCAACTTCCATCAGATGTGGATCAGCAAACAGGAGTACAATGAGTCCTGATGAGCTGAACCCTCCATCATCCACCTCAAATGCTTCTAGGCTGAAAGTTACTGAGTGAGCTGTAATACCCTTTCTTGACAAAACCTAACTTTATTCAGAAAAGAAAACAAATTGAGACAACATTGGCATGGCTTTGTTTGTTTTTAAGTAAGAAAAACTTTATTTTTGTTTGGTTTTGTTTTGAGGATTTTGAGTGAGGATTTAAAAACATGAATGATGAAGGCAACAACAGTCTGTTGGAGCAAGCAGCCCCAAGTTCTACGATGTGGCCAGGAAATTTGATTGTACATATTTTTTTAAATAGTCCAAGTATCCTTGGTTACAGGAAGTCCCTCGCTCTTCCTAAAGGCACCCCCACTTGCCAAAGTAAGATGACACAGCATTTCTTTTGTTTAAGCTATTTACTGCATTTTTTAAATTCTACCTTAATATTTTTTTACTGTTTATATTTTTCAATGATCAGTCACCTTGGCCCCTTCTTTTTGTCTTCTGAATTTGAAATGTATGAAGGCCTTTGGTCTCCCTGGGAGTGGGTTGAGATGTCAGGCATCAAGGAATTGCCTGTACACTGACTTGAGAGCAGTTTAATGAAAGTGCAGACCTTATAACATACACATGCAAAAAGAATGGTGCTGGGCTCATGGGCACAAACACGCCTGCATCTGGCTTTTTACATGGGTGTTGGGAATTCACACTCAAGTACTCAGACTCATGTTTGAACACTGAGCAGTATTTCTCTCTGTGCAATAAAACAACAGCTAAAAATACCATCACAGAAAGTGAAAGTAATGACTGGATAGGAAGTCAACATAGAGGCTCAACAATGAACTTAGAGCTCTGAAACCACAAACTACTAGACCCACGAGTTTAGTTTAATATCTAGGACACATTTCAGTGCATTTAGTTTTAAAGACATCGTGTAAGAACAACCTCAATCATAGGTCCACCTCACTTCCTCTGAATCTGATCTCTGGACTAGCTTCCTAACCTAGACCCTATAACCCCCCTAGCATAGGTTGCTAAATACCTCCTCAGGTGTTCCAGATCCCCATCTTCCCCTGGCTCTTGGCCTGCCTGACAGACCTTCCCATCCAGGACTCTGGTAAGTCAGATCTCACCTACCATGTCTCTATTCCATTCCTCTGCAGCCTCAACACTTCCAATCTACTCC
>NW_008348682.1:0-374 GCF_000622305.1 Nannospalax galili | reverse complement strand
ATCTTTCATCCTGCACAAAAGTCAATTCCAAATGGCTCAAAGACCTCAATGGAAATCCTGAAACTCTGAAACTCTTAGAAGAAAACAGTGGGAAAAACCTAAAAGATATACGTGTATGAAAGGACTTTCTAAACCGGACACCAATAGCCCAGGAAACAAAGGCAAGAATTAACAAGTGGGACCTCATTAAACTAAAAAGCTTCTGTACATCAAAGGAGACAACCAAGGAAATAAACAGAAAACCCACAGAATGGGAGAAAATCTTCACCAGCGACACATCTGATAGAGGTTTAATTACAGAATATATAACGAACTTAAATAAGAGAGAACCAAGTCAAGAAGCAACCCAATTGAAAGATGGGCTAAGGAGCTGA
>NW_008348681.1:0-700 GCF_000622305.1 Nannospalax galili | reverse complement strand
TGTGTGTGTGTGTGTGTGTGTGTGTGTGTGTGAGTATCCCACAGAACATCTGAAAACACCTTGTTCAACTGTACACAGCTACCAACCGTCCTTAACTGCAGTTCCAGGGGAAACCAAAGCCTTCTTCTGACTTCTGCAGCATTTTATGACAGTTCACTCATATGCATGCAGGGAATACACTCATACACATAAAATAAAAATAATAAATAAAATATAAAACAAGAATTTGGAAAATATTCTTCCATTTCTATTTTATGGAATAATTTGTGTATAAGTTTCTGAAGTTCTAGTAGATTTCTACATTGAATCCATCAGATCCTTACTTTTTGGGGGGTTGGAAATTTTTTAATTGCTGCATCTCTCTCATTGGTTTTTACAGATTTATTTAATTAATTTGCTTCATCTTGATCTAACTTTGGCACAACATAAATCATTTACATCTAGAAACTCACCTGTTTCTTTCAGAGTTTCCAATTTAATGTAATACAAATTTTTACACTATGTGCTTGTGATTTTCTGAATTCCCTGTATTCTCATGTCTTCTTTTGTATTTCTTATTTTATTAATTTGGATCGTCTCTTTCTTTTTGTGTTTGCTTTGGCTAAAGTTTATCACTTGTTTATCTTTTCAAATGACCAATTCTGTTTCATTCTTTTCATTGTTTTTAAAATTTCCATTTAATTAATTTTTACCCTGATGT
>NW_008348680.1:0-223 GCF_000622305.1 Nannospalax galili | reverse complement strand
CTTTTCCTTTACCTCCCTGGTTCCTTTTCATTATCCTGGTTCCTGTAATTAAGCTGGACTCATAAGGTTTTGGTGCTAGGATCCACATATGAGGGAGAACACGTCATTTTTTTCTGAGTCTGTGTTACTTCACTTAGTATAACAGTTTCTAGTTCCATCCAATTACCTTCAAATTTCATCTTTCTTTATTCTTGAGGAAAACTCTGTAGTATAAATCAATCAC
>NW_008348679.1:0-772 GCF_000622305.1 Nannospalax galili | reverse complement strand
ACATTGTGATGGCACAATGAATTATTGCGATGTCAAAATGTAACATTGTGATGCAAAATTGTGGCAATACAATGGTATGTGGGGCAATAGTGTTGGGATATTGGAGCATTGTGATGTCAAATTTGAGCATTGCAATGTCACAAGGGAATATTTAGAGGTCACATTGTAACATTGTTGGCATATTGGAGCAATATACTAGCACATGGACCTATGGTATTGGCAGATTAAATCATTGTGGTGTAACATTCGAGCATTGTAATTGCATATTGGTACATTTTGCAGTCATATTTTAACACGGTAATGGCACCATGGAGCATTGTGATATAACAATGAATCATTGTGAAGTCATATTGTAACATTGTGATGACACGTTTGGGACAATGTGAGCACATTGGAGCATTATGATGTTATAACGGAACATTGAGAAGTCATATTGTAGCACTTTGATGGCATATTGGAGCAATATATTGGCACAGGGGGCGATTGTATTGGCTCATTGGAGTATTGTGATGTCATAAAGTAACTCTGAGAAGTCGTAGGTTAGCATTGTGATGGCACATGTAAACAATACAATGGCACATGGGGCGATAGTGTTACACTGGAGCATTGTGATGTCACTAAGGAACAATGTGAATTCGTATTGTAACAGTTTGATGGCGTTATGTAGCAATATATAAGCACATGGGGCAAAAGTATTGGCATACTGGAGCACTGTGATGAAACAATGGAGCATCATGAAAAGACAAAGGTTCATTATGAAGTCATATTGTAA
>NW_008348678.1:0-306 GCF_000622305.1 Nannospalax galili | reverse complement strand
TCACCTAGGAGACACATCTCTGGGTGTGTCCTAGAACACTTTTTTTTTTTTCAAATGTGTGTGCGTGTATTGCCTGCATGTGGGTCAGTGAACCCGTGTCATGCAGTGCCCGTGAAGGTCAGAAGAGGCTGTCGGATCCCCTGGGGCTGGAGTTACGGACAGTTGTTAGCTGCCATGTGGGTTCTGGGATTCGAACCTGGGTCCTCTGCAAGAACAACCAGTGCTCTTAACCTCTGAGCCATCTCTCCAGCTCCCTAGAACACACTTTTTAGAGTAATTTTAACTGAGGAGAGAAGATCCACCCTG
>NW_008348677.1:353-471 GCF_000622305.1 Nannospalax galili | reverse complement strand
GGGAAAACTTTCAAATTCCTTCTATGAAGCCAGCATCACTCTAATACCAAGAACTAGACAAAGATACAATCATAAAGAAAACTATAGACCCATATCCTTAATGAACATAGATTCAAAA
>NW_008348677.1:0-172 GCF_000622305.1 Nannospalax galili | reverse complement strand
GAAGGCCTTTGACAAAATTCAACATGATTTATGTTTCAAAGTCCTAGAGAGAATTGGACTGGAAAGAACATATCTCAACATAATTAAAGCCATATATAACAAACCCACAGTCAACATTCTGAATGGAGAAAAACTGGAATCATTCCCCTTGAAATCAGGAACCAGACAAGGC
>NW_008348676.1:7698-7989 GCF_000622305.1 Nannospalax galili | reverse complement strand
ACAATCACCTGTAAATCCAGCTTCAAGGGATCCAAGGCCCTCTTCTGGTTTCCACAGCACCTGTACATACCTACACACACATACACACACACACCATAAAAATTTTCTGAACCTTGCATTTCCCTTAAGCAAAATTAAACTTTTTATGTTTAAAGACCATTTATTTTCTGCAAGCTCTCTTTTCCTGGTTTTTGAATTGTTATTCTTTATTTCATCTGCTTGAAACATACTTTGGTGTGTGATGTGATGATAAAATTCTAGGACTCTTTCTTGAGTGTATTATTTCTCTGA
>NW_008348676.1:861-2715 GCF_000622305.1 Nannospalax galili | reverse complement strand
TCTTGTTTAAAAGCAGACAGTTATCTCATAAACAATTCATCACCCATACATTCAACATATCATGTATTTAATTATTCATACACATAAATTTAGAAATGGTTTACATACTGTACATAAATTAAAGAAAAAAGTTACAGTGTATTTCAAATGTGATCTCATTTTTTTCTTAGAATTAAAAGCATCTACAGCTTAATTTTTCATTTGTTTTTTTTCTGGTTTTTTTTTTTTTGAAACAAGATCTCCCTGTGGCCCCAGCTGTCCTGGAACTCTGGAACTCACTATGTAGACCAGGCTGGCCTTGAACTCACAGAGATCCACCTCTGCCTCCCAAGTGCTGGGACTATAGACGTGCACCACCACGCCTGGCTTACAGCTAAATTTTTTAAAAACTATGTGCATGTGTGTGATGTATGTGTGCAGGTATGTGCATGTGGGTGTAAGTGCCTATGGAGGCCAAAGGCACTGGATTCCCCTGGAGCTGGAGTTACAGGCGGTTACAATCTACCTGACATGGCTACTAGGGAAGTAATCTTAGGTCTTCTAAAGAGCAATATGTGCTCTTAGTGGCTGAGCCCTCTCACCAGTGCCCTGATTTCTTAAAAGGAGAAAAATCTTTCCCTCTGAACTTTTTTGGGTGACAAAATAGGAGGAAATTCTTATACTCTATTCTTCACACTCTTCCTCTTACCCAGAGCCTCAAAGTTCAGCCTTTTTGTGTTATAAGAGGCTTGGTGCACAGAATATCTTCTGTGTGAATAAAATCCAGAATACTACTCTACACATAATGGATACTCAGCACTTAGAGAAGAAACAAATGAGATATAAGCCCTTTCTTGAAAGAGTTGGGTTCTACAGCTGAAACCTTGCACGTATTAAGAACATAACCTTCAGAGGCAGTCCCCTTGACTTAACTTCCCCAAGAGCTAGAATGTACAAGTATATGCCACCACAGGCAGCAAACTGTTTCCCCAGTCTCACTATGCAGCCCTGTACGGCCTTGAACATCTTATCCCCTTCTGCTTCTGTCTACTGACATGCGCCACACAGTTAATAACAGAACTTTTTAAAAATGTTCCTTAACTATACATGTGGGAAAAAATATGTATCATAAAGTCATTTAAATACATGATAGTAAGATGGTCAATGGACTTCAGGATTTCTTATATTAAAATACTTACCTCTTCAAAAACAGCAGCTTTATTTACTTTTTCCCTTGCAATGTCACAGATCTTCAAGATTCCCAGGGCAAAAGCTTTCATAGCAGGATCTTCTATGAAGTCTGGATTATGAATATAAAGGCACGTAGAAACTGTCTGTGCCAAGGAATGGCCTTCTAACCATGTTATCTATTTAAAAAACAAACAAACAAACAAACAAAAAAAAAAAAACCTACATTACTTTAGGTGATATACAGAGTTTGTAAAGTCTAAATTGACCCAGTAAGTGAAAGTGTCACAGACTCAGAAGGCAAGAATTAGACTCATTTTCACTGAGTAAAGTTTTTAAAAAACCCAATAAGGCTGAGTATTTCTTACAATAATTCAGGATTCAAAATGCTCTATAATCTGCAATTTTTTTTGAGTATGATACTAGTGCTAAAAAGTTTCAGATTTCAAATATGCTTGATCTGAACTACAAATAACTAGCAGCCTATAGGAAGTATTCTTAATCTATAATTTATTTACAATATACTTGGTGTCTAATGAAATCAGAGTGTCTACGCAGCATTCAGAAGCCATCAACTCCACAGTGTAACTGATTAAAAAGCCCACAGACAACAGAATTCACAGGTTCCTAACTGATCAGGTCTTTTGCTTCTCCTCGCACTCTTCTTACCATCACTGACAGAACCAA
>NW_008348676.1:0-464 GCF_000622305.1 Nannospalax galili | reverse complement strand
AAGAACTATGCAGTGGGAGAAAACAAATGTTATTGGAATACACAATGAGACATGGATATGAAAAATGTTATAACTAAGGTGTGTTAGAGTAATTACTGTGCAGAAGAGAACCTTTCCAAATTAAAAACCATGTACTATTAAAGCGCAATCTCTTAAACAGTCTCAAAGTCTCATTTAACTGCTCCTCAACTTTCTCAAAAATCTTCCCTCTGCTTACTTCTCCTTTCTTCTGCAATTAGTGACATGGTGCTCACACTTGGCTCCCTGCCAGTGCCAAGAAACAGGCATTTTTACACTACTGCCATGTCAGTGTAATTTTCCCTCTTTGACTACAACACTATGAAGCCTCTGATCATGTGCCTGCCACTCTTCAGTATCTCATACCAGCATCACTTTCTTTCTACAGTCTTTATTACTTCCCTACCTGGGTCACAATTACTCCCTCCTCTCTGAACCTACAACAT
>NW_008348675.1:0-4130 GCF_000622305.1 Nannospalax galili | reverse complement strand
ATCTCTACTGACTTTCATAGTGGTGGAAGGTGCTATGTGTGCTACCAGAAAAGAAAAGTAATCATTAACCTTACCTAGCTAGGAACCCTGCAAGTTACCATATTGGTGGGCCTGGCAAGATATGCTCACTGTGCATTAACAACATGAATATTATGAGAGTAACCAACCACTTTCTAATTGAATTTAAGGACTGCTTCCTATAGGAGGAGCCCAACCTGTGGCTAGACATTTTAGGTTGTAGGGGACAACTTACTACTATTATTCTGGCAAACAGACATAATATTAAACTGACTCCTAATGACTTATTGGTATACCCATAGATCAGAGTATTTCACAACTCTCACCAGAGAGCTTCTTCTTGCAATAGACGGTGATTAACACAGAGACCCACAATTGGTCAACATTCAGAGAATAAGAGATTGGAGTGATCAGCCTTAAATAGGACACCTATATTATACCCTCTCCTCTCAAGGCCCAAGGATCATTTCAGGAGGGGTACCAGAAAGATTTTAAGAACCAGAAGTAAAAGATAACCCTAAGGAAACCATGTTTTCTGGACACCACCGGGTACATATGAACCCACTGCACTGAGGTAGCATGCAGAAGACCAGCACCAACCCAAGCCAGACAAAATTTCAGCATGGATAGGGAAGTGTGAAGAACTGTTGGAAACTGATAGCTTCTGGGAGAGGGAGAATCAGTTTTCTTTAAGGGTATGATGGTGTACAGATTAACTGGATTCCAGGCAATGGATTCACACCCAAAAGCATCTGGGGAACACAAATTAGACTCAATGAACCTTAAAAAAATAATAATGGAGGACAATAGTGGGGGATAGTAAGGTGAAGTGGTGATGCAATGCAAGAGGTGGTCTGAATACGATCAAAATATATTGTGTGGAATTTTCAAAGAATCAATAAAATATTTAAAACATATTGACTATTGTTATGTGTGCAGATGTGTGCGTACCATGATGTGGATATGCAAGTCAGAAGATTCCTTCTGGGGAGTCAGTGCTCTCCTTCCATCTTGTTGGGGGCAGTGTTCCCTTATTGTTTCTGCTCTGATGTATATTCCAGGATAGCTGGTCCATGAGCTTCTGGGTGATTCTCTCTGCTCAGACTTCCATCTCATTATAGAAATGCTAGGATGAGGTGAGACAGTGCCTTAGACCTTATTGTTTCTGCTCTGATGTATATTCCAGGATAGCTGGTCCATGAGCTTCTGGGTGATTCTCCCTGCTCAGGCTTCCATCTCATTATAGAAATGCTAGGATGAGGTGAGACAGTGCCTTACATTATTTTTCTATCTATCTATCTATCTATCATCTATCTATCTATTTTCTATCTATCTATCATCTATCACCTATTTACCCTCTACAGGCCATTTTACCTATTTTTCTATCATCTATCTGTTTATCTATCTATCTATCTATCATCTATCTATTTTCTATCTATCATCTATCACGTATCTATTTACCATCTATCTATCTGTTATCTATCTATCTATCTATCATCTATATATATATATATATATATATCATCCATCTATCTATTTTTGCCCCTTCCCCTACATGTAGCTAAGGTCTAGTGATTGGGTGGGAGGGGTAACTAACTCCCCCATCTACTCTTTGATGAGTGTGGGAAGGAGATGTGACTATAGCTTGCCAGCATAGTGGCAGAGGACATTTCCAGGTAACATTCCACCCCTTCCTCTGGGTCTTACATTCTTTCTGCTAACCTCTTATGCAAAAGTCCCTGAGCCTTGGAGGGGGTGGTAGGTGTGGGTTATCTTCCTCCTGTTGTGGTCAGGCACTGAACTTTTGGGTCTGTGCATCATCTGTTTTCCATGGGTTGTTGGCCAGTTTCAGTGGGATTCCATCTACTATAAAAACACACACAGCAAGAAGCAAGAACATCTGAATAGTGACTGCTATAATAACTTAATCTTTGGGTGTAAACACAAATACTTGGTTGATACTTTAGCAGGTGCATTATTTCCATCTAACAAACCAATTGCAGTGACTTCTCACTGGGTCCTATATTCTCCTCTGCCACAGGGAGTTGGCTGGGTCTACAGTACCAGATTGTGTTTCACCCCTAGGAGCAGGCTGAAAATTTGCTGGTTGTGCACACACTAGACACTCCACTATTGCACCAGCAGGAACATCCTGTTTGGCATGTTGGTAGTGCAACACCTGGAGTCCACTGTTGAGGAGAATTATAGAGGACTATTCTCCCCCAGTCATCGGCATATTGCCTTTTGGTACCATGAAAGGCACCCATCCAGTGGCAGGGAGTTTCTGATTTTGTTTCTTATAAAAAATATTTTAAAAACATTTTGTTTTTATTTTATGTGTATGAGTTTATTGCCTGCATGTATGTGAGTGTACCCGTGTCGTGTAATGCTGTGGAGGTCAAAAGAGGACTTCGGATTACCCTGGAACTGGAGTTGAGGATGGTTTGTAGCCACCATGTGGATGCAGGGACTCGAACCTGGATCCTTTGCAAAAGCAGTCAGTGCTCTTAATTGCTGAGCCATCTCTCCAGCCCCCCAATTTTGTTTCTTAATTCATTCAACTAGCCTATGTCTTTTGACTGGGGAATTATAGCCATTGATATTTGAATAATGTTCTGCATAATCTAGTTGAAAATTGTTTCAAGGCAAAGAAATGATCTAAGGGGTCCTTGAAGAAGCAAAGTATAATCAGGACTAGTTTTGAAAATTTGAGTTGTAAGCCAATTTTTATTAACTGATCATTTTCTTTCAAGATCTATTTCCCTCTTGTGGGAGAAACACTTCACCGTACACTCTATTGTTCTCTAACTTTCATTGGATTTAATTCCTCAGGTTGTGTTGCAAAGCGTATTTAATGGATGTTAAGTCTCAGGCCTTTCGGGTCATCCTTTAGTTTCAGATTCACTGTACCTTGAAGGGATTCTTTTTCATTTACTTCTTTTGAGGGAAGATGCATATATGTACCAAGTCTAGATATGGGTTACTTAAAAAGTGAACATTGGCTTCTCCTTTTATTTATCATTGGTACTTTGGAGCCATCTAATTACAGTCAAGAACTTTCAGGAAAGGCAGAGGTAGTACATGAAAGATTAAACTGACTTCCTGAAAAACATCTT
The DNA here is from genome assembly GCF_000622305.1 of Nannospalax galili. Classification (NCBI taxonomy): domain Eukaryota; kingdom Metazoa; phylum Chordata; class Mammalia; order Rodentia; family Spalacidae; genus Nannospalax; species Nannospalax galili. Next base: position 996 of record NW_008348675.1, on the reverse strand, counting down.
GTCTTCTTCCTCCCCCTCCCCCTCTTTCCCTGTTCTTTATTTTGATATTAGGGATGGATTGTCATGCTAGATAAGTACTCTCCCACTGAACTATATCCTTAACACTCTTTCCTCTTTATTTTGAAACAGGGTCTCCGTAAATTTTAAGGCTGACGTTGAGCTTACTTTGTTGCCCAGGCAGTCTTTGAACTTGTGATCCTCTGACCTCAGACTTTCAAGTAGCTGGGATTACAAGCCTGTGCATAGGCCCAGCTTGAAGTTCCTCAGATCTGCAGAGGAGAAGAACTTCTAGAGATGACACTATATGGGTTGTCTGTGCTTATTATGTCAGATGTGTGGATATTCATCAGAGACCTCACTGGTACTCCCTGGATTCCGATGCTCACTGTCGCTGTCACACTTGCTGTTGGATGCGGGAATGTTGTACACTTTCTCCATGCCTAATCACCAAGTCTCCTTTGACCTACAGTACAACATGATAGAGGACAGCTACTCCACTGCAGTAAGTACACAAGTAAATCAATATGATACGTGTGAGACTCGTAAACGAGGAAAGACAAAGCCGTTGAAATGTTATATATTTATTGGAAAAACATGCCCTTGATACTCCATGATGGACGCACATTTGGAGTTGGTATTTGGAAATTGATTAATTCTCTATGATAACATCCATCATTGTACCTTTGAGAAAATATTGTTGTTTTAAAAAGTTACTTATTCTAGGAACATTTATAGAACTATTTTGGTGAAATATGTTCCCAAATCTGACAGCATGTTTAGATCTGTCCTGACCTCAAATTTGAGAGTTAACTCTGAAGTGAAATCTGAGGAAATGCAGATTCTGAGGAGCCGGTTCTCTAGCAATTGCACTGTGTTCAAAATGGAAAGTGATTTCTCCTGTCTACTGCTCCATTCACAAAAATAAGCACCAATATATTGTTTCTTGAGAATGTTGCCTTCATTTATTTATTTATATTTATTTATTTATTTATTTAT
>NW_008348674.1:0-414 GCF_000622305.1 Nannospalax galili | reverse complement strand
CTATCTTCCCAGTCTGCCACATTAATTTTTGATCACATGATTTTCTTTCTTTTTTTTAGTTTTGTGATATTTATAAAATATATTTTTTAATTTTTATTTTATGCATGTAAGTATACTGCCTGCATGTAAGTGTGCCCATGTTGTGCAATACCCTCAGAGGTCAGAAGATGGCATCAGAATCCCTGTAACTGCAGTTACAGTTGGTTGTTAATCACCATGGGGATGCTGGGAACTGTGAACCCAGGTCCTCTGCAAGAGCAGCCAGCGCTCTTAACCGCTGAGCCATCTCTTCAACCCCATCATAAAATGTATTCTGATCATATTTAAATCCCCTACCTTATCTGCATCCCCCTTTCCTCGACCAAATTTTCTGTATTCTAATACACACACACACACACACACACACACACACAC
>NW_008348673.1:0-255 GCF_000622305.1 Nannospalax galili | reverse complement strand
TGGGAGATGAAAGTAATGCCTACTTAACCATCAAAGGGGTAAATCTCACTTGTGAAGGCCACACTGATGGCTCTCCCATGTGATTTTATACTGATTCTTCCTCTCCCTTGACAGGTTGCTTCTTGCTCTCCTTAAGAACAGTAGTTGCTGATTCCCCATCTCCTGCAGGGAGATCTACAAAGTCTAATGTGCATTTGGGCGCTTTCCCAGAGAGGCCCCCTTCTGGGGAAGGTAATAGAGATCTCTGGACATTAA
>NW_008348672.1:0-395 GCF_000622305.1 Nannospalax galili | reverse complement strand
AAAAGTATTTCTGGAACTAAATGAAAAGGACAATACAACACAACAAAACCTTTTGGTCACACTGAAAGCTGTCCTTAGAGGGAAGTTTATAGCTCTAAGTGCCTATATCAAAAAATCGGAAAGAACACAAATAAATGACAACATTGCAACTCAAGACACTTGAAAAGCAACAATAAACGAAACAAAAACCTAGCAGAGAAGAAGAAATAACAAAAATCAGGGCAGAAATTACTGAAATTGAAACAAAGAAAACAGTACAAAGAATCAAAAAATCCAAGAGCTGGTTCTTTGAAAAGATAAACAAGACTGACAGACCACTAGCCCAATTAACCAAAATAAAAGAGCACATCACAACAGACACCAGAAATATACAGAACATTATAAGGGAATACTTT
>NW_008348671.1:0-4549 GCF_000622305.1 Nannospalax galili | reverse complement strand
TACTTCTGAGACCATGTAACTTTTAGCCAATCAGCCAGTTGTCTGAAAGACAAAGAGACTGATAGGCAATGAAGCCAAGGAACTGGGTCTTTCATCTCAGATGGATATAAATAATGAGAGGAATTTTGTCTCATGACCTATTTTCCATGGACCATCACGCTAGTCAGTCGGATCCTGGCCCACCCACTTAAGGTTTTTTGCCAGTACCCATATGGGGTTTGAATCTCCTGTAGAGTAGACAGAACCAAAGCCTCGACCATGGTTAACAATGGATCTGGGCTCTCCATCGCCCCGTAATGGGGTCCTTCCATCTTACCCGTGCTTCAGGTCTCTGCGCCTGTCATCCCCAATGCATCTGAAACAGGGATTCCAACTGATTTTTTTGAAAATTGAGAACATTAACAGTGAATAAGGCCATACCCAACTTTTTGGTGTGGGCTCATTCCCCCTTTTTGTTTTGTAATTGAATATTTAGGTTTTGATGGTTGCGTTCTATAATGTCTTGACCTTGGGGATTGTAGGGAATTCCTGTATTGTGTTGAATTCCCCAAAGTGAAAAGAAACCTTGTAAATTTTTACTCACAAAACATGGTCCATTATCAGTTTTAATTCTTTGGGACAGTCCCAACGTAGCAAAGCACTGGAGAAAATGAGACTGAGCATGTTTAGACTTCTCTCCTGTATGAGCAGTAGCTCAAAAGGCATGTGAGAATGTGTTGATGTACACAAAAACATACTTAAGCTTTCCAAAAGAAGCATAGTGTATGACATCCGTCTGCCACAAGGAATTGGGCTTGAGTCCCCTGGGGTTTACCCCTGGCTGTTGCAGAGGCAGTTCATGCAGGAAGGGTGGACAAGTCTTACAGGTATGTATAATCTTCTTTAGGTCCTTGATGGGAAGTTGAGGAAATCTCTCATGAAGTCCCCACCAAGTTACATGAGTGATGTTATGTAACCCCTGAGCTTCATTCAGGCCCGATGACAGGACCTGGGTGGAAGCCACCTTGTCTGCCTCTGCATTGCCTTGGCATAAAAGCCCAGGCAATCCTTGGTTCCCCCTAAGATGCTGTAAGAAAATAAGTGCTTCTCTCTCTTTAAGGAGCATAAGAGTCTGCTTCTTCAAAGGAGTAATGGGGTTCCCATCCAACCGGATATGAGAACCTAATAGCCCTGGAGGAAGATTGACTACATACAGACTGTCAGAAATCAAATTCATGGGCTCACTTATCTTTGTTAATGCTAAAGCAATGTCCATGAGTTCCTTGACTTGAGCTGATCTATCACAAGTATGGACATATCTTTTTGGTTTCTCATCTGCCCCTGGGTATACTACCACTGCTGCTCCAAATCTGCCCCCATCAGTGAAAACATTGTAAGCTTTTACTAAGGGCTCCCTCGACCCCGGGATTCAGCGAGCACTGCTGCCGGCGGGGCTGTAGCACTTGGAGGTGGGGTGGATCCCCAGCCGCCCATGGACCAGACTGGATGGGCCTCCCCTAGCCACCTTCACTGAATCGGGCCCTCCCAGCCATCCCAGAACTGGTTGCTGTGCACAGCCAATGGTGGGTTTTCTTTTTTAATGCACCTCGTGGCTGTTGCCGGTTGCCGGCCAGGGTCAGTCCCCTGCCCGGCATTCACGGGGCCCCTGACTAGCGCACACCTTAGTTCAAGGTCGGTTGGGTGGACAGCTTTCCCCTCCGACCCCGTGCGCTCCGCTCCACCCTCCCTTCTGTAAAAGGCATCCATGGGTCCTGTTTTCATGGGTCCAGGGATGCCTTGAAGCTGGCCAGGGCATGCCTGAGGTGCTGCTTCTTAATTTGGCTTCTTTTGGTTTCACTTCTGTTGCATTTCTGCTTTCTTCTTCAAACTCTTCCCATGATTCCCATGTATCCCCAATAAAAGCATTAGCCCCAAGTAACCAGGGAGCCAAATGAACAGGCTCTGCCCAAACCTTTTGAGTTACCAGATTTGACAGATCCAATCCCCTGCTTTTAAGCATACCTCTCAGCACTTTAAGTGGTGGGTCCTCAGGCTTATTGATTGCATTACCCATCTTTCCAGGTCCCGCTTACTCCTAACTTCCCGATAGGCCCCAATCGTTTTTTTTCTTTTGTCCTTTTCTTCTTCTCACCTTCCTTCGAGCCCCACTTTGGGCACCAGCTGCGGTGGGTTTGAGCCAGTGACCCTCGCAGAGGGATTATTGGGGATGAGTAAGCACACCATTTGCCAGCCCATGCTGCCCCCAGTGCCAGGGACAATCAGACGCAACGGGGACCCTAGTCAAGCGGGGACTCATTTATTACAGGTGTTACAGAGCATATAAAGGCACCTGGAAATTTCCTCTCCTGATGGCACCATGGAGTATTGTGATGTAACAATGGAACATTGAGACATCATATTTTAACGTTGTGATGGCACATTGGAGCAATAAAATGGCACATGCATCCATAGTGTTGGCACATTGGAGCATTATTATTTTACAATGGAACATTGAGAACTCATATTTTAGCATTGTGTTGGCACATAGGAGCAATATTTTGCCACATGGGGCGATAGTGCTGGCTCATTGGAGCATTGTGATATCACATTGGAGCAGTGAGAAGTCACCAAGGAACCTTCTGAATTTATATTGTGCCAATTTGATGGCACTATGAAGCAATATAATGGCACAAGGGGCCATAATGTTGGCACATTGGAGCATTGTGATGTCATATTGTAACACCGTGATGGCATATTGGAGCAATATAAAGGCACATGGGGCGATAGTATTGTTACATTGGAGCATTGTTATGTCACATTGGAACATTGTGAAGTCATAGTCTAACACTGTGATGGCACATAGAAACAATATAACTGCACAAGTGTTGATAATGTTGACACATTGGAGAATTGTGATGTCACAATTGACCATTATGATTCATATAGTAACATTGTGATGGCAGAGTGGAGCAGGATAAGGCACATGGGAAGATAGTTTTGGCACATTGGAGCATTGTGATGTCACAGTGGAACATTGTGAAGTCGTATTGTAACATTTTGATGACAAAGTGTAGCAATACGATGGAGCATGGGGTGATAGTGCTCAACATTGGAGCATGTTGGATTCACATGGAATATTGTGATGTCAAATTGGAACATTGTGAAGTCATATTGTAACATTGTGATGGAACATTGCAGGAATATAATGGCACATGGGGCCATGGTATTGGAACATTGGAGCATTGTGATGTCACATTTGAGCATTGTGAAGTCATATTGTAACATTGTGATGGCACCTTGGAGCATTGTGACCACACATGGGGTGATAGTTTTCGCACATTGGAACATTGTGATGTCACGTTGGAGCATTATGATATCGCAATAAAACATTGTGAAGTCATATTGTAATATTGTCATGGCACATTACAGCATTGGGATGTCACAATGGAATGTTGAGTAGTCATATAGTAACACTGTGATGGCTCATTGGAGCAATATAATGGCACAAGGGGGAATAGTGTTTTCACATTGGAGCACTGTGATGTCTCATTGGGGTATTGTGAGGGGACACTGTGCACCATGTTTGCATATTGAACACGGTGACAACACAATGGATAATGGTAATTACACAATTGCACATAGTGATGTCACAGTGAGCCTTGTTATGTCACAATGGAACATTGTGAAGTCATTGTAACATTGTGATGGCATTTTGGAGCTATGTAATGGCATATGGGGCTACAGTTTTGGCATATTGCAGGACTGTGATGTCACACTGGAGCAGTGTGATGTCACAGTGGAACATTGGGAAGTAATACTGTAACATTGTGATGGCATTTTGGAGCTATGTAATGGCATATGGGGCTACAGTTTTGGCATATTGCAGGACTGTGATGTCACACTGGAGCAGTGTGATGTCACAATGGAACATTGTGAAGTCATATTGTAACATGCTGTTTTCACCATAGAGCATTGTGATGTAACCATGGAACATTGTGAAATCACATTGTAACATGGTGATGGCACATTGGAGCAATATAATGGCATATGTGACGATAGTGCTGGCATATGGGAGAATTGTGATATCATATTGGAGCATTGTGATGTCACAATAGAACATTGAGAAGTCATATAGTACCGTTGTGATGACACATTGGACCAATACATTGGCACTTGGGAGAGAGTGTTGGCTCATTGGAGCATTATGATATCACATTGGATCATGGTGATGTCACAATGGAACACTGAGAAGTCATTTATGGGCCAGTGATGGCACATTGGAGCAATATAATGGCACATGTGTCCATAGATTTGGCACATTGGAGCATTATAATGTTACAATGGATCAATGAGAAATCATAGTGTAGCATTGTGATGGCACATTGGATCAATATATTGGTTCATGGGGCAAGAGTGTAGGCTCATTGGAGCATTGTGATATCACATTTGAGCATTGTGATGTCACAATGGATATTGTGAATCCATATTCTAACACTGTGATGAAAAAGTCTAGCAATATAATGGAACATGTGGCGATAGTACTGGACATCAGAGCATTTTGGTGTTACAT
>NW_008348670.1:0-261 GCF_000622305.1 Nannospalax galili | reverse complement strand
TCAACATCATTAGTAATTAGGGAAATGCAAATTAAAACCACCCTAAGGTAGTATCTTACTCCAATCAGACTTGCTAGGATCAAGAGAACAAATAATACCAAATGCTGGTGAGGATGTGGAGAAAGGGGAACACTCATTCACTGCTGGTGGGATTGCAAACTCGTGCAACCACTATGGAAAGCAGTGTGGAGAACTCTTAAAAAACTTAATAATGAACCTACCATATGACCCAGTTATACCACTCCTTGGCACATACCCAAA
>NW_008348669.1:35070-36888 GCF_000622305.1 Nannospalax galili | reverse complement strand
AAAGGATGTCATGGCTTATCAAACTCGCAGTCAGGCCTGGTCTCCAGATGGGTTTCCGTAGCTGGTCAGATGTCTTTTGATGGAATCCATATGGGGGCCATAGCATCCTGTGGAAAAATACAAGTGTATCCTCTTCTTCATGTCAGGACGGGGGCTGGTTTCTGCCATAGGGATGAAATAGGATCCCTCCATCTAACTAGTAGCAGAGGCATAGCCTGAGGCAAGGGGGACCAATGTCTGTATGCTGGACTGAGACCCCGGTCGTCAAATATGAGGAAATTAAGGTGGAACAAAGCCTCAGTAAGAGCCAGGTGAGGGTCACATTTGGCCTCGGCCAAGGGACTTTTAGCCAGGAGGGAATTAATTGTCCTGTTGGTCTTTCAACAATGGCTTTTCCTTTCAGGTTATAGGGAATACCAAAGGTATTATTGAATTCTTAAGAGGGATAAGCAGGCCCGTTATCACTCTTAAGCACCCAGGGTACACCCATGATTAGCATGGCGGACTTTATAGCTTTAATGACATGTATAGAGAGAGCTAAAGCATAAGTAAAGGAGGAGCATGTGTCAACTATAACATGAATGAATCTCAATTTCCCAATAGGGGGGTAGTGAGTCACGTCCATCTGCCAAATGGCATTGGATAACAAACCATGGGGATTCACTCCTCCCCCGTTAAGAGGCCCAAGAGGCATGAATGGGGAACAGGTAGCACATGAATGGACAAGGTGCTTGCATTGGGACACGGTGATTTCTGGTAGGAGTTTATGAATACTCTGAGGGGACAGGTGGAATTGGTGATGTAAAGCTCTTGTTTGTTCTAACAGGCTAGACTGGACTGTCATGATCAGGGCATCTGTGGTGGCATTCCCCTGAGTTAGGATTTCGGAAAGGGTGGTATGTGAGTGGATATGTGAGATGTACCATGGGTAGTTTCTATTTTCTAGGCATTCCTGTAGCTCAACCATAGTGAGGTGGAGTGGGGTGGAGGAATTCTTAACATGAGAAAAGGTGATGACCTTAGCGACTTGAACTGCATAGGCACTATCAGAAAAGAGATTTAGGGGCTCGTCCTGGCACTCTGCTAAAGTTGTAAGTACAGCAAGAAGTTCTCCCAACTGGACAGAGCCAGGATTAGGGACGATGTGAGTGATGTTTTTTTTTCCAGGACAATATATCAGGATCCCAAAGTTCTTATTGGTGTCCGAAAAGGCAATGGTCGCTTGGGGAACTGGGGAAGAAGAAGGAGTGCTGTAGGGCCTAATTTCAAGTGGTAATGTGAGAAGGGTCTGAATTCTTTTGTCTTGGGGCAGGTGATTGCCAATGGTGCCAGGGAAACCTGACATCATAGTCTGAAAACTTATGAATCAGCCCAGAGGGCCTGTAGATTACAGAGGGGAAAGGGAAGCACAATAGCATCTATTAAAGGTTTTTCGAGCTTGAGTGCACAGTTTGACTGGAAGTTAAAGGCCAGATCAAACTTGGAGAAAACCTGCTGGATCTCCAGTATAAGAGACAGACCCAGATAAGTGGCCCAATCTGGCAAAGGGCACCAAGGAAGCCAGAAGCACTAAAGCCTGTAGGGATTGTAATGGCTCATACCTGTCGTGGGTTGCTGATGAGAGTAACTCAGTGGTCTTTTACAATAAGGCAATGGAGGGTGGAGTTGTTAATCTTTGCTGAAGGGAAGGTGGGGCCCTCCAAGAGAGAAAACAGCACCCTCAATTCCTCCGAGGGAATGGGCAAGAATGCTTTAAGCCAATATATGGTGCCACAGAATTGTTGAAAATTGACTAGCGTACAGACCAGCTTTGCATTA
>NW_008348669.1:31437-33670 GCF_000622305.1 Nannospalax galili | reverse complement strand
TGCAGTCAGATGTGATAGCATTGTGGGTAGGGGTATTTAGTCCTTCCCATGTCCTTTGTTTGATAAGCATTTTGTGGGTGGGTCCAGACTCCACCCTCCATTCCACTGCCCCAGTTACACAGGTGAGGAAGTCCATGAAGGACTACCCTGGCTGATGAATCAAATTGCGGAAGAATGCCTGTGGGTCATAGGGGTAGCAACATTTAAGGGCCTTGAAGGTCAGGTTATCATCCAGAGGTCAGGATCCCACATATTCTCGGGAAAGACCCAAGGGGCCAAATTAGTGGCTTCATCCCAGAAATTTTCAGTATCTTTTGTTTTTTTCAGTCCCCAAGTTCTAAGGAGTGATTTAAGCTCTACCATTTGTGGCTCCTTGCACTGTGGTGGTAAGTTGCCCGTTGTGAGAAGGTCCCATGAAGGGAAACTCACCACAAAAGTAAAAGGCAAGGGTGACTACCAAGAGGGCACAAGTGAAGCAAACAAGGACCATGAGCCACTCGGATGTAAACCGCCCCAACGTGAAGAGGTGTATCAGATCCAAATGTCTTGTGCTTAGTGAGGGACTTCCAAGGGCCATGACACCCTCAGCCGTATGCTCACATGGTGGCTCTGGGACAGGCAACATGATGACCCAAAGCCTGGGCTCTGAGTTCAGGGTGGATCAGCCCTTACGTGAACTCACTGGGATGAGCCAAGGAATAAAAGGTGCCATCATGGGCTTCGGGACCACCCAGTGCTGTGTGCCTTCCTGATTTAACACAATTATGACAAACAGCGTAAAGGGGACAGAGGAGGGGGCCACTTGCTCACCCTCAAGCAGCTGAAGGGACAAACAAAACCTGGGGCCTACTCACCGAACAAATCAAAGTTGGGGGCATCACCACTGCCAGAGGGCCGAGAACCCTGCTCGGGTGTCAGCTGTTGCAGATTCTCTCATGGATCCAGCCCACAAGGGACTGCAGGGAATGAGGGTTCTGGCTGAAGTGGGGGGGAGCAGCAGAGTCAACACAGAGAACCTGGGAGTCAGGTGGAAGCAGGCACTAGGCAAGGTGCTGCAGACTTGTTTATTGCTGGGAAGGGCAGGCCTTATATATCTCTCCCCCTAGCCTCAGTGTCCCATAAGCTGGTGTGTCGCTCCCTGACAGATCCCCTCATCCAGGCCACTCGCGTCATCAGTCTCTAGGTATGGGGCAGATTATAGGTTGGCTCTTTTGCAGAAGCGCAGGCTATGCTTTCAAGGCAGAAGCTGTGCTCCCTAGGGAGGCCTGTGCTTAGGTCTGGCATTTCACCTACAACATGCTAATACTGCTACTACTTAGGTGAGAGAAATTGAAAAGTTTGCTTGGTTGTCAAGGAAAGAATTTGTCAGGGTACACTTACTAACATGCTCTGCAACTGTAACTGTATATTTAAGATCGGTTTTCTAAATTACAATCCAGTACAGGTTACATCATCATAACGTGCTTTTTCATTTCCTGTAAGATAACAATATTAAGGAAAGCATGGTAGGACACATCTGTACCCAAGAACATCAGAACAGAAGATGGGAAGATCAAGAGCTGAGGGTCATCCTCAGACACTAATAAATTTAAGGCCAAACAATGTTGGCATTCTTAACTATAGGAAAATGGAACACATGAAATGTAACAAAGTACATAGGACACACACTTCCTGGAACTTAGGAAGCTCTCTAAAACAGTTAATTGTTTTGGTGACTATCAATCTCTTCATCTTCCTTAACATCACCATCATAATCCTGTCTGCTTAGGAATGAATTTATGACACCTTTGCTGCTACTGTGAGGAGATGTTTAATGAACAGCAAGAAGTGTGATGAAAAGATGATTGGAATATGACTTCTGGGACGGTAGTAAAGTAAAAATCGCAAACTGCACATTCCTCACAAATTATATAGTTTAAATGATCTAGTTTACATTATCTGCACATAAAACTGTCAATTTCTCATCATCATAAGAAAACAATACTTCCAATTGTGCCACGCCACCTCCAGTGGAGCTCGTGTGAGGTACTCTCCCTGGGTCGAGGCTGAGGAAACTTCAAAGGAAGAATGCCTCCTGGAGATGGCTGTGTTAAAAGAGCATGCTGTGCCTTTGGCTGTTCTACTTTAGTTCCTGTCTTTATTGATGCAATATTATTCTTATTCTTTCTTCATAGAGAGATTGTTTTGTACCTACTCAGATCATTAGGCCCACCTAAAGAGAAATTAGATATGG
>NW_008348669.1:28513-30305 GCF_000622305.1 Nannospalax galili | reverse complement strand
ATCATCTGGATATAAAAGTGTCAGTGTCTCATCATCATAAGGAAACAGTACTTCCAATTTCCCACCCCAGATACACGTCCTTACTGAGTTACACTGTTTCTCCTCTGGGTCAATTCCAAGGAGGACAGTTCCAAAGATCATCCCAGGCTCCTACCCAGTGATGTCTCAGGAAGTGGCCTCAGGACTCAAGAGAACTTATTGTCAGGTGGGAGCTTTCTGATGAGGACAACCATGGAAAGGAGAGAGAGAAACATGAGGCCAGCAACACTGGAGATACCAACTGAAAGGCTAGTGGGATGGGTTGGTGATAGGACTAGTATATGGATTTAGAGGCCAAATTTTTCAAAACTCCTAATTAGAAAAATTAGTTAATGTTATGGGTCAAAGTGTCTAAGATTTTGAGATATTAATGGAGGAAAAAGTAGAGGAAACAAATGTCACAATTACCAGGTAAAACTCATGTAGTCTGTTCATTCATTTCTTTCTAATTAGTTTTAAAGTTCAATATGTTTTCTATTTTGATGTTAGTAGGGGAAAGTGTGCATCAAAAATTCTCAGCATTATGAAAGTATTGAAGGCATATGTCTCTTGAAATTTTTATTTTTCTAAGCTTAAATATTATAATGTTTTTAATTACATATTCATGACATTTGTAATTCAACAATGTCATACATGTTATCATACCTTCTGATTATTCTCACCTCCTCCCTATTTTATCTGCCTCCCACTCTATGAAACACATCCTCCCTAAAAGTCCCTCCCTCATTTCCATAATCATTTTGTAAATTTTCATTAATTCCAGAATCCAATCCTAGCAGTCACAATTACACTAAGAAAATCCCAAAGAATTACAGCCATGTAATTATAAAAAATCATATGCTAAAAGGCAGAAGTAATAAGTCTAAAGGATAATTTTATTGCTTTTTTAAATATTACATTACAAATCAACTTCATGCATCATGAGTCTGGTCTCTGATGAACTTTATACTTACACTGATTTTAAGATTCTTAGGCTAGATGAAACCACTTTTAAAAATATTTTGTTTACTATTTCTATTTTATGTGCATGCATGTATTGCCTGCATGTAAGTAAGTGCACCCCTGTCATGCAATGCCTGGGGAGGAAAGAAGAGGATGTTGGATCCCCTGGAACTGGAGTGATGCACAAGAGGCTGCCATATGGGTGCTGGGATTTGAACCTGGGGCTTCTACGAGCACAACCAGTGTTCTTAACTGCTGAGCCATCTCTCCAGCCCTTATATGAAAGCATTTTAAATTAAAGAAAAAATATTCAGAAATTGGAGGAAAATATGACACGAGAAAAATATCTAGCAATGTCATTGAAGAAGTTGTGCAGAAAATATTGAGGTCTTAAGAAAGGTCACAGAAATTGGATTTTTCTACACCAGTTAAATTGGTAAACTATAAAATAATCAAATTGGGAAGAGGAAGTTTAGAAAGGACACTGAAACTCAGAAACTATGACACAGGGTGTTCATTATAAAGTAATTCAAAGAATAATGGGTGACCAAGAATCAAAAATAAACCATCAGTAAGGGGGCACAACATACATACATCCAAAAATAAGAAGAAATATCTGTGCAAACAGACCCAAAGTAGAAACTATACTGTGAACTACCAAGCTGATTTGTGAAGAATCATCTTTAAAATAACAGTTTAGATAAAACACCACTATCCCAAGTTGTCTTCTCACTTCCTCATGGCAAGCAAGGTACACACACATACACACACACACACACACACACACACACACACACACAACCAATTTAGC
>NW_008348669.1:24597-28480 GCF_000622305.1 Nannospalax galili | reverse complement strand
GAGACAGGGTATCCCTGTAGCCCCAGCTGTCCTGGAACTCACTAGGTAGACTAGGCTGACCTTGAACGCACAGACTGGGTCTCCCTGTAGCCCCAGCTGTTCTGGAACTCACTAGGTAGACCAGGCTAACCTTGAACTCACAGATATCTGCCTGCCTCTGCCTCCTAAGTGCTGGGATTAAAGGCGTGTGCCACCACACCCAGCCCAAACTAATGATAAAATATTTTTTAAAAATAAAACAAATGACACCAAATCTTGTTGAGGATGTGGGGGAAAGAATGAACATTATTTATTACTAGTGGTATTACAAATTAGGAAAGTCTCTATGGAAATCAGTGTACATATTCTTCAAAAAAACTAAATTAGAACTATACCACTTCTTGGCAGGTACCTAAATGATTGTATATTTGACCACAGAGATACTTGCATGTGAATATTGGTTGCTGCTTTATTCATGAAATGAGGCTAGATGTTCCTCAAGTGATGAATATACAATGAAAATGTAGTATATATATACACAATGGAATTGTACTCAGCTGTAAAGAAAAATAAAATACACAGGAATGTGAATGGAATATTAAAACACTATATTAAGGTATATAATATCAGAAATAAAAATCTATTTCATATCTAATATGCATATACTGTCTCCTAGTATTTATATGTGTATGGTTATGTGGGAGGAAATATGTATAGAGGCCTAGAAAGGAGAAACACTCTAATGAGCAGGGGGAGTGTCGAGGGAGTAGTAGGATACTGTGACATGAAAGCAGACAAGAAAATACTGAGGGGTAGGATTAACAGAAGAAGGAGAAGGACCTTCTCTTGAGGGAGAGGAGGAGGTGTGGGGAGGATCAATCAAAATTTGTGAAAATGCCAAAAGGAACCTTTTACTTAGCTACTTTGTAAGCTAATTAAAAATTAAACAGTGGAAAAGAGGGGGTTTAAAGTAGGTCCTTGCATGGGTGGATGAAACGTCTCTTAGAGACCATGAGGTTATGAAATGAAAATCCCAGTACCAGAGATGGAATACCTTCCTAAGAACTGTTGATCAGGAAGCACTCTGAGACTCCCTAAAACAATACAGAACATTACCACTGATGTTGTTTGTCCATCAGAACTACATGTTAAGATACCATTGTTGACCCACATGTTTGGTTGTAGGATATAGATAAATGAAGCCAGACCTCAGATGGAAGCATCCTCATTGCTGCCTAGATTTTACAGTGCTGGATATTGCTATGCAGGCTAGTGTAAGATGATTGTCAACAGTCTCATTCAGCTGTGGGACCTGTGTGCTAGCTACACTGCCATCCTGCCAGTAAGACGTACCTGCTGGCGCACTTGTGGCATGACTGTATAGGGGGTAAAAACACTTCCTTCCTGGAACTGAAGCCTGCCCTACAGGAGGGAATCCATCATTGTGTACTGTAATCCCAGTAAAAGTCCATGGTTGGGGAGGAGTTAGAACCTAGCAAGGAAGTTATTGTTCTGTTGCTAAATTGACATGAGGTACTTGTCAAATTACCTTCTAAATATTTATGGTTACACTCATAAATAGGTTGTGAGATGAGTTTTGATAACAGAAGCTTCTTTTTGCAGAGGTTATGGTTGCTTATTCCAGTGGCTCATAACTGGTCAAAGTGCTAGAATAACTGTTGAATGTTCAACTCTAAATGGGACATCTACATCACTGCCTACAAGGCTCAGGAAACATCATCACAGGGAATGGGTGAAGAACAGGATGGGTGGACTGCTGTACAAGGCTCTCAATGAAGCATTACATGCACATGTCATTCTTGAACTCAGCAATTGTGATTAAATGCATAAGATTTTCATAGGACTGGGCCCATCAATACAATATTTAATCATAGAAAATGGGGATGTTTCTCAGTACTCAGCTTTTTCTGTTAATCTGTAAACATTCAACACTATTTAGAGGGACTCTTTAGGCCGTGCTAATCCCTGAGGCTCTGCAAGTGGCTAATGGTTTCTGGAGCAGGAAGAGACATTTTCTTCAATGGCATACCCACTAGTAAATTGTGCTTGCTCCTGCAAATAATCCCTCACTCATGATTCTGTGGGTAACCTTAATGAAACTCGTCACCAAGAGAAAATCATGAAGGTAGATTGGATTAAACAATGAGATCTAGGCCAGCCAAAGTTCCACACGAAGACCTTATCTTAAAAACATTAACATTCTGGGATGATGAGATGGCTCAGTGGATAAGACCCTTGCCACCAAGCTTGGCAGATGGGGTTTTGGATTTCAGGAACCCATAAGGAGTAAGAACTGAACCAACTCAAACAAGTTGTCCTCTGATGTCTAAGCAAGTGCTGTGGCATTGCATATATACACATAGATAGACAGAAGATAGATGATAGATAGTTAGATGATAGATGATAGATAAAGAATATAGAGGAATAATATTGACATTCTAGCTACTCATAGTTAATATCACAGTTCAATGACATTAATTATACTCAAGCTGATAAATGACCATTATTATAATCCATCTCGAGGAATATCTCATCTTTCCATAGAGGAATCTGCAATCATTTAAAATAACTTTCCATTCATTCCTCAATCCTACGAAACACAGTTGTGTTATGAGCTTAATAAAAATTAAAACATTGCATTAATAATTCACGTGAACAAAATAGGAATTTATTATAGAAACACATATTAATTTTTATTAATTTTTCTTTTTAAATATTTTATTGCATTTTTGTGCTTTTCATATAATAGATCTTAATCAAATTTAGACTCCTCCCAATCTATAGCCTCCCATACCCACGTTCCACTGGATTTCATGCATTCTGACACATATATTAAGTCAAGCATTTGTACCCAGATATCCCCTCTGTGTGAGTTCATTCATGGGAGTCTAATTAGCCCATGTAGAATCATTCCCTTAAAGAAGAACTACTCTAATGCACCCAACAGTAATCAAATACCAATAGTTCTTTGGATAGGGTTGGAGCCAGCTGGCAATTTCCTTCATGCTATGCTGGGATTTTGTTTAGTTGAGTTGGCATAGGTCTTGTGCATGCTGTCACCATTGTTGCAAGTTCATATGAGCAAGCTTGCCATGACCTGAAACTTTTTGTTTCCTTATCTTTATGCATGAAACCTGGCTCTTACAATCTTTCTGTCCCCTCTTCCACAATGGTTCCTGAACCATGGGTAAGGGCAGTTTAATTGTAAGAGTCTTATTCAGGGACACACACTCTGCAGTCTCTTGTTCTCTAAAACTTAGTCAGTCATGGCTGTCTGTGTACCTCACACTTTGTTGTACAAGGAAGCTTGGCTGGTGAGATTTGAGTGGTATATTAGTGTTCTCTCTACCCCCTGTTCTGCTATGTTCCATGAGTCTTAGGTATAGAGGTTCCACTACAGATATGTCACTTAGAGCTTGGCCTCTCTCAGATATTTATTCTTTGTGTGTTCTTTATTCTTTATTCTTTATTCTTTATTTTTTGCTCTTGCAAAAAAGAAGCTTCTTTGATGAGTGCTGCATGTTATGCTTGTCTGTAAATATAAGGATCCATATTTAATATACAGTAAGAGGGTTCATTTGTCTAGAGATATGACAGGGATAGGGTTTTCTCTATGATCTATGACATCTTCAACCATGTGTGTACTAAGAAAAAAGCAGGCGTTGCAATTCTAATATCTGATAAAATAGACTTTAAACTAAAACTAATCAGAAGAAACTAAGATGGCCACTTCATTATAATCAAAGGAACAATAAACCAAAAAGATTTTACAATCATGAACATATATTCACCGAACTCTGGTGCACCCAACTTCATAAAAACAGTACTACAGGACTTTAAGACCCAAATTAATCCCAACTCATTAATAGTAGGGGACTTCAAT
>NW_008348669.1:17058-24553 GCF_000622305.1 Nannospalax galili | reverse complement strand
GGGCAGAGAGTTAACAGAGAGACATCTGAATTAAACAATACCATATATCAAATGGACTTAACAGACATCTATCGAGTATTCCACCCAAGCACCAAGGGACATACTTTCTACTCAGCACCCCATGGAACCTTCTCCAAAATCGATCATATACTGAGGCACAAAACAAACCTCAACAAATACAAAAAGATAGAAATAATTCCATTCATTCTATCAGACCACAATGCAATAAGCTTAAAGTCAACACCAGAAAAAAAACCCAGTAACCACATGAACACATGGAGATTAAACAACACACTACTAAATAATGAATGGGTCAAAGGAGAAACAAAGAAATTAAAGTATTCCTGGAAGTAAACATAAAGGAAAAAACAACAAAACAAAACTCTAGGACAAATTAAATGTAATCCTTAGAGGGAACTTTACACCTCTTACTGACTACATTAAAAAAATCAGAAAGAACACAAATAAATGACTTAACATTACAACTCAAGACACTTGAAAAGCAACAACAAACAAAACCAAACCCAGGATACAAGAATAAATAACAAAAATCAGAGCAGAAAATAATTAGAGCGGAATTAATGAAACAGAAACAAAGAAAACAATGCAAAGAGTCAATGAATCCAAGAGCTGGTTCTTTGAGAAGATCAATAGACTGCTAGCCCAGTTAACCAAAAGAAAGAGAGAGCTCCTCCAAATCAACAAAATCAGAGATGAAAGGGGAAACATCACAACAGACACCAAAGAGATCCAGAATATTATAAGGGAATACTTTAAAAACCTATATGCTACTAAATTTGAAAGTCTAAAAAAATGAACGAGTACCTAAAGGCATAGGAACCACCAAAATTAAACCAAGAAGAGATTACCAGCTTAAACAGACCCATAACACAGGAAATTGAAACAGTAATACAATACCTCCCTACTAAAAAATGCCCAAGACCAGATAGTTTTATGCCAGAATTCTATCAGACATTTAAAGAGGCTCTACATCCAATCCTAATTAATTTATTCAAAAAGATAGAAATGGAGGGAGAACTTCCAAATTCCTTCTATGAAGCCAGCATCACTCTAATACCAAAGTCAGAAAAAGATGCAACCAAAAAAAAGAAAACTATAGACCCATATCCTTAATGAGCATAGATGCAAAAATTCTCAACAAAATACTTACAAACCACATGTAGACACACATCAAAAAGATCATCCACCATGATCAAGTTGGCTTTATTCCAGAGACGCAGAGATGGTTCAATATACATAAGTCAATAGACATCGTAAATCATATAAATGGGCTCAAAGACAACAAAAACATGGTCATCTCCGTAGATGCAGAGAAGGCCTATGGCAAAATTCAACATGCATTTATGTTCAAAGTCCTAAAGGGAATTGGACTGGAGGGAACATACCTTAACATAATTAAAGCCATATATAACAAACCCATAGCCAACATCATTCTAAATGGAGAAAAACTGGAAGCATTCCCATTGAAATCAGGAACCACACAAGGCTGCAAACTATCTCCACTTCTCTTTAACATAGTGCTTGTAACTCTTGCAAGAGCAATAAGACAAGAGAAAGAAATTAAATGAGTAATAATTGGAAAGGATCAAATTATCCCTTTTTTCAGATGATATTATATCTAAGAGATGCCAAAAATTCCACCAGAAAACTCCTAGAAATTATTAACACATTAAATAAAGTGGCAGGTGACAAAATTAATCTACAAAAGTCTGTAGCCATTCTATGTACCAATAACGGGCAATCAGAGAAAGAGTGCATGGAAACATTCCCCTTCAGAATAGCTGCATAAAAGAAAAATTTCAGAATAAACCTGACCAAAGACATTAAAGACCTCTAAAATGAAACTTTTAAATCCTGAAAGATATTGAGCAAGACATCAGAAGATGGAAGGACATTCCATGCTCATGGATGAGGAAAATTAATATTGTGATAATTACCAACCTAAATTCAAAATTTTGCAATGCCAATCAAAATCCCCATGACATTTTTCACAGAATTGGAAAAAAAAAACATTCTAAGATTCATATGGAAGCACAAAAGTCCTCAGATAGCCAAAGCAACCCTTAGCACTAAGAGCAATGTGGGGAGCATTACTATACCAGATATTAAACTGTATTACAAAGCTATAGTCGTAAAAACAAGATGGTACTGGTATAAAAATAGACCCATAGATCAATGGAACAAAATTGAAGACCCAAATATTAGTACATTCATTTTCAGCCACCTGATGTTTTACTAAAGGGCCAAGAACATTAACTATGGAAAGACAGCATGTTCAGCAAATGGTGCTGGAAAACCTGGATCACCACCTGTAGAAGAATGAAACTAACCCCTATCATTCACCTTCCACAAAAGTCAACTACAAATGGATCAAAGATTTCAATGTGAAGCCTGAAACTCTGAAACTGTTAGAAGAAATCATTGGCAATAACTTACAAGATATTGGTGTAGGAAAGAACTGTCTAAACCAGACATCAACTGTCAAGGAAACAAAGTCAAGAATCAACAAATGGGACCTCGTTAAACTGAAAACCTCTGTACATAAAAAAAGCAACCAAGAAAGTGAAGAGAAAACCCACAGAATGGGAGAAAATCTTCACCAGTGACACATCTGACAGATGTTTAACATCTAGAACATATAATGAATTCAAAAAACAAAGAATCAAGAAAGGAAGTAACAATTAAAAGATGGGCTAAGGAACTGAACAGAGAGTTCTCAAAAGAAGAAATAAAGGTGGCTAAGAAGCATCTTCAAAGGTGTTCAACATGACTAGTAATTAGGGAAATGCAAATTAAAACCACTTTAAGATTTCGTCTTATCCCAGTCAGGCTGGCTAAGATCAAGAGAACAAATGATACCAAATGTTGGAGAGGATGTGGGGAAAGGTGAATGCTCATCCACTGCTGGTGGGACTGCAAACTTGTACAACCCCTATGGAATGCACTATGGAGTACTCTTAAAAAACTACAAATGAACCTACCATTTGAGTTATACCACTCCTTGGCATATACCCAAAGAACTCATCCTATTGCAGAGGCACTTGTATAACCATGTTTGTTGCTGCTTTTTTCACAATAGCTAAGAAATAGAAGCAACCTAGGTGTCCCTCAACTGACATGTGGACAATGAAAATGTGGTTCATTTATATGATGGAGATTTACTCAGCAGTGAAGAAATGAAATCATCTGCAGGGAAATTGATGGAACTCAGGAAAAAAACGACATATGTTCTCCCTCATATACGAATCCTGCACTAAATCCTTATAAGTGAGTATGTATGGAGACATATGTTGGGGACCCCTGCTGTGAAGTCATAGTCTCTCCATGTCTGGGTGGCCCACGGGCTCGGTTTTCATATGCAGATGACTCCTTTCAGCAGAGTACCTGGCATCTTCCTAACTTTCCTTTTGAAGTGCCCACCACAAATGCCGTAACATAAACATGGCCTCTGGCTCTAGGAATACCATGCTTTCCTGTGTGATTTTTCAGGTAGTCAGCGGTCTGGCAGCATGGCAGAAACCCACTTCCATATGCAAATAGAATGTCTCACAAAGTATCTATCAGCCAAAGCTTTTACCACTACCCCCATGGTATAAATATCCTAGTCTTCTCTCAATAATTTGGAGCTAGAAGCGGAGCTGGAGCTAGACCAGGAACTGGGTCACTGAGACTTGGAATAAAGAGCTGTACCACGGAATCTGACTGAGCTGAGTCTGTGTCTCCTGCCTGCAATCTAGTCTCCCCGGGGGGCAGCATTCCTCTGTCACCGGCTCACAGATCCCAGCTTCAGCCGCCTCGCACTCTCCCGCGTGATCCAGTGGCCAGTGGATCTTGCATCAAGAGGAAAGTGCACAGGGGAAATTAAGGCAGTACATGGCTGGACAACGCTCCAGCAGCAGAGACCCACAGAGACACGGAGAAGCACACGGGGCCAGACGTGCCTTCTTCCAGGGTGCGTGGCTGAGACCAGGGGACCAATCCCCGCACCTCAACTCTCCAGGTGTGCCCGCGCACACCACACCAGGGCGCCCAGCGTGTGCACACCATAGATATAACTACAGGAATCTGGATAATGAAGAGGAACCAGAGAGGTAAAGGAAAAGAAAGGATCTGAAAGAGAACAGTAGAAAACAGGTGTTAAGAAGGGCAATATAAATAAAAATGGGGTTATTTTAAGGGGAAGGAGAGGGAAGGTTATACAAGGAACCTAGGGGATAAAGGGAAAGAAGTAGCTCAAGAGAGGTGGGACCATAGGAGAAGGGTATTATTAAGGGAGAAATGGGAATAATGGGGGCACCTTAAATGGGGAAACCATGGTGGAAGTGTTAGACAATGTGAGAGATAAACAAGGCCTAGCTAGTTTTAGAAAACCAGAGGGAACCATATTAGGCAAACAATCTACTGAAAAATTATACATACAACCAGATCAAATAATGTAATATATGATTCAGCAAGGTTTATCTGAGAACATTTGGTCTTTGACCAAGCTCTATCTATATGGCAGTTGGTAATTAAAAGTACCAGAGGGGGTGAAACTGACTTTCTTGGATGTTTAACAGCCATACTTTGAGGCGTTTACTAATTTGGTCACAGGGACATAAAAGACAGTTTTTCCCTCCTTGCCCTCCTAGGTCGACTAAGTTCCAGGGGACTATGAGCATCTCTCAAAATGTCTTGTAACTGTGGCAAGTCACCTGTCCTCTTGATCAAGGAGGCCGTGTAGAGCCCACCAGATGGACCTGAACAAGTGTCCAGTATAAAAAGAGGAGGGTCAACAGAGATGAAACGTTTCCTCCATGCATCCAAGCGAAGCCATCCATGGCCGAACAGGACCTTTGACTTACCTTTACATAGATGGAACTGGTGAAAAAGAAGAGCCAGGGACTGCTCCCAAGCCCATGTTACCCCTGAGGAACAGGTCCTCAAACAACCTTAAGGTAAAAATAAATTGGTTTATCTGGGCCAATTGTAGGGTCTTAAACACCCAAACAGAAAGTATAACCAAAGATTAATGGGGTCAATTTTAGGAGTCCATATGTATAGCTAAAGGCTACATAACAAGAAACAAGGCCAGACAGGAGATACCTTCCGTTGAGTTATTGACCACGGTGGCCCAAAAGACTCCTAGACAGTAACCCAGCATAGAACTGGGAAAATGGACAGCAGACCCCAGTCTTATCTAAAGGAATATTGACAATTGGTTGTTGCTAGATGAGGAACAGATGATCTTCCTAAAACAAAGATCTCTAGATAGGCTGACTAGATTCGGCAGACAGACAAGCACTGGGGAATAGCTGGGGGTGCCGACAATACAGTGGACAGTAACAGAGCTGACAGAGTATATTGGCTCCAGTGTGTGGGATGGCAGAGGGTATGGGAAGGTGCCATTTGGGAAGTGGATATATAGATGAGTAACTGGCTAAAAAAAACCAAAAAAAAAAAAAAATCACAAACTTTTTAAAAAGACATATTTGAGGAGGAAGCATAAAAATTTACTTCACGTGAAATAATAGAGGTGATAAACACCTAAAAATGTATAGCCAATTTTGAAAGAGATGTACCCTAGCTCAGAAAAATGTTATTGAATAGGTTAATGCTGTTGCAATGAAATGCTTCTTCTAAGTATGTGGTTATTAAATAAATAATTAACTGGGAAAAAATTTACTTCATGTGAAATAGTAGAGGTGACAAACATTATCAGTGAAATCTATCTGATGACTTTACATCCAGGTACTCAGGTACTAAGGATCAAGTAACTGACTGTTAATAATCAGATACATACAAATTAGAGACAGATGCGCCAACATCTAAGTGTTTTTAGCAAAAAACACGAGCCTTTCTGTAAGAAACAGTATATTTTAAAATGAAATGGAAATCTTTCTTAAAGGTTAAAAACTCATTCAATTTCATGTCTTCCAGGGTTTATACTGAGTTCAATATTGTATAACTGTATTAATTCAACTGTGAACCTAAAAATTTACAGCCACTTTTGAAATAGATGTATCATTGTTCTGGAATGTGTTACCTAATATGTTAAAGCTGTAATGAAATGCTTCTTCTAATTATGTGGTTATTAAATAAATAAATTTTTTAAAAAGGTTAAGATGTTATGAATGAAATACACAGAAACTCGATAAAAAGTTTATCAAAAGAAATAAATTATCCCAGGTTTATGAGTATAAGAACAAATATTTAGAAGGCAACACTATGCCATTTAGCAAAATAACAGCACTAGGTTCTACCCTAGAACCAAGGACCTACTCAGCCATGAGTTTTTCACCGGGATTACAGTGCCAGGAATGAAATTCTTTCCTGTGGAGAGAATTATATTCTCAAATCTAATTATAACACTTGTATCACTAAACTTTAAGTGGTTTAAAACAATGTCATCTTTGAGTCTTGAATGCTTGAAATAAGATGGACCCAAGCTGGGTGTGGTGGCACATGCTTTTAGTCCCAGCATTCATGTGGCAAAGGCAGGTGTGTCTCTGTAAGTTCAAGGCCAGCCTGGTCTACATAGTGAGTTCCAGGCCAGCTGGGCCTACAGGGAGACACTGTTTCACTTAGAGATAACTAAGCTTTAGTTATCTCTGGTTTTTTATATCACCTAAGCCTTAGTTATCCCTCCTCTCACTCTCCCTGTCTAACCTCCCTCCGCCTTCCCCAGTTGAAGTATGCTCATTTCCCCCATTTTCCCCTTGATTACCTCTTATTCCTATTATTCCCCCTCTCATGAGTTCCTTCTTCCCATTTACTACCATGGTTCCTTGTATGTCTTTCCCTCCTCTTTCTCAGTTGAATACCTTCATTTTCCCCATTTCCCCCTTGTTAACATGTCACTATAAAAACTGGACTCTATAGGCTCTCTCTCTCTCTCTCTCTCTCTCTCTCTCTCTCTCTCTCTCTCTGGCTCTTTCTTTCCATTTACCTCTGTGCTTCCTTTTTATTTTCCTTGTTCCTGCTGTTATATTAGCAATGGATGACATACACCTGGAGATTAAATTATTCTATTGTGGAACATTCTCAGGGCACTTTTAATGTCTCTGTTCCTCAGGCTGTAGATGAAAGGATTCAGCATAGGGGTGACCACAGAGTACATGAATGAGGACACAGCACTGTTTCCAGAAGAATGTAAAAGAATGGATCCAATATACACACCAATACCTGTTCCCCAAAATAAGAAAACCACTGAGAGGTGAGACCCACAGGTGGAGAAGGCTTTAGACCTCCCACTTGAGGATGGCATGCTCAGAATGGAGGACACAATTTTGTAGTAAGAAAAAAGGATCCCTGAGATGGGAAACATACCATACACAATAGTAACAAAATATTGAACTATGCTCTTTGTGAAGGTGTCAGAACAAGAAAGATTAAGGACCTGAGAAGGGTCACAGAAGAAGCTAGCAATTTCAACATCCTTGAAGTTGGTGATCTGTAATGCAACCAAAAGATGTAGCTGGGTCTCCACAACACT
>NW_008348669.1:14327-16098 GCF_000622305.1 Nannospalax galili | reverse complement strand
CATTATTTAGTGAAAACTGTTCTCAAAAGAACAGTCATCATGCCTCAATCTTATGCCAGTTTCTGAGAGTCCCTCAACTAGACAAGATTAGAAAGCCAAGAACATTATGTGTAATAAATTTATGTTCATAGTAAAACACAGTTTAGTCTTTTCAGAGAAAATATATGAGGATGAGAAAGATTCTGCCATATTTAAGAAAAGAATTTATGGTAATTTCTAAAAGAAATTAAGCAGCAAATATACCTTATTGTATTCTAAGACAATGAAATAAAATCCTTTGTAGCAGATCCTATAATAACCAAAATTTCAAAATTTGACACACAATTTAAGTTATTTCTTAAAGGAAACATATTGTTACGCGCCTGTCTATACTCTCTACATCTACCATTCTTGGACTTGTCTATTTTCATCCTGTATTTCATCAATTGCTTGGTCAAATACTAATTATCATTTGTGAGTACTAAACATACTTAACTTATTATTGGCTTTGAGAGAAATCAAATTTTGAAAAACATGGATAATTAACTGGACATTTTCCATCACATCAGTGTGGAAATATAGCATTAGAGAGCACTACACCTGCTGTTGATCAAAAAGATTAAAAGATAAGAACTTCATTTAGATTGTTATTTAATTTGGAGGCAGTTATGAGCAAAGTACACTAACAATAAAAAATTTTAAATCTGAAAATTTTTGTCAATTTTTGTCTATTTTTGTCAATCTCATAAATATCCAGTGAGAAAAACGGCTCCTTACTGTGTGTTAGGTAAAGTCCAAGTCTGTAGGTGGCCCTACCCCAGTGCAATAAAGCCTAACAAGACAGGACCAGGGTCCTCTGAAAAACAGGAATTGAGTCAGCAGCTCCTGCTCCAACCAGGGGACAGTTTCAACATAGTCTGTTTCCCCAGATAAGTTTAGAAGATAAACAGGCCTCTGCACCCATGACCCAAATGATGCAAGAGCTGTCTCAGCACAAGCTGCTTCCCCCTGATAACTTTCACAATGTGTAGACCGTGGCATCCCGCCAAAACTATGTTTAATTCTTTTCCCCACCTTCTGCATTCCCTAACCCCCTATAAAAGCCTCCATCCAGCAGCCTGCAAAATGGTGGTCTTTCCTCAATCCTGGAATTTGAAAGTCACATCAGGCGACTTCCCAAATAAACCTTGCTTTGTTGCCGTCCTTCTGAGTGGTGATTTTTCCTGGTTTTACCTGTCATTCTGTTGAGTCAATAATCTGTAATGGAATGGTGACACTGCTTAGTACTGTTTCTGATAACAAGCATTCTCTCTCATTTACAGTGGAGGGCATCATTAGCTCTAAGGTTATAGCCTGTCAATCTCCATGATGCCTGAATTGACTTTTCTTCAGGCTTCCTGATACAGGGACCGAAGCTCTCAATTCATCTGAGTTAAAACATTGACCTCAACTGTTTTAATTCATTGAAAAGAAAAAGATCAAATGTA
The DNA here is from genome assembly GCF_000622305.1 of Nannospalax galili. NCBI lineage: Eukaryota > Metazoa > Chordata > Mammalia > Rodentia > Spalacidae > Nannospalax > Nannospalax galili. The sequence goes on along the minus strand of NW_008348669.1, from coordinate 14,632 downwards.
TAGGGTGGCTTATAAACACACTGAGCAATTTCATCATACAAAAAATGAAAATAAAATATTATATAAATGATCGTGGTATGAAATTTTCAGCAAAAAACTTTTGAGATTGTTTACATATTTTAACCTCGTACAACAATATATTCACCTGTGTCAATATTTAAATATTTAAATATTTAGTCTCCTCAGACAAAAAAGTCACATAATAGAAATGCCTTTAAAATTTTTGTATTTCTTTCACCAAAGTTGATAAAATTCTGTCTTGGAATGTTTCTTGGCATATATAAAATGTTCTATAAATATTTATT
>NW_008348669.1:11518-13264 GCF_000622305.1 Nannospalax galili | reverse complement strand
TTTATTATGACAATATTTCCAAAATCCATATACATGTCCGTGTCAAAAAGAAGATAATGCTGCATAAGGTGTTGGTGGATAACATATCTCTCATGACACATATTCAGTTTTATAACTTATAACCTACATTTGCTTTCATAATAGAAATTCAGTCATTATTATGTATGTCCTTTTATTATTGACATATGCCATCAAATACCACAACCGTTTGTCTAGTAGCAAATACTTTATAATAACACACCAAGAAATTGCATCCTTCAAGGGGAATAATGTTTCTTTAGGCTCCAGTAGAGGCCACAGTGTCCTGAGATTGGAGATCACAAATACATAAGTCCTGAATAATTAACTTGCTATATCTCTTCTCTGTACTTTTACTGATAGAAAAGGTAGGTTTGTAATAGCCCCTAGTGGAGTCCCCAAATTGTAACAACCAAAGTAACTTCATTTTCTTCATTTTGTACAAAGCCACTGTAAACCTCAGAAGCTAAAAAAACGGCCAGCTTCAAGGTCAAGTCTGAACTTAGTTGCTTCCCTTTAGAAGAGTGCTTTCTTTGGAGTAGCTGACCTTGGTCACCTCCCAGACACTGCAGCTGTGCTTCTTGCCTAGGCAAGAAGTCTGAATAACAATAGTAATCAGAAAGTTCCTTATTGTCCATGTCTCCATACATCCCTTAAGAAAAGGATGAACAAAAGTTTGTTTTGGCTTCCATATTTTGCTTATCTGCTAACTTGGGCCATCCTGACCCTACTCAGGACCACCTGGCAATATTCAATCTGTGATGAAATTCTTTAGGTGTTTGTACTTTTTGCCTTTATAAGTTCATTGTCCCTTCAGGGCTGGGAATCCTGAATCTGACTAAGGAACCATGGACAGCTATAGGCCTAATAAATCTGACCAATTAATATTTGAATGCGGGGCCTGGAGATGTGACTTAGCTGTAAAGAACACTGACTGTTCTTGCAGAAGACCCAGGTTCAAATCCTAGCACCCACATAGCAGCTAACAACTCTCTGTAACTCCACTTTCAGAGAGCTGATGGCCTCTTCTGTCCTCTGTGGGCTTTGCACAACACCAGTGCACTTACTTACATGCAGGCAATACACACATACACATAAAATAAGAATAATAAATTAAATATTTTTTTGAATTTGAATTGGGTCTGGTGATATTTTCCCAGTGGTTTCAATATCCAAAACAGGTTAAACCCAGGACAAGATATGGGTGACAGTAAAGAAATGTCTCTAGCTCCATAAACATGGATCAAAGTATTTTTAAAATATTTTCATTTATTTTTTGTGTGTGTAGGAGTGTATTGCCTACCTATATGAAAGTGCACCTGCGATGTGCGATGCCTGCAGATGTTATAAGAAGGCATCAAAATCTCCTGGAATTGGTGATATGGATGGTTGTTAGCCACCACGTGGGTGCTAGAAATCGAACCTGGGTCCTTGGCAAGAGAAGCCAGTGCTCATAACCCCTAAGCCATCTCTTCAGCCCCTGATCAATGTACTTTTTACTTAAGCATTCCTTTTTATGTAAACAGCAAGTTCATGGTGGTGTCCAGTCTGCAAATAGCAACGGACCTGAAATAACGAGAAGTTCTGTAACGTATCTTGGCCTGCACCTTGATGCTTTCCTGCCCCTTTCATTTTATGGTTCTGTTACTTTTTATAAACAGAAAAATCAGACTAACACATATCTCCAGTAAATGTGAAAAGGAAATATAAGTTTGACAACTAATGCAT
>NW_008348669.1:6797-11286 GCF_000622305.1 Nannospalax galili | reverse complement strand
TACAACCATGAAAATAACTACCAGAGGCTGTGAATGCTTTATACATTTCAATAGATCTATAGGTCCCAAATGTAAATGACATAGACACACATTTTGCTGTTTTGTCTTGTCTCTAATTCTGTGGAACAGTCCTAAAAAGTGAAGAAATAACAGGCAGGAAACCACCAAGTGTGGTGAAGTCATTGTAGGAATGTCCATTCAGTATTTACACACGATCTTATTTTTTTATGGATTCCTACAGGACAAAATAAACAAAGGCTCTGGAAATCGGAAGCAAAACTAATAGTCATTTGTCCATAAGTGTAAGCAAATAGACAAAGATAAAAATAAAATGTACTCATACAGAAACTAGAAAACTTCACATCAAAGGGAATTTTACAGGAATACTATTAACATTAAATATATGGCTTTCAATGCTACCACTATCAAAATTTTCCCTAATTTTGTGTTTATAAATGTGTGTTTATGTTTATGTGGGAATATTCATGTGTATACAGGTGCACTTCTAAGTGTGTGTGCACATGTGGAAACCAGCAGTCTAGCTCTGCTGTCATTCCCAGGCACTTTTCACTTTCTTTTATATTTGAGATACTCTGACACAGGCCTGAAACTCAAGATAGAGCTCATATCCAGCAAGAAACAGGGATATGCCTTCCACACCTTCCCCCCTTCCCAGTGCTTGGATGACAAACACATGACACCATGCCCAGCTTCTTTTTAATGTGGATTCTGGGATCAAACTAAGGTCCTCATGGTTGTGAGGCATGCAATTCCCTGAGGCAAGCACTCTACTGACTGGGCTATCTCCTCAGATCAGTTTTTCATAATTTTACAAATGCACATTAAAACCACATGGAACAATCAGTATCTATTCTTATTACAAAATACAGTGGTCTGAAGCCATAAAGCATTCAGATGACAAGGCTGAGTTTCAGAGATACTAACGAATTGTTTTATGCCACAGATGAGGTAAGTGGAGGTGACAGCATTAAACATTAAATTATGAAACCCTGTGTGAGATGCACTGAACACATTCATTTTTCCCAGACATCAGGTCTTAAGCAAGAATCCGAAGGTCTTGGTTATAGGAACGTCCTAGGCACCTGTTTAAATAATGCCCAGGTTCCTAAACAGGGATCGAAATGAGATATCTCCATTTGAAAATATTTGGGATAAAACAAATGTGGAAGATGACTGTGGAAAACTGCAGGACTATCCAGGACTGGCAAGAAGACAGAGCTGTGTGACCATGTATATATTCTTTCTGTGGCCTTAGCCTGTGATCTTCAGCTATCATTAATGTACTGGATTAATTCATACAGGGGGTACACACACTGCTCTGCTTTGTGAAGTATCAGGAATACAAAAGAGAGAGAGATGGAGAGACACAAACTGAAAGAGAGAGAGTGAGAGAGAAAGAAATAGGGAAAGGGGTGTACAACTCAGGTGAGAGAAAGTGAAATGCTTTGATGGTTGTCAAAGAAACAACCTGCTGGGATAAATTTAACAACATTGTCTACATCTGTAATCATATGAGCATATTTAAGCACATTTTTCTAAGTAACCATCTACTACAGGTTATATAATAATAATATGCTCTTTCACTTGTTGTAAGATAACAATAATAAGCCAAATATGGTGGGACACCCCTGTAATCCAAACACTTGAGAACTCTACATAGGAAGATCAGGAGCTGAGGGTCATCCTCAGACACTAGCAACTTTGAAGCCACATTAAACTTGTTTCAAATAAGCTGGCCTTCATAATTGTAGAAAAATGAAACCCATGAAATGAAATAAGCTACATGGAACACGTGGCTAAGTGCTTGGGACTTAGGAAGCTCTCAAAATGGTTCATTGTATTTTGGAGACTGTCATCCTCCTCATCTTCCTTATCATCACCATCATGAGACTGTCTGCTTAGGAATCAGTTTAGAAGGACACATTTGCTACACATTTAGGGAAGGTATGAAGAGTATGGTGAAAGATGATTGGAACATGATTGCTGTACTGTGGTAAAACCAAAATCTCCAAATTCTAATTCCTCATGAATGACATAGCTTAAGTCATCTAGACACAAACTGTCAGTTTTTCATCACATTAAGGAAACAATACTTCCAATCACTCTCTACAGACACACAAGTCCCTCTGTACTTACTGTTTTCTGCTGTTTCTCTGCTGGGTCAGGACAAAGGAGGACAGATCCAAAGAACTTCCCATGCTGTTCTCCAGTGATGTCTCACAAAGTGTCCTCAATACTGAAGAGTACTGTGCCTGATGGGAGCTTTCTGTAGAGGACACCCATGGAGAGAAGAAAGAGAAACATTGGGTCAGATACCAAACTGCAGGGCTAGCGGGATGGGCTGGTGGTTGACTATTATGTGCCTTAGAGGCCCAATGCTCAGAAGTCCTAATTAGAAAAATTACTCCATGTTATTGGTCCAAATCTCTAAAGATTTCCTGATATTAGTAGAGGAAAAAGTGAAGAAAATAAATGAAACAACACTTGAGTAAAACCCATGAGGACTCTTCATTTCATTTGTTCCTATTTTTTTTCTTTTCTTTAAAAAACCTTTTAATAATTGTTGTACATATCTTACAGCAGTTCTTAATCAAACTTAGACCCTACTCCTTTATCCATGCCCTACCAACCCTCCCCCAAACTTCACATATTCCACTAAACATGTTAAGTCTTATCTAGTCAAGTATTTGTACCCAGATGTCCTTCAGTGAAAATTTATCCACTGGAGTCTAAGCAGCCAATCTAGAGATTGAAAGTAAAGCCTACTCTCCCTCACCCAGTAATAATCAGTCTCCAATAATTCACAGTCTAGGGCTGGCATGCCACCAATTTCTCTTGCTCCACTCTGCCCCCTCTGTCTGAGGTGGCATGAGCCCTGTGCTCAACGCTGCCTTTGTCACAAGTGACCTGAAAGCCTCTGCTTCCCTGTGTTCATGAACCAGTCTTGACTCTTACAATCTTTCTGCCCTCTCTTCCACAATAGTCTTGGGTGGATGAGGTTTAATATAGGAGTCCTAACTAGAAACACACTCTCTATAGTCTCTTGTTTTTTAAAGCTTGATCAGTTGTGGGACCATCTCTAAGTATCACATTCCATTGTATAAGGAAGCTGGACTGATGAGAGTTGAAGTATGAATTAGCTTTCTCTCTACCCCTTGTTCTGCTATGTTCCATGGGCCTACATTTCGGAGGTTGTTATGGCTATTAGGCTTTAGGGTTGGTCTGGACCACTGATTGATTTGTTCCCCTTATAGTTTGCATATTATCTTCCAGCATCATAAGAATTGAACTTTAGGTGGAATGCTTAAAGGTCAGTTCCCACTCCATTGTTCCAAGTCCTGTACCTGAAGTATGTCCTGTCTTCAGCAGTAGGGTCTTATCTTCTAGTTCAGAGTCCTATGTGAGCAGGCCTGTTTGGCTAATCAGAAGCTAGGGATGGTGGTGATGGGGGGAACCACCTGAGGAGGGACTTAGAAATCTATGCTAAGGTGTTTAGCTAGTCTGAATTAGGAAGCTAGTCCAGAGATCTGAGGCAGAAAAATTGGAGCCTGCATGGGCCCAAGGCTAGCAGGGGACAGAATCAGAGTAGGAGAGAGGAATGGAATGTGGATGATCATTTTGATGCAATTTGCAAATATTATGTTGAGAATTATTGCATGTATATTCATTAGGGATATGCACCTATAGCTTTCATTTTTATTGTGAATTTTCCTAGATTTTGTATTAGAGTAATAGTGATATTATAGAAAGAATTTTAAGAGTTTTCCTTCTGTTTCAGTCTTTTGAAATAATTTAAATTGTATTAGTTGTAGATCTTCTTTTAAGGACTGGTAAAATTCTGTGAATCTATCTAGGTTCATGATGTCTTTTAGTCAGGGGGCTCGTTATTATTGCTTTGACTTCCTCATTTGTTATGGGTCTGTTTAAGCTGTTGATCTCTTCTTTGCTTAGCTTTGTTGGTTTTCATACATTTAAAAATTTATCCATTCTTTGATGATTTCAAATTTAATAGAAACAATCAAGAAAGTGAGAAGAAAACACAGAGTGGGAGAAAAACTTCACCAATGATTATCAGACAGAGGTTTAGCATCCAAAATATATAAAGAACTCAAAAAACAAAGAATCAAGAAAACAAGTGACCCAGTTAAAACATGGGCTAAGGGTCTGAACAAAGAGTTCTCAAAAGAAGAAATAAAGTTGACTAAGAAACGTATTAAAAGATGTCAAACATCATTAGTAATTAGGGAAATGCAAGTTAAAACCACTTTAATCTTACCCCACTCAGACTGGCTAACATCAAGAGAACAAATGATACCAAATGTTGGTGAGGATGTGGGGAAAGGGGAACACACATCCACTGCTGGTGGGACTGCAAACTTGTACAACCCCTGTGGAAACCAGTGTGGAGAGCTCTTAAAAAAACTACTAATGAACCTACCATTTGACCCAGTTATACCATTCCTTGCCG
>NW_008348669.1:3584-6535 GCF_000622305.1 Nannospalax galili | reverse complement strand
AAGCCCCTTCACACCGGACAGCTCATGCAGCTCAGGAATGTGCTGCGGGCTCCTTTTCATAGCAAGGTGTTTTCTGGCATCTTTCCTGTCTCTCCTTTTGAAGTGGCCACCACAAATGCCCTGACATAAACATGGCCTTTGGCTCTGAAAAGATACCATGCCTTCCTGTAATTTTCCTAGCAGACAACTGTCTGGCAGAAATCCACTTCCACATGTAAATAGAATGTCTCACAAAGCATCTAGCAGCCAGAGCTTTTACCACTACCCCCACGGTATAAAATATCCTAGCCTTCTCTTAATATTTGGGACATTGGGACATTGGGACATTGGCGACATTGGGATTTGGGATTTGGGATTTTGGGATTCTGGGTCTCAGAGACTGGGTCCCAGAGAGAATAAAGCTGTAAGCACTGACTGAGCCGAGCCTTGAGTCTTGTGTACCGGCGACCTGATTCCCCTGGAAGGCAGCACCTTCCGTTACCGACCTACGGATATCCCAGCTTCGCCGTCTCCGTGCCTCTTCCCTGTGGGGTTCAGTGGTCAGGAACCCTGCAATCCTGAGGAAAGGTACACGGGTGTAGTAGAGATGGGATTCAGGCTGGACAATGCTCCAGTAGCAGAGCGAGCTCCCAGCACCAGAGAAGTTATGACAGCCACCAGCTGCCGTCACTCCCAGAGACGCGGGACCCAAAGCAGCCGCAGGAGAAGTCTGCAGATCTGCCCATGCCACTCCCGGAGCCGCCGCTTCCCAGAGAAATCTGTGGACCCGCAGGGAGTGAGTGCACCCTGCTCCCAGAGAGAGCGCAGTCGCCCATATCTGGCGCCACAAAGTGGGGCTCCCCTGAACCTTGTGGGACCCTCTCACAATGTGGAGCTTAGCCTCTGAACTTCGTGCCAGCTAGGAGCTGGTGCCCACAGAAACGCTGGAAATCCGTGAGTATCCCTTCCACTCAGGAGGGTAAATCTAATCTCTTCCTCTCTTCTAAAAATTTCCTCCTTTCCCTTTCTGGTCTAGAAATCCTCGCGAGGGACCGCTAGGACCAGAGAGACAACTGATGTTTCCTGGCCAGGGCTACCCCCTGGTGTTAACCAAAGGTCTCTCTGATCTCCTAGGAGGACCCTGACTGCCTGTTCAGGTGTGGACGAAAAGACCTCTATCTAAATATCTTTTTTAATATCAAAACTGGTAACGCAACGGCCAAGTAAGAACCATTAGGGGTGGCCGCCAGCCTCTGAAATTTGTGGTAAGGTCTTGTGACTGGGAGCCACTGCGATCCCCTGAAAAATTAATTTCAGGAACGTCGCTTTGGAAACCGTCACTTCCTCACTTTTCTATCTGAACACTTAGAGAAAAATCCCCCCAAAAAAAGTTCCAGGCATTTCCACCTAAGCCTTAGAGTCAGGCAGAATTCCTCCAGCCAGCTCTCTCTGCTCTCAAGGGTTCAGGCAAGCAGGTAAAAGTGAGGTCAGTGAAAATTCAAATTAGCTAAACCCCTGCTGAGCGGCTACAGCCAGGAGGCTGCCAGAGACAAAGATTTAAAGTGACACATTTTTCCTCTGCAGTCTCAACCAAGGCGCTTCTGCCATCTAGTGTCCGACTGCTGTAAAAATATCTAAAACAAACAAAAATTAATAATAATCTTTTCTTTCTGACCTAGGGGCTTGTAACTCGCCTAGGCGCTTCAGCCCTCTAGTGTCCGACTGCTGTAAAAACATCTAAAACTACAACTACAACTACAACAACAAAATAATAAATAAATAAATATCTTCCCTTCAAAATGGGAAATTCTGTATCGAGACAAAGGAAACGTCAGATCCGTTCTCTTAAAACTCTACTCAAATCCAGAGGACTTAAGATTTCAAAAGAGGAAAGCTTAAAATTTTGGAATGAGGTGTATCGATTCGCACCCTGGATCATATCAGCAGACATATCTGATCCAGAGGTGTGGAGCTTTCTTTCGCATTTGGCATATAAGAAAGAAGCCCAAGAAAAGCATGATTTTCCTCTTTCCTTTTTTCCAATAATGGCAGCCATCCAGCAATGTTTAAAAAACCCACCTAAAATTAAAGAGAGTTTACAAATGCCAGAGAGTAATAAAAGAGAGGTTTTAAATGATAAAAAAAATCCTAAAAACAGCCGAGTAACAGATTCAACAATTTCAAAATTAAAATCTGACCAAGCCAAACAAAATCTGCCCATCAGTAAAATTGATCCTCACCCCTCTCTTGCTGATTCAGCAAGCCCAGATACTAAAGCCCAAATTTCAAAAGCTTCCAAAGATTCTCAGGTGAAATCACCTCCTCCCCCTCCACTTCGGCAGCCTCCTCCCCCTGTGGAGACATGCCTTACAGCTACAGAACAGCTGTGTAACCTTAGAGACAGTGAAAGCTGCCAGCCTCAAAATCTCCAGCCTCAGAGGTCTCAGGACCCCCCAAAACCCACCAGTAGAGGCTTTTCCTGTTAATTTGCAAATAACCACACAACGCCCTCTAGCTTGGTATCCACTTCCTGCAGCAGAATTAAAAGATTTGCATCAAGCTGTCAGAGAGGATGGAATTCATGCTCCTTGGACTAAATCTATATTACAAAGATTTAATACCAACCTGCTTCCCCAAGATTGGAGAGACATTTGTAGATCTACTCTCCCCAGTCCATTATTTGTACAATGGGAAGCCTTATTTAGAGATGAGTGCCTAATGCAAGCTAAAAGGAATGAAACTCATAATCAGCAGTTAATACCTCAACCAGGGCAGGATCCACCACCTGGATTTATAGATTGGAATTATGACCAGCTTTTTGGTCAGGGTAATTTCTCCACAGGAATTCAGCAAGCTGCAATTCCTGCTGGTTGTATAGAGCAGATTCGCTTGTGTGCCCCGCAGGCCTGGGATTACTTAACACCACTGTCCCACAGGCCTGGAGAGACTTCTGCATTAACCTTTCTAAAGCA
>NW_008348669.1:2308-3503 GCF_000622305.1 Nannospalax galili | reverse complement strand
GGAGAGACCTCTGCACTAACCTTTTTAAAGCAGAAGCCAACTGAGGCTCTTCCAGACTTTATACTAAGTGTGCAAGCAAGTTTAGATAGAAAAATAACAGATCCTGCAGCCAAAGCAATGCTTTTAAACAGCCTTGTCTGGGAAGGAATGACCCCTGAGCACAGACAAGCATGCCAGGGACTAAAGAATGAACATTATGATAAGTGGATTGTGGCTACTCATGATATTGGGACTGCCACGTACCAGGCTTCCTCCCTTGCCCAAGCCCTTGCAGCCACAACTCAGTCCAACTCAAAATGCTTTAAATGTGGATAAACTGGACACTGGATAAAAAATTGCTCCCAAAATAACTCAGCTGCCACTCGACTCCCTAAAACCCTCTGCCTTCGCTGTAAAAAAGGCTTTCACTAGAAAAAGGATTGTAGATCTAAAAATGACAGAGATGGCAAGGCTTTGCCACATTTAAACTCCCTCAGGGGCATCCCTCAGCCCTGCTAAGAAGAGGGAAGCCACAAACATTGTGGGTAACCAGTATTACAGAAAATGCCCATCCAAAATTAACCATAAAAATAGACAATAAGCCTTTCAAATGCCTCCTTGACACTGGGGCTGACAGAACCATCTTAAAGCAATCTGAGGTTCCTCAACACTGGGAATTAATACCAGGACCCCAGCTAATAGGAGTAGGGGGGGCCTCCCAAGCATTCATCACTAAAAATTCCTATAAATGGGAGGACCCTGATGGAGAGGTTGGAACAATAAGAGCCCTGATTGCAGATATTGCTACAAATCTCCTAGGACGAGATATCTTGGAAGACCTCAATGTGATTCTTACTAGTGGGTCTAAGGAAAAAATGCCTTAAAATAAACGATCAGATGAGGTCCCTAAAACAACAGGACCCCCAATTCTAAGGGCCGCTGTTGATTACCATACTCCCTGCCTTGACTGGACCCACACAGAGCCAGTCTGGGTGGAACAGTGGCCATTACCCAGGGAGAAATTATTCATTTTACAACTTGTGAAAGAACAGCTACATCTGGGTCACATTAGGCCCTCCAGGAGCCCATGGAACACCCCAGTCTTTGTAATAAAGAAAAAAACAGTGGTATGGTGACTGCTACAAGACCTCAGAGCCATAAATAAAACCATGAAAATATGGGGATCACCCCAAAGAGGCCTGCCCATGATCTCTGC
>NW_008348669.1:0-1178 GCF_000622305.1 Nannospalax galili | reverse complement strand
AACCTTTATTCTGACAGCATCTATGCTGTTAATTTACTCCCATGGCTAGGTCATTCCTTTATTAAGCTTGATGGCAACCCCATCTCACCTCTGCTACTTAAAATTTCCACACTATTACAAAAGAGAGTGGCTCCATTATTTGTCCAGCATATCAGGTCCCACTCCTCTCTCCCAGGACCTCTTACTGAAGGAAATGCCATAGCAGATAAAGTAGCCACCACTGGTACTTTCCCTGCCAGTTTAACAGATGCCCAAAACCTCCACCATGCCACCCATATTAATTTACAAGGGCTTCATCTCAGGTTTCCCCACATTCCTCTCAAGCAGCTTAAAAGTATTGTTAGAACCTGCTCTTCTTGTACATCACTAATACAAACTCCAGCTATACAACAAATGGGTGTAAACCCTAGAGGATTAAAATCTAATGCCCTTTGGCAGATTGATGTAACTCATGTCCCTCAATTTGGCAGACAAAAATATGTATTTGTAACTATAGACACCTACTCTCATTTTCTTTGGGCCACCGCTCAAACTGGTGAAGGTTTGAAAAAGCTAATAAATCATATGCTTTCATCCTTTGCCATTATGGGCTTCCCTGCACAATTAAAGACAGACAATGGCCCAGCATTTACCAGCTCTTCATTTAAAAATTTCTGTAAAGCGTGGAAAATCACCCATCACACTGGTATACCCCAAGCCATTGTGGAAAGGTCACATAAAACCTTAAAAGACCAATTAAAAAGACAGGCTCAAACAACATATTCTCCCAATATTCAATTAACATTAGCCTTGTTTACCCTTAATGTACTTAATGTATATAGAGGGACAGATGCTCCTCCCATCACCGACACTGGGCTCAAACACACCCAGTACCACCCATCATGGTCAGATGGAAGGACCCCTTTGATGGACTCTGGAAAGAACCAGATCCATTGTTAACAACAGGGAGAGGATTTGCTTGTATTTTTCCACAGGATCAACCAAAGCCTATCTGGGTTCCAGCTAGAAATGTCAGACACCTCCCCACCCACGAAGGAGATGGCTCACATGACCCTGACAGAGACAAAGAAACGAAAGAGGCAGAGACATCATCCAAAGCCACACAGGATCACGTGGAGAGAAATCATTGACCTAGTGGAAGCTGCACGCCACAGATGTCCCCCTGGAGCCTCCTTTTC
>NW_008348668.1:1872-2455 GCF_000622305.1 Nannospalax galili | reverse complement strand
ATTAGTCTCTGACTGCTTCAAAATTAGCTTCTTTCATGACTTGTGACTGGATTAATTGCCTGTAAATATAAGGATACATATTTTGCACATAGTAAGAAATAAAATTAGTCTAGTGATGTTAGAGTTTGTGGTTCTCTCTAAGATCTATGACCATGAGGGCCATGTGTATTAGGTTATGCTACAGTACCACAGTTGAGCTTCCCTTTGAGTGGTAATTTAGTCAAATCAGGTGGTTGTTAATTGCCTCCAAGAAAAAAGTGACATTACTGTGCCAATGGAGTATGCTGTGGTGGCTGTTGATATGGTTATTCGGTCTTGAAGCTGGTTCTGGATCATCCATAGATATTTTCCCTTGGCACTTTCATAGCATTCTCAAAGTTATGAGAGCTCGCCTTCAGGGGAAGTAGATTCCAAGTCAGTTGCATATCTATTTCTCCAAATCCTGTTTCTGATGAAAGTTCCATCTTCGGTAATAGGGTCTTACCTTCAAGTTCTGGGAGGCCATCAAGGGCTGAGACAAAAGCCTGAGTAATATTGGGAGACTCTTTGACCACCCTGGCCAACAACGCAAAGTAAAGTATCA
>NW_008348668.1:0-551 GCF_000622305.1 Nannospalax galili | reverse complement strand
ATAAAGTGGACAAACTAGACCACTCAAGGGAAGATTATGAAAAATTTAAGAAATCACAATAATGGAATATGCAGGAATTGTGTGACACCACAAAAAGACCAAACTTACGAATCATACGCATGCAGCAAGGAGAAGAATCCCAAGATGATGGCATGGATCAGATCTTCAACAGAATCATGGAAGGAAATTTCCCAAAATTGAAGAAAGCCAAGCAGATACAAATACAAGAAGCATATAGAAAACCAAACAGACAGGACCAAAAGAGAAAATCTCCACAGTACATCATCGTAGAAACACTAAACATACAGAACAAAGAGAATACTGAAAGCTGAAATAGAAAAACAATGAGTCACATATGAAAGAAAGCCTATCAGAATTACAGCTGACTTTTCAGTTCAAAGTATGAAAGACAGAAGAGCCTGGATCAAAGTATTTCCGGTTCTAAATGACCACAGATGCCAACCCAGATTACTTTACCCAGCCAAAATGTATATTATCGTTGAAGGGGAAAGAAAAATCTTCCATGATCTAAATAGGCTGAAAGAATTCAT
>NW_008348667.1:661940-663025 GCF_000622305.1 Nannospalax galili | reverse complement strand
AGCCCACAAGAAACTCAAGACTGTCCTTAACATGCAATCATTAGAAGTTTGTGGATTGTCATAATAATTGCAAGGCCAAGGTTTTACCCCAGAAGATTTAGCAAGAACAGTGACTCCTGAAGCAACAGGACAATTTATCCAGGCAAACAATAAGGTCATTAAAATCATAATGTATGAGAGGCCACGCTGGTGAGTGCGACCACCCCAAACAGACTCTCCCTTTAGAATCACTAATAAAGAGGGGTGAGAGACAGGAAGATTTAGGTCTTGTCAGTAATATGAAGCATCCCCATCTGGCAAGGCCTTTTTCTTCATGGTTGTACACAGGCATGCATGGTGGGGAGAAGTAGAAAGCTCTAGATAGCAGAACAAGGGACATTTAAACAGAGGCAGCAAGGTGCCCTAACCCACATTCACTTGACCTAAGTCTCTGATTTTCTGCATTCAAGACTGGACTGAAGTTTAACTGGAGAATAAACATGGCCTCTAATGGAAAATATCATCATGAGAGAAAGGATACTTCAGGGTACCTCCATGCACAGATACAAGCTAACTGAATGTGGAATAAGCCTTCAAACATCTCATCACCCAAAATATAGCCAGGGAGCTATGCAACTTATATGACAGTAAAGACAGGACTGAAGTTTAACTGGAGAATAAGCATGGCCTCTAATGGAAAATATCATCATGAGAGAAAGGATACTTCAGGGTACCTCCATGCACAGATATAAGCTAACTGAATGTGGAATAAGTCTTCAAACATCTCATCACCCAAAATACAGCCAGGGAGCTATGCAACTTATATGACAGTAAAGACATATACTTTTGTTTATTTTCACTGATTATGAGTGTTTACTGCGACATACTCACAGTTAAAAATAATTAGATATATTGAAGAATAACACTTCAAAATCAAGTGTTCTGACTCTTGTCACTTTCTGTTTCCAGTGAAAGACTTAGTAGATTCAGTTTTCAAAGAAGCAAATGCCCTTTTTGGATATTAAAAAGTTGTCTGTACACTGTTTTGAATCCACTGAGAAGGTGCTTCTGAGGATGGGATCTGGCCATCCTAAATCAGAGCAAGC
>NW_008348667.1:657224-659111 GCF_000622305.1 Nannospalax galili | reverse complement strand
ATTTATCATATATATAATATATAATACATAGCAATTCTAATTTATATCCCCAAATGGCCTTCAGCATGGGTCCATCTACTGGAGCCTGGTTAACCTACCAAGTGTTCTATGCTTGAAAGAGACTGACTGTTCCCCTCCCAACAGCCAAAGTTTCCAACAATTCTTACTTCCTCATGTTTATGCTGGAATTTTTCTGGTTTAAGTTTGCATAAGATTTGTGCATGCTCTCACCACTGCTGTGAGTTGGTATGAGTAACTCACCAGCCATCTGGAAAACTTCCCTTGTGGTCATACACCAACTTGGGCCTTAGACTCTTTCCATACCCTCTTCCTCAATGATCCCTGAGCCCTGGGAGGCAGAAATTAGTTACAAGTGCCATATGTAGGGCTAAGTACTCTCTAATCCCTTATTCTCTGCTCATTGGCCAGTTGTTGGTCTCTGTTAATCACCATTTGCTGCATAAGGGAGATTCTCTGGTGAGAGTTGAGAGATGCATTAATCTATGGGTATAAAAATGTCATTAGGGGTAGACTTCTCTGTCCTTTAGTAGGAGCTCAGACCTCTGTGGACTGCCTGAAAGTGCCTGAATCTGGTGTCCACATGGTGGTACTAGAAACTGTTGTATTAAGTGAAGTAACACAGACTCAAAAAAACAACAAGGTGTGTTCTCCTCATATGGATCCTAGCACCAAATCCATGTATATGAGTATATATCCTGATAACTTCAGGAACAAGGAAAGTGTAGGAAAGCCAGGGAGGTGGAGGGAAAGAAGGAATCCAAGAGAGAAGAGCAGTAGGGGACAGCCGTTACTTAAGGAGAAATGTGTAAAATGGGGGTATTTAAATGGGAGGAGGTGAGAGGGTTATAGAAAGAACTCTGGGGATGGAGGGGAAGAAGGAGCTCAAAAGAGGTGGGACCATCGTTTACTGGTATTATCAAGGGAGAAATGGGGAAAATGGGGATAACTTAAAGTGAGAGGCCATCGAGGAAGGGTTAACCAGGAAGAGAGAGAAGAGAGATAAATAATGCCTAGCTAGCATAAAAACCCAGAGGGAATCATGTTAGTCCAAAACCTACTGAAAATTACACATACAGTATCTCCTCATGAGTCCAAGTGTGTAACTGATGGCTACATGAAAAGAAACAGGGCCAGACAGGGGAAAACTTTCTTTGAGTTGTTGACCAGTATAGTTTAGGAGACCCCCAAAATCATACAGCTATTGTCACAGTCCTTGATCCCCTCCCAGAACATGATAGAAAACTCTACTGCTGAAGACAGGACATGCTTTGGAAACAAGATTTGGAGTAATGGAAGTGGAACTGACCAGGAATCCACTCCCCCTAAAGGCTAGCTCTCGTAGCTTTGGAGAGCCTTACACAATCTGGTGAAGGAGAACGTCAATCAATGGTCCAACTCCAGCTTCAAGGCCTAATAACCACATCAATGACTGGCACAGCAAATAACATGGGTGCAGAAGAGGCACTTTTAGCTTGGGGGTAATCAACAGCTACCTAATTGGACTTAAAGTCCACTCAATGGAAGGAAACTCATGTGTGGTACTGTGAAGCTAGCCAAACACATACAGCTGGCCAACTTTTAAATCTTAGAGAAAACCCCAAGACTGTAACATTGTTAGACTAATATAATTTCTTACTATGTGTAAAATATGTATCCTTATATTTAAAGACAAATACCCCAGTAACCACTCATCAAAGAAGCCCATTTTGCACAGGTCAGAGACTATTACCAAGTACCACAATTTAGACATTGTCTATGAATTTCCCAGGCCTAAGTGACACATCTACAATGCAACCTGAACAACTAAGGCTCATGCAATATAGAACAGGGATAATGAAAAGGACACTAATTAATCTCTTAGTTCTC
>NW_008348667.1:636788-657193 GCF_000622305.1 Nannospalax galili | reverse complement strand
AAAAAAAATCATAAATAACCAAAGTGTGGAGAGTAAGAATCTGCACAGTGTGTGTGGGCCCTAGGACAAGATTCTTATATTAAATTCCACCCACCCAGGGCTCAATGACCATTGCAGAAGAAGGGCAGAAAGGCTGTAGAGCCAGGGAGGAGGTGCAGGACCATATGGAAATAGAGTCCTACAAGCTCCTACGATCTTGCTCATATGAACCTATAGCAATGGTGTGAGCATGCACAAGACCTGTGCAAACTCAAGTAGACAAAACCCCAGCACAGAACTGTGGAAATGGACAAGCCCAATCTTAGTCAAAGAATTATTGCCAACTGACTATGCCAGGTGATGAAGAGCTGATCTTCTAAAAGGGAGGAACTCTAGACAGGCTGCCTAGATCCTAGTGGATGAACTTACACGGAGGGACCTGCTGGAACATTAACTTGATATGATAGGCCTAAACACAAGTGACAGAGTGTATGGATTCCAGTGGGGGAGGGTTATGGGAGGGTGTCAGTGTGGAAGGGAACATGAAAATGATTACGATTTATTAAGAGATTCTTTAGATAAGATTGGGGTCTGCTGTTCGTTTTTCCAGTTCTGTGCTGGGTTACTGTCTGGGAGTCTCTTGGGTCACCCTGGCCAACAACTCAAAGGAAGATATCTCCTGTCTGGCATTGTTTCTTATTATGTCACTTTTAGCTATTCATAAACTGATTTCTGCTAGAGGAGGAAAACCTGATCTTCCTAAAACAAGGACCTCTAGATAGGCTGACTTGATTCAGCAGATGGACAAGCACTGGAGAATGGCTGGGGGTGCTGACAACACAGTGGACAGTAACAGGGATGACAGTATATGGGCTCCAGTGGGGTGGGGGGGCGCTATGTAGGGTGCCATTTGTGATGTGGGTATATAGATGAATAAGATTGTTTGGGATGTTCTGTGTGATATACACACCAAAAAATCAACAAATAAAGAAAAATGAGTTATATTTGTGAAAGAACCATAAAAATTTGCTCCACGTTAATTAGTAGAGTTGAAACACATTACATTGAAATCTACCCGATGATTTTATATCCACGCTCAGGTGGATTTCAGAAAGTAACCGACTATGACTAGTAATAATCTGATATATAGAGATTAGAAACTCATGTGCAAACATCTAAGTGTCAATTGCATTAAAAATTAGTTTTCTGCATGAAACTCTGTATTTTAAAATGAAATGGAGATTTTTTAAAGGTTAAAACCTCATTTAATTTTATGTTTTATAGGGTTTATACTGAATTCAATATTGTATAACTGTATTAATTCAACTGTGATCCTAAAAATTTACAACCAATATTGAAAGAGATGCATCTTTGGGAAATTGTTATTGAATATGTTAATGATGTAATGAAAATGCTTCTTCTAATCACATGGTTATTAAATAAATAATTTTTCAATAAACCGTATAACACCTAAAAAATCTGGAAGCAAAATGAGAGAAAGCAGATATTTTTTTGTTACTTTAAAATAAATATTTGCATATCAAAATAAAAGAAAAGATATTCTGTATAAAATACACAACAGGTCAATAAAAATTTTAAAATATGTCATTAGGAGTCAGTTTAATACTGTGTATTTTAGCAGAAACAGATAATGATCTAGTATTAAAAACTTTCCTTTTTTTAAATCAGATTTTTTCACTTAAGTTTGAAACTTTCATATGTGTGTACATGTGTTTCATCAAATTCATCCCCAGCTCCCTTATCTCCAACTTTTCCAAAAACACCACACCACATCCCACTCTTGATTTTATGTACTCTTTCTTAAAACACTGAGTCCAGATAGCCCTGCCAGCCTGTAAGTGGATGTGAAGTCATCCACTGGGGCATGAATAACCTGGCAGGGGCTGCATGCCTGGAGAAAACTGGTGCTCCCTCCCCCAGTGGCCATCAACTCTTGCTCCTAAGCAAGGGTCGCCTCTCAATGCTCTTCCCCTCTATGCTAGGGATTCGGCTGGCTTTGACATATGCAGATCTTGTGCATGCAGCCACAGACCACCCACTGTAAGCTGACGTGTGCGATTGTTCTGTCATATCTGGAAAACAATTTCACAGCAGCCCTCCACAAACTCTGGCTCTGGTGTTCTTTCCTCCCTGTCTTTCATGACGATCGCTGAGCTCTGAAATTGGTCTGATACAGATGCTTCATTTTGAACTGAGCACTCCTCAGTCTCCCTCTCTCTTAACACTTATTTACTTATTTATTTTATTGTGTGTGAATGTTTGTGTGCCTTAAGTATGTGTATCTGCACCATGTGTATGTGTGTGCACATTGGTAAGCACAGAGACCAGAAGTGGGACATGGAACTGGAGTCACAGGTGGTCATGAACATTCTGATGTGGATGCTGGGAACCAGAGCCAGGTCCTCTGCAAGAGCAGTGAGTGGTATTAACCACTGAGCCATCATTTCAGCCCCCTCCACAGCCTCTGACTCCCTGCACTTTAACCAGTTCTGGATTCTGTATTAAGTACCATCTACTGCAGAACAGAAGCTTCTCTGAAGGACTGAGAGCTGCAATAATCTCTGTCTACAATGTTAAGCCTGTAGAGGGCACTTTGATGCTCTGTCCAATCAACAACATAATAAGAGCATGCTGTCCTCTGAGCCCTGTGATCTAACCACCCACAAGTTCTTGATCCGTTTAGCAGTACCAGTGATTGGTGGAGATGGCCTTAATAGCAATCAGAAAGCAGCTGGTTACCCCCATAACACATATGCCACTACTGTACCCATGGACATGCAATGCCAGGCCGGTCAGTATTGTTGCTGACAGGATTGACAAATGTGTGAGACGATGGATGACTTTTCTTACCCGGCTGTCTGAATGGCATCTCCTGACACAATGAAGGACAGTCAGTAGGAAGGGAAGCTTCCAGGAAAGTACCAGCTGGATTTCTCCAAGTCCTGTGACTCGGAAAATATGTGGTGTCTTCAGCAATAGCGTCTTGCTAACAAGTTCCCTGGGACAACAAAGAGCAGGGAACAGCTGTATTATCTGAAGGTCCCTGAGACCTCTCTCCAACAACTCGAAGGCAGGTATGTCGATCTGGCACTGAGCTTTCTGTTCATGACCTGTGACTTATTTTGAGATAATTATCCCCTCCCCCCACAAGCAAGTAGGGTAACTCCACTAAACTCGTTTTTTGTTTTAATATATATTTTAGGAAGGTTATCAAATAGTAGGTTTCCAAGTGGATTTTTCAAATCTCCTTAATGTTAGATAATAATTCCCCCTCTCTCCTCCCCTCTCTCTGTCCTCATACAACCCCCCCCTACTATTTTCCATATTACCTCTGCTCTACTATGTCTGCCCTTTATGTCCTTTCTTCCCTCTCAATGGCTAGATCTAGTTTCCTAGCTTTTACAGGTAGGTGCTCCAAGCTAAACACAGTAATCTAAAGAATTAAAGCTAGGAACTTCAAAGGAGAGAGGACATTCTGTATTTCTCTTTCTGGGTCTGGGTTACCTCACATCTCTGTCAAAAATAGGGTTGCTTTGCTTGATTTGTACCTGGTGCTCTGTTCCATGCCGGTGAGCACGTGCCCTTCTGTACCAGTACCTTGCCATTTTCATCACTTCAGATCTGTAACATACCTGACAGGCGTGCTGACACTTCCAATGCTCTTCTCCCTCAGGTTTAGACTATCTGTGTCTTTTGTGCTTTCGTATGAATTTTAGGCCATTTTGTTCATTTCTGTGAAGAATGTCGCAGGGATTTTTACTGGGATTGTATTGAATCTGTGTTGATTGTGGAAGGTCATTTTCACAGAATTTATTCTGCCAGTCCATGAGGATGGGTGTCTCTCCATCTGCTGTCTTCCTAGAGTTCCTTCTTCAGTGATCTAACATTTTCTTTGTGGAAGACTTTCATCTCCTTAGTTAAGTTTGTTTCAAGGTACATTTTTGAGGCTAGCGTGCATGGAGTCTCTTCCCTGATATCTTTTTTAGTGGGTTTGTTATTAGTGTTTTAAGAAGGATACTGGCTTTTGTATGCTGATTTTCATACTCAGCCACTTTGCTGAAAGTGTGGATCAGTTCTAAGAACTTTCTGGTTGAGATTTTGGGACTTTTATTTTCAAAATAGCATCCTCTAGGCCCAGAGATGCAAGATGATATTTCTCACGTACTTTGCCTGCATTTCTCTGCATTCAATCGAGAGAGTGTGACAGGAGCGAACAGGCTCTAAGTCTAACATAGGGACCCGATGAGTTCATTGAGGCATTTAACAAGAACAGGGATGACTGGGAACTGTATCACTTAAGACCATCCCAACATCAGTGAGGACCAAGCAAAGCTGTGTCACTGGTGTCCCCTGTGCAACTAATCTCCTCTCCACCAGCAGCTGTTTATAAGTTCTGTGACCTTAGAGTGGTTTTCTTGAGTTTCATGAGTTTCCTGAGCTTCCCCTTTCCCCATTGTGAGCCGCTTGTCAATGGCATTGGCTATGACACAAATGCAGACCAAGGCCACTGTGACCATGGCCGTGTTATGGAGAGACCATACTCCCTCAAACGAACACACTGTATACCCCTCTTGGGAACGGGTACAAGCAATGTGCAGAGGGCTCCTATAAGCACTCCTTTCTGTGCATCCGTGTCCACATCTGTGACTGCTTATCACATATACAGCTTGTAGGCAATGAGCACTCAGTGTGACCCCCAGCATCTCCTTTGGAGACACAGAGCAAAACGAACTGCATAGAACTATGGCATTTTATTCCTCTCAAATTATGATTTTGAATGAATCAGTATGTTAGTGAAAGTTTGATAGTCTTTATGTTGCTATCAAATTTGGGTTTTCATTGAATCAATGTTTTTGTATTTCACCTGATTTCTTGCACTAGACTCCAACATTTTAGTGACAATGACTCTTACTAATTTCTGTTTGCCTAACAAAGATTCTAACGGCTTGAATAGATTAATTGCCAAATATATTTTTCTGGGGAGGATTTTACAGGAGAATTCACCGAAATTAATCACTAAGCCTTTAAAAACTTGGATGCAGTTTTCTTTTTTAAAACATTTTATGATTTTTATTTTATGTGTATGTGTGCATTTCCTGCATGTAGGTAAGTGCACCCGTGTCGTGCAATGCCCGCAGAGGTCAGAAGAGGCTGTCAGATCCCCTGGAACTGGAGTCACAGACAGTTGTTAGCTGCCATGTGAGTGCTGGCATTCGAACCAGGGTCTTCTGCAAGAACAATGTTCTTAACCCCTGAGCCATCTCTCCAGCCCCTGGATGCAGTTTTCTAAGCTGTAGTGAGATCAAAAACACAGGTGAGCTTTGAAAATCCTCACAAATATCTCAGCTGTACTGCAATCATCAGTCATTAATTTTAGAAGGAAAATTCTAGCTAATATTCCTGAAAAATCCAGCTACTGTTTAATCAGCCTTATTCTTTATCAGTTTAGTTGCTGCTAGAATACAAACTCTCAGATCTGCAATTATGTTGTCCTAGTTACCCTCTATTGTTATGGTAAAAGCATTGACAACATTCAATGCTGGGAGGAAAGGGTTCCTTCAGGTTATAGTTCATCATGGAGGGAAGCCAAGGCGGAACTCAGAGTGGGAAGAACTAAAGTACAGACCATGGAAGAACGCTGCTTACTGGCTCGCTCCTCTGGCCCGTGTTTAGCTGCTTTCTTATACAACCCAGGACCACCTGCCCAGAGCTGGCAACACCAGCAACAGGCTGGGCCTTATATTGTCAGGCACAGCTGGCCACAGCCCAGTCCCCTGGACGCATTGAGATATTACTCCTCACCTGCCCTTCCCTCTACCCAGGTGTGTCAAGTAGACCCCAGAAGCTCTTCAACGCATGGAAAGGAATACCAAGTGAAGAACTGAAATCCCAAACTGTGCACAGAAAACACAGTGGAAAATTAAAAAATGATGGTCTATTTTCAAAAATACCTTGATCCAGCTACAGATGAACAAAAACACTGACTCTTCA
This sequence comes from Nannospalax galili, assembly GCF_000622305.1. Lineage (NCBI taxonomy): Eukaryota > Metazoa > Chordata > Mammalia > Rodentia > Spalacidae > Nannospalax > Nannospalax galili. The sequence continues at coordinate 651,202 of NW_008348667.1, read as the reverse complement.
CTGGGGTCCACCCCTTCCCAAGCCCTGCTAATCAAGGTAACCACATTCAGGCTAGAAGTCTAGAGTGGAATATTATTAAAAGACAAGCTTGCTTACAGATGTGAGTCATACACCTGATAAACTAAAATAAACAGGATGTAAAATGTAGAGATGCACCCAGGGCTGAAGCCCAACTTAGCAAAGTCATTTGGCTGCTCTTAGTCTCCAGGGCTTTTGTTCTGGAAAGGAGAGTCTTTGTTCCTCACAGAAGGAATGGTTAACTTTGTTCCTTTTGATATTTTCAGATCATAAATCAACTCTAGAAATGTAATGATCAGATATCAGCCAACTTCCTTTAGATCTACTTTCTCAGCTGCAGGTGTAGAGAAATTCTGATGCCCCAATGTTGTTTCCAGATGTTTATATTATTGTCTGCAGAAATCATCTTTCAACTGAGATAAATGTATCTGTGTTTGTGTTCAAACTGCAGTCGTGCTCCACAAACACTCTAGGTCATGGCATTGCTGCTGTTTTGTGCTTTCCACCCGCTCTTTCTCAGAAGCAGCCCCAGGAGACGCTGAGTCTCTGCTTTAACTTTGCTGCCTTTTGTCTTTCTCTGTGCTTTACCCTGGGTGCCCGGAGTCCACTTCTCAGCAACTGAAAAAGATTTATTTATTTATTCATTCATTCATTTCATTCTCATTTCATAACTACTGAGCAAAGTGTCAAAATAAATAGAACGTCCCAAGTAGGAAAAGATCTAGGGAGCAAAAATAACATCCCAAAATAATGCAACTGAATAAAAGTCATAAATGAAATAAACACAAGGTGCTAAGGGAAAAGAATAAAAAGCTAGTGGCCTGTATTTGATATAGCCAGAATCAGGCAACTGAACACTACTTCCGCTCCTGTTGCATTTAAAGAGGGGTTAGCTGACTGGCCCAAGGCCAATACCTGCTTCAGGCTTCTACCTTCACAGTCTACAAAAGGATTTATGTCCCAGACACTGTAACATAGTGAAGAACCTTGGAGTCTGGTCAAAGAAAGCCCTATGACCACCTGACTTTTGTTTGGCTTTGAATGATTTGCTTGGCTCTTGTTCAAGGAGAGTCAAACCTAGTCCCAATCAGCAACGTTGCTCCCATAAGGAGGCCTTGTGCTGCACAGATGGAGTTTCCAGAGCAGAATGCCCGGTAAAGGTAAAGGCTGCACACAGAAAGACCTTCGGCCACATTGAGTTGTTGACTGACAAGTGGCCAATGCATGTGTCACGGCCCGAGCTACTCCAGCCAAGGGAAGCAAGGCCTCAGCTACATAGTTTGAATCGTCCCAAGCTTGCAACGGGCCAGGAGATGCTTGGCTTTCAGCCGCTGCACTCAGCAGAGACCCCTAAAATGCAGAAAAGAAACAAAAGCAAAACCACTTTAGACCAGCAGCAAGACCAATGTAGCCCTTGGGCAAAGGTACTTGTAGTTACACCTGGCACAGCTGAGCTGGACTCATCCCGACTCCACTCAGTTTACGATGATACAGAAGTACAGTAATGCCCAAGTAAGAAGAAAGAAAATCACTAAGCCCAAACCAGGTTGCCAACTAACATCCCCACAAATACAGATGCGCACATTCTTTCTAACAGAATCTAGTTATATTTAAGTGAATAATGCTTTGCCAAAGAGTGCATTTTATGCAGAGAACACCAGGTCGATTGAAAGGTTGAAAGCCAGTCAATATACTTCCCAATGAGTTGAAGTCAGCTTTCCCTGGGTTATGCATATTCATTAAGAACCTAATTGAGGAGAGTGTGATAACCCAGTTAGCAAAAGATCTAAAAACATAGTTTTCCTGGGTTTAAGATGAGTCCAAGTTCAATTACTGGAATTAACATGGTGAGAGAAGGAGATTTAGACACAGAGAGACATAGTAGGAGAGTTGGGTAGGTCAGAAGCACAGACAAGACTCAGGCTTCTAAGAGCCTAGGGATGTCAGGAGCTCCCAGAAGCTGGAAAGACTCACCCCACAAACCACCAGAGGGAAGGGGGCCCACAAACACACTAACACCAGACCTTAGGCTTTCAGAATTAAAAAAGCACAAATACTGTGTTGATCCACTGAATTGTTGTCATGTATAAGTTCTAGGAAACTAACATATTATATAAAATACAGCAGAGAACAACACAATCATTTCAGTAACAGGGGGAAATGGAAAAATAATTGAACAACTGCAATAAACCTTCCAGAAAACAACGAAAATAGAAAGCCCAGTTTCTTACATGGCGTTTAATGCTAAAAGCACAAAACTGTCTCCCAGTTTCATGAAAAAAGTTAGAATCCAGCCTCTCCACTTCTATTCAGTAAATAACCACATATGCATTAGTTTTGAAAGAAGAATTAAACTCTCTTGTTATATAGCTAGTATCTCCTTTGTTAGATAAAAACTGAGCTAATCTAGATAACAGATCTGTTTGTTTATTAACAGATATTAACAAAATCTTTTTATACCAATAAGCACACTGATAAAACATCACACGGCAGATTTAAGGATGCCACTCAAACACCTGCCAAGTCCCCAACTCTACACATCTTGGTGAACGTCTGTCCACGCTCCTTGGTGAACATCTGCGCTGTTCCATTGGCATTCTGACATCATGGAGCTTTACTTAGGGTCTCACACTTTTACTATTCATTACATTTTAATTTACCTTTTACTTTTTTGGTTCTTGCTACTTCAATACCCAGAAAGTCTAATTCCTTCATCTACCACAACCAAAAGAAAAGAAAAAAAAAATCTGTGATGGAGTTGAAACTGGAAAACAATCTTCATGACCTCTTTCTGGACTCCTGTGTCCTCCTGCCTGCATAATTACTGTTGGAAATATGTGAATTTATTGATGTCACAAAAGCACTCTGTATGTCGTTATTGACATTGTTTGGAACTGGTTGAACTGATTTGCATAGCAGCTGAAAATATTTGCACGAACATTTTTTGTACTGCTGACTTGGGATTTAGTGTCAGAGATACCCTGAGCGTCGCAACGCACGATATATAAAATATCCACATAAGCAAGTACAGAAGTACTATGAGCTTTCACTACATATTAATATAATTAACAAGACTATTTCACTGTGATAGAGATCAACTCGGCAGGACATTAGGGAATTAGAGAGGTATACTCTGTAATTGCTGATAGAAATGGAATGTGGTTTTATGTCTCTTAGGAGAACCATTTTATAACACAACTGTAAGAATTTTTATGACCTTAGGGATAAAAAATCTAATAGTATAAAGAAATTACTATGCAAATAGTCTTTCCATTTAAAAGAAAAAGAAATCATTTATATATAATTTTATGTTGTTTCTTTTACACTAGTAGAAACCTAGAAAGTAATTCCAGTTCTAACACTTTGGTTTGTTGATGCACATGGTGGTTTTTAAACATTGAATTATTACATAATTATAAAACATTAAAACATATGGACTTGGTCAATGACAAAGAAGAAAAAAAATAATTCAGGAAGAAGTAGACTAGTAATAGTCTGGGCCCTTTGAGTTAAAGAGTGAAATATGAGCTGGGCATACAGATTCGTGGAATAGATTTTCCTGTCAGGCACAAGGTCCCGTGTTCAGTCCCTAGTACCTCAAGTAAGAGGAAGGGGTCTCACTTTTTCTCAGCCCTTGAACATCCCTCATACTTGCATGATTAGCAGAAAAGCACCGGACATTGCATAGTGACCCTGAGAGCACTCTTTCCTTGTAGAAATGCAGAGTTCATTGTTTATGGATTTGTTAGATGTAACAACAATCATACACTGCTGCCATAAACAGAGAAGGGCAATGATGTCATTATTCAAACCATGATGATGCAGCAAGAGAGTCCCTTCACGTTCAGAAATAAAGAGCCAGGGTGAGTTTCTGCAGTGTTCGGGGCCTCTGTCAACAGCCTCCCGTGTCTGATGCTGCCCTCCTCAAAGGTATGGTGTCTGATTTGTGGAGCACATCAAGGACATGGTGGACTGAAACATGACAGTCCATGGTTTCCTAATTCAGATGTCAACATTTGTCTCTATAGACTTGTCTTACTGTTAGTGCAAACATGGAAAATGGCTAATACATATATACCGTGACCGCCCATTAGCTGGACAATCCAAATGTGAACCACGAAATCCCATGATTAAACTGAGTGGGACTGGTATCTAACCCAACGATACCACCGGAAGTTGGGGAAAGAGCCAGAGGTGCAAAGTGGGGTGAAATTCCAGGGAACGATGTGTCAGATTTACTATTTGCAGAGAACATTTCCACAATTATGAATGGATTTTTTCCTTTATGCAAAGTGCTGTAAAATTCTGGGTAGTGTGCCTCCCCAGCCTCCAGAGTCAACAGAGGGAAGTCTTTGTGTACTGGGGATAGTAAGCGTGAGGGATATGAGTGTAATGTTCAGTGTGCACTGTGGCCTTTACAAAAAGTATCCTTCACAGTTCATCAGACACCTGTGCCAGCCATATTTCTGTGATTTGGATTGTTGGATACTTCCACAGGAAACACTAACACTTTGCTTTTATTAGTTACTTTTATCTTTTACCTGGCACTAACTAAGTGCTGCTTTGCAAACCTTTCCGACCAACCAGGACAGAGGGACAGTCTCACCCCCAAACAACTAATGATGCTTTCTAATCAACAGTGCAAAATGTGAGTTTATGTATGTCGACACAGCACAGAATTGAAAACTACAGACTGTCAAAACGAGGTTGTTTATACAGATCCTAACTGTGATTTGTCAGCATTGTGTTGTGGATAATTCCAAAACCACGGTTCAGTATGAACACCTCAATATAGAATAGTCACTGTAGGTCTTAGGAAGGTTAAGTTTAAAGGGGGTCAAGCATTGGCTGTAAGCACTGCAAAGGCAACGAGATATTCTTGTTCTTTATGCTGTAAGAGGGCAGGACCACAGTACTCTGGAAGCCTAGAAGTAGATACAGATAACCCAATGACGGATATAAGAGAAGAAGTGTCCTTTAAGTTGGATCTTGAAGGTGAATATGATTTAGAGAATTAACAGGCACAGTCATGTCCTGCACACAAGGAAACAGGACATAGTATATCCCTTAGGGCCAGCTGTGAGAATTTAGAGGCTGGTCCCTCTTCCAGGGTGCTCTGCTTCCTGTGTCTGGACAAAAAGTGATCCCTGGCCTGCTCCAGCTGCTGCCGCGCCACACCTCTGCCTCCTCACTGTCACGGACTCTAATGCTGCTGGAACCCTAAGCCAGAAGAAGTTCTCTCTTCCCCAAGCCACGTTTGGTCCTGGTGTTGGACCACTGCAACGAAAAATAACCGTTTCTGTGTTTTCTCTCTGTTTTTCTGATTTCACATATCGTAGGCATCAGTGGGTAGAGAGTGAACAGCGATGATGAAGTAGAAAAACGAAACACAAAAATATTTTGAGATATGGGAAAACTAAGAGTAAGGTCTGGTGAAATCTTTCACATTTATAGACTAATTCAAGAACCCCTGCTTTCAAATTGAATGAATCTTATTCTATTATAAGTAAATATATACCTTTTATTTTGGGAAATCTCTACTACATAATTGAAGTTATAAAATATCAATTTTTATAGAAATCTATTACTGCTCATAAAAGAAGCTAAAATAACAGATGTTAGAATATAAAACAACTGGAATTGATTACAGTGCAACTACTTTTGTGAAGATTTTATTTGTGGATTTAACAAAGACTAAGCATGCTCTAGAGAGATTAATTTTCTTTCTCTAATGTGACCATATTCACATATATTTTTTCCAAGAGTCCCTAGTATCATTTCAAAATATTACAGCAAGAACAAGGAATTTAAAGGGAGTCAAACATCAAGACACAGAGAGGAAACAGTGCTGCATGAGAAGGGATTTGCAACCACGATATTGAATGTGTACCCCAGAAAATGTCTTCAGCAAAGTACCAGTAATAGAAGCAGAACATTCCTCAGATCAATGTGACAAGCTATCTCATGCCTCCCGAGGAATGTCCGTGTCCCGATCTCGGCAGTCTGTAGACATGGTATTTTACTAACCAAAGAGGCCTTTGAAGATGGAATGACCTGGAATTTGCGAGAATCTTGTGTTCTATAGGGTCCTCAATCCAAAGCCTTTCCTGGCTTTAATGGGAGGGAAGTTGTTAGATTTAGGAGGGTAGAAAAGGAAGGAGTTTAAAGCTAAGAAATAAGAACCAGAGCCAGACCTGCAACAGGCAAGGGCTATGTCCCTTTATTTAGAGAACACAGCAAAGGGCCAAGGCCTTTGGGGTTGGGGGGGCATCTGCATGGAAGGGAGGAGCAGTTTCACTTTTATAGGAATTTGTTGCACACAGCTAAGAGTTAACTCTGTGCCAGAGGCTGGTGTCTTTGAGGATCGCTCCCAAGATTATTTTTCAGGCAGGTGAGCTATCTTAGGGCACTAAAGGAGACAGGTGGGCTCCATCAACAGTCTCCCTCAGTCCAGGAAGCAGCCAGTTGGTAAGGCTTGAACAAGGCCAGTCTGCCAATTTAAGGCCAGTTGGCCACTTTATGTGATTTATGGCTTTCCCTAATGAGACTTGTGACTCTTCTACAATCCTCAGAAGTGACTGCGGATGACTGTCAGACAGATTTGGGCATCCAATCGGGCTTTGAGATGAAGAGAGCCTCCAGGAGCCAAGGATCTGAGAGCCTCTGGAATTCCATTGGATCAGAAATCAAATTAAAAAGGCAAACGATTTGTTACTTTCTCTCTCCCTCTCTCTCTCTTCAACTTTCTCATTAAAGACAAATGTCAAGTTACTAAAAAATCAGTTTCAATATTTTCAAAATGTCTTAAGCCCGACTTCTTATTAAACTTTCTAATTATCATTTGAAATGCAATTATTTTATTTCTTTTAGCACAAAAGCATTCAGTACAAAATTGCTTTCAGGAATAGTTGTGGCAACATTAATTCTAAGCGTGAAAAGTTGTTTCCTTTCATAGTTTTATAATTAAATTGTAATAATCTGCATTATAAATGGAATTAGAAATAGGATAGCGTTTTAATATGCACATTTAGATGACAGATGGTAGATAATTGAAAATTTTTCCATGTCACATATTTCAAAATAATTGTTCAGTAACCCATCATAAACCTTCTGGTCAGCACATTTCAGTCAATGCAGATTAACAACAACCGCTTTAAACTCCAAATATTTTGTCTATCAGAAAGTGTAAAACACATGCTATGACTGATTAAACATACCTGTAATTTGTAGTATGCAGAGCTTGAGCTGTAACTTCTGAAAGTCATTTGAAACCTTCTGCCAAACTACTATGGCTTTGCATGTCAGTGAGGATGGGATTTGGAAAAAAATCACTCCAGTATCCCAGGGGACTCGGTTTCCCAGAAGAGAGGACAGACACTTCCTTAACCCCTGTAGGTAATTTTGTGACAACAGAAACTCCAGCCACACCCTTCAATGTATTCAACACATATGCATTAAGAATCTATCATTTTCTAGAAATCATCACATAAATAAAACTGTATCTATTGTAAATATTCACAGTCCAGCACACAGGACAGATATTTAGACTAATTTCAATGTTAGGATTGTTATTTCATATATGTGAGAGAACTAAATGGAGCAAAATAAGTGATCAGTAACTACCCTGCTACAGACAGAACACTAAGGAAGATTCCTGGAAAAGAAATAATATTCATATAGTATGAGAGTAAACTCAGACAAAAGATAGCAGCAGCATCAGATACAGTGATTTCTCACTAGGCACGAATACTTTGCTTTTATAAATGATCTCATTTAATTTCATTGCTGGCTATGATAGGAGTGTTATTTCTATACTTATTTCAGAGGGGAGGTCCTGAAACATGGAGAAAGCCAGAACTTCACCCAAAGGCATGTAGTCAAGATGGGGTGTAGAAGTTTGACAGGCGTCAGAGCCTGGCTCCCAGCATCTCCCTCTACTGCTGCTGTGGTTATGAAGGGGCAGTTCCAGAACTGGTGACCTTCACAAGCCAGAACCGTGATACATGCTGTGGGAAAGCTCAGTAACAGTGGGGCCGGGCCAGAGACCATATGTCACGAGTTACAGGCCAAAGGGTTTTATGGAAACACCAGGAACTAGACAGCAGGCCTGGTGTGGCTGTGGATGTGAATACTGAAGTAGTTTAAGGAGAACAGGTAGGTAGAAGATGACCGTAATCAAGGTGAGAGGATGTTGGTATTCAGAGCCAAGGAAACAGCAGAAAGATACTGTCAGAGCTCTGCCTGGGACCAGAAAGGGATGATATTTGATAGTTAGAATACTGGAACGGTACCTGTATTTTTAACTTTACTGACCTCTGTAGAAACTGGTCCCCACCATGAAGGAACAGGAGAGACAGACCTGTTTAGAGTCCCTGTCTTTAGCCTTCTGCCTTTGACAGCTTGTCACATTCCTAGATTTCCCTGTGGCTATCCAGACACTACTAGACCAATCAGTAATCATCAGATACCAACTCAAGACAGACACACCAACCTGTGTGATTGCTGTGCATCTCAGGACAGTGGGGTCCGTTCTGCAGGCAGGTGTCCGCTCATCCCCATCTTGGTGAAGTCTTTGACCTACATGTTAATCTGTTTCATTTTCAGCTTTGGGGTTAAAAACTAGGCAAGGTGCTTTGAAAATGTTTGCCACTGTTTTTTAAGACATTGACTTTGTTTTATAGACATTATCTCGCCAATGGACACTGCTATGGGAGAAATAGGCCAGGAAACAATTTAGTCCTATATTTAAAGGGGAAGGAGGTTAAATGACTCATCTGTGGCACCAAAAATAGAAGTTCAGTCTTGAGAATGAGCTGTGTATGTAAGGGAATCTGCCAAATGGCTTCAAGAATGAGAATCAGTTAAAGGTTATTGAGTTTCCTCAGACAGGAGTTGTTCAAAGCCATCAATTACCATAAACTAAGAGCTCAAAGTGGAAGGGGCCCTGGAAATTGCTTACTCAAGGTCCACAGCTTATTCTGTGCTCTTTGTAAGCTTTCCCCAACACATGATGTTCTGTGAACAAAAAACTGAAAATGATTGCCAATATTAATGGATTATCTACACACAGAGAATTGTTTCTTGTGCTAAAACTACTTTAAAATATGTATAATGCATGTACTGCTGGTCAGTCTATGAGAATGGATTTGTAAAAATGATATGTAATATATGTTGGTCGTCCAGATATTTCTGTTAAGCAAAACTGTAAGCTCTTCATTCTGCCTCTGTGAAATCTTACATGAAAAATACGACTCTCATCTCAAATGAAGGAATCATTTTTGGGGAAAGATAGCAAATATCATTTTGTCATTCTCAAGGTACTGATTTTACATTTATTTATTAATTTTCTGTGTATGCATGGGTGTTTTGTATGTTTTGTGTGTGAGTGTGCATGTCACGGTGTGCTTGAGATGGTCAGAGATAACCTGGAGGAGTCAGTTCTCTCCTTCCACCAAGTGGGTTACAAGGAGGGAAGTCAGGTCATCAGGCAGCAGTCTCCTTTACTGCTGAGTCACACTGCACCCCAACAAGGCACATTTTATACCCAGTCTTTGAATTCTAGGCATCTGACTGTCTTTATATTTTTGGCCATTCTTGGCTTGTATGGCAATCCCTCAAACCGTAGAGACCATCCATGGGTCATCCTCAGTCATCTACTGGCTGCTTGTTCTCTGTAGCCTCTTTCAGGGTCACTACCTCCTGTCTACACTGCAGTGTCTACACTACAGTGTCTACACCACCTCCTGTCTGCCCTACAGTGTCTTCACCACCTCCTGTCTGCACTACAGTGTCTGCACTACAGTGACTACACCACCTCCTGTCTGCACTACAGTGTCTACACCACCTCCTGACTGCACTAGTGTCTGCACTAAAGTGTCTGTACTACAGTGTCTATACCACCTCCTGTCTGCACTGCAGTGTCTGCACTACAGTGTCTATACCACCTCCTGTCTGCACTACAGTGTCTACACCACCTCCTGGCTACACTACCTCCTGTCTACACTAGTCTCCTGTCTGCACTAGCCTCCTGTCTACACTACCCTCCTGTCTACACTACCTTCCTGTCTACACTAGTCTCCTGTCTACACTATTCTCCTGTCTGCACTATTCTCCTGTCTACACCAGGCTCCTGTCTGCACTATCTCCTGTCTACACTACCCTCCTGTCTGCACTAGCTTCAGGTTTCCCTATTTCTACAGTAACCTGCTCCTCAGCTCCATCTCTTTGAAGTCACTGCTGTTTTAGACACTCTACCTGAATTTCATTTACTGTGTTCACTGTTCCCTGCGCCCCTGTAATGTGTAACTTGTGCTGCTAATGAAAGAGCTCTACTCACACGTTCTTCGCAGGCAGAGGAAGCTTTCTGTCTAGGAGGAAAGCTGGCTAAACAACAGGATGTTCTGTGAGGAAACCCAACATTCCATCGGTAGCAATGCTTCTTAAGCTCAGGAATAAACAACTCAGCTCTAGGAAGTCCCCCACGTTGACAGGGCTCACTGGACCTCAGGTCCACAGAATTGCAGAGAGATGGCTCAGACAAGCCCTGCCTGGGTAAAGCAGAGACCAGCGGGGCTGCCTGAAGAGGCTCAGACCAACAGAGCTACCTGGGAGTGTCCAAAACGCTGAGCTGCCTGCAGGCTGTGCTTGCAGTGTTTCCTGCTTTCCTTAGCTGTCCCAGGTGCTGGGGTGTGCTTTGATGAGGCCTCTGCCTTTGGGTCATTTCTGCCTCTGTAAGGAATCCCTCACCCACATTCCTGTCGGTAAACCCAGGAGAACCCGTTGACTCACCAAGTTGGATTTTGGTGCCATCTTTACTTTATTCTGTCCTGGGTTCCCTATCTAGGTGAGTGAATGTTTGTCCGTGTCACTCCAGGAATAGATTCACACAACAGCTCAGACCCAAGCATCAGAGGCCTCTATTAGTGTTTTTTAAATGACCGAAGGGAAATTAATTTTAGGGTAGTAGAATTACTGAAAATTTCAAAGAACATGTTGATCAGAATTTTGGCCGTCTCTTCATGGAAAATGGCCCCTCCTATTCAACAGGCCAAGGGAAAGTCTTCTATGTATTTCATCCGTAGAGGCGAACCCTGTGAAGCTGCTTATAATTGATTCACTTTGAAGTGTGAAACTGGTTTAACCTGAATGTAAAACTGGATACAAGAGGAAAAATGCACAGCCGTCTAGTGATACCTTATGGATAAAAAGATCTTCCTTTACTTACTTGGTGCTTAATTGTTGCACATTTGAATGTCTAAGGTTTCAACATCTATTCCTCAGATAATGAAATTCAATCTGAAGAGGGTGTTTGTCGTCTGCAGTAAGCAGAAATGCAAAGCCATCAGTCAGAACCTCAGATACACTGCCCCGACCTGAAGATGCAGGAAGCCTGCACCTTAGCAAGTCCTGGATTCATGTGTGCTTTTGTATTTCTGTGGAAAAAGAGATGTTATTCAGTCTTTTGTTTCTTAGAGAATTAAAATCAAGGCTACCAAACGTATTTAAATATTGACTTGTTTAATCTTTTTCCATTAAATCCCCATACATATATTTTGAGTAGTATTCATCTAGAAAAGTTAGACCATTTCGTATTATTAGGTAATGATTTCTCCCCCCTTTTCAAGGACAAAAAGATAAGGAAGAAAAATTAAGAGTGAAAAGTGAGCTTTAGATGTTCTCCCCAGTGTTAGATTTAGGACATCAGAGGAAAGGAAGGAGTCGGAGTTTAGAAATAAGTGTTGATAGCCAGAGTCAGACCTGCAACAGGCAAGGCCGGTCCTTTATTCAGGAAACACAGTAAAGGGCAGAAAACCTTCAGCAGGATGAGGGTGTCTGTAACTGAAGGGTGGAAGCTTTGAGTTAAATAGGAATTTTACTGAGCACAGCTAAAGGAATTTGCTCAGTGCCAGGGTCTGCTGTCCTTGGGTGATTGAAGCTCCTCGTCCCGAGATTATTTTCTCAGGCAGGTGAGCTGTGTCGGGCACTAAAGGAGACAGGTGGGCTCCACAAACAGCCTCCTACAGTCCTGGGAGCGACCAGCTGATAAGGCTTGAACAGGCCAGCCTGCCAATTTAGGGCCAGTTGGCCACCTTAAGGGATTTGTGGTTATATGGCTTTCCTTCTAAGGCTTATGGTGCTCCTGCAATTCACACATTGTGTCACCCAGGATTTGAAAATAATGCCACAGCCTTAAAAATAAAAGAAATTATTTTTCAAATATCCTGGCAGTGTTTTTTCCCACCACTTATCACCTGGTCCTGTTTTCATTCTGCAATGGACCTTTTCCAAAATAATCACCTTTAAGCATGTCCAAACCGCTAGGATGTAACACTTATAAATTAAGCTTCAGCACTTACAATACAGGCTCTTTAATTTTTTATTATTTGTTTGTTTTTTGTGTATATTAGTGTTTTGCCTGCATGTATGTAAGTGCACCCCTTCATTCTGGTACCGAGGCCAGAGGAGGGCATCAGATCACCCGGAACTCTTGTTACAGATGGTTGAGAGCCACCACGTGGCTGCTGGGGACAAAACCCAGGTGCTCTGCAAGAGCAGCCAGTGTTCTCAGCCACTGGGACATCTCTCCTGCCCGACAGACTCCTTAGAAAACATCTGAATACCTTAAAAAGTGACTGTCTTCATCACTCATTTCTGCAGCCAGATTCTTCAGCGGTCATTTCTGAAGCTCACTCCAACCGTGTTCACCCTGTCGGGGAAGCCTCTAGCCAGAACTGCTTCTGTTGCCTGAAAAGAATCCACAAATCTGAATATGAAGAAAGTTGACTTTTCTCAGGTTCAGCAGCTTGCTTTTAAAACAATTACGTTTGAAATACATTGTTTTTAGATGTTTCACACAAATTATCCTTTCCTAAATCTATTTTCAAATCTATGCTAATAATGCTTCACGGTACAAGTAGTTTCTCTCCTTACATTTTTACATGTCTTTGTTTCGGATGTGTGCTCTCACATGCCATGGGCACGTGTGGGGGTCAAAGGAACTGCAAATGTTTCTCCCCTCCCACCAATGCGCCCCAGGGTCTAAAGTTGGGTCATCAACCTTGACAGCATCCGCCTGTGCCCACTGAGCCATCTTGCTGGCCTCACAAGTCGACTTCATACATGCTGAATGTATAAAAAGCAAGTCCATCCTTCCAGGATGTGAGTCCTTTTACATGCTGGTTACATCATAGCTCTTCATCTGTTGTGGAAAGACCCATGACAAGAGTTTTAAAATGCATTGCTTCTTTAGTTAAATTTGCTATGGGAGGCAAAAAAATTTAAATGAGCCCCAAAAGACATTGGCTATCAAGCTGTTAAACAAGAACTTCATTGTCACAGAGGGTAGCTAGTTAATAGCTATGGACTTTATACTAAAAATGTAATAAAATGCTAAATTTTAAATGTACTTTTTTTTAAAAAAAAGAGTAAGGATATGAGTACATGGTAATGAAAATCCATTATATACATAAATTAGAAATCACGGGGGTCTGGGGAGATGGCTCACTGGTTAAGAGCACATGCCACTCTTCCAGAGCGCAAGATCTTGTTTCCAGCACCTGTGTGTGTCAGGCAGCTCACAACCACCTGTAACTCTAGTTTCAGGGGACACTGAACCCTCTTCCTGCGACCATGGGCACTCCCACACTTGTGGTATACACATACACAGACAAACACATATGCACATAAAAAAAAACTCCAAAAAATTTTTTAAAACGTCACGTCAGAAACTATCTAGTTTTATCAATTAAAAGTGAATAATTATATCATAAAATATAAGCTATATGGGCTAGAGAGATGGCTCAGTGTTTAAGAGCACTGACTGCTCTTGCAGAGGATCCGGGTTCGATTCCCAGCACCCACATGGTGGCTATGAACCATCTTTAACTCCAGTTCCAGGGGAATCCAAAGCCCCCTTCTGACTTCCGTGGTGTTGCATGACATGGGTGCACTCACATACATGCAAGCAATACACTCATACACATAAAATAAAAATAATAAAATATAAAAAATTATAATCTATAAAAATAAAAATGTCCTAATGTCTGGGAATCTGAAACCAGCACATCTTACTCTATAATGATGTCACATCTTATGACAGATGATTTTAAGATAAGGAGTGTTCCTGTCTTGTCTGAGGGAGCCTGTCCTTATATGTCCTTAAGAGACCTCTGACCCCAGGCAAAAGGAAAAGCCAGAGGCTTGAAGTTTGAGATAGACACTAGGCACTTTTTGTGTCTGGAAGAAGCAAAGCCTGTGCAAATAGAGAGAGGAAGGCCTGAGGGAGGAAGGCCTGAGGGAGGAAGGCCTGAGGGAGGAAGGCCTCAGGGAGGAAGCCCTCAGGGAGGAAGGCCTCAGGGAGGAAGACCTCAGGGAGGAAGGCCTCAGGGAGGAAGGCC
>NW_008348667.1:632304-635389 GCF_000622305.1 Nannospalax galili | reverse complement strand
CCCTCAGGGAGGTGCTGTGATAACAGAGGAGGGGAAGCCCAGTCCTACGACTGGAGGAACCCAACTCAGAGCCAGGACCTGTTTTACTTTTATTGTTGTTATTTTTATTTTTTGTCTACCTCGCTGGAACTTTATCACCAAACAGCATTTGTATCATGTCACAGAGGTCTGTTTCAAGAGCTTCTTCAACCAGCCAGGCTAAGCTTTTCAGAAGGCCTTTGCAGCTGGAAGAGGTCTTTTCCCAGGCAGTAATAAGGACTGGGTCCTGCTTGGAGTGTCAGATCCTTGGTGCGCACTAGCATTTATTTCTGATTGACTTTGGCAGACACAGCCTATAGCTGTTATAAGCATGAAATAAATTCAGATTATTTAAATCTTTTTAACTTATCTGATTTTTTAATTTATTATTTTTATGTTATATGTTTGAGTGTATTGCCTGCAGGTATGTAAGTGTACCCATGTCCTGCAATGCCCAGTGATGTCAGAAGTGGGCATTGGATCCTCTGGAACTGGAGTTGTGACAGATGGTTGTTAGTTGCCATGTGGGCGCTGAGACTTGAACCCAGGTCCTCTGCAAGAGCAGTCAGTGCTCTTAACCACTGAGCCATCTCTCCTCGATGATTATGTTTTAATGTTATTGAATTTCATCCTTCACTGTGGTCCTTAGCCTCATTGTGGCCTCTTCATATGTAAACTACACAAAACCCCAACAACTCACCCTTAAGTACCAGCAGTGTATGTAAAGTGTTACAGAGAACACTGATCACACCTAAGCCATGCACAACCTGATCCAAAAACCTGGAAACATTCTCTGAAGGACTTTGAGGAGTGAGGGGAAGAGGAGATGGAGATTAGTCCTCATGTGATCAGCCTCAAAGATTTGATTCAGGATCCCAGATCTGCACTTTTTCCCTTAAATAAAATGTCAAAGTTTCTAGGTGCCAGTTTAACTTAACAAATAAAATAACTCTAATGCAAATGGAAAAATTCATTTCTCCTGAGAGAGGTGAAATTGTTATAACATTACCATATTAGTGCATCTGTCTCAACAGACTGTAGCAGTAGACTACAAATTTATATGTTCTCTGATATTTGATATTTGATATATATTTGATTAGTCGTAATTTGTAGCATGGCTATATGTGGATATAGGTTGATAACTGTGGAAAGTTTTGTCATAGAAAATAAAGCCAGAGTAGTAGTAATGGAAGAAGAGACATAGACAGATGTGGAAGGCAGGCTTAGAAGGAAATCCCATCACACATCTGCACCCTTGGGCAAATTGAACCCCTTCTCTCCTTCTGGTCAGCATGCTTAGTTCCTCCAATTGCTTACTACCCATCCACATTTAGCTTTCTTCCTTTGGAAAATACAGGCACTTGGATTGGTGCTTAGAAAGATAAAGCACAGCTGTGAAATTCTAGAATTACAGCATGTTTTGGGATCTGAGGTACTCTCTTCAAACAGCTCAGACACACTCAAAGATGTCTCTTACTGAAAATCCCCCCCCCCATGACATTCACAGACAGATCAACATTAGAAGACTTGGAGTGAGCAGACTTGTTCACCAACGAGTGCCTTTTAAAGTTTTACTGGTACCAAGAACCCATGTCCTTATGCTCTGTCAACACCTACAGTCTGACAGTCCCCACTTCCCCTTTCCTCCGGCTTCCTCACTTCCTACTCCCAGTCCTTTGTGAACTCACAAGAGACTGTGAATTTCATTATTGCATCTTTCTTTACTGCTGACTAGAACTCCAGTGTGTAAATACACCACATTTTTGTTAACTACTCGTCAGTTGAGGGACACTTAGGTTGCTTCCATCTCTTAGCTATTGTGAAAAGAGCAACAACAAACATGGCTGTACAAGTATCTCTACACTAGAAGTCCTTTGGGTACATGCCAAGGAGTGGTATAACAGGGTCATACAGTGGGTTCATTTTAATTTTTTAAGAGTTCTCCACATTTTCCATAGAGGCTGCACGAGTTTGCAATCCCACCAGCAGTGAGTGAGCGTTCCCCTTTCCCCACATCCTCGCCAGCATTTGGTATCATTTGTTCTCTTGATCCTAGCCTGTCTGATTGGGGTAAGGTGATACCTTAGGGTGGTTTTAATTTGCATTTCCCTAATTACTAACGATGATGAATACTTCTTGAGATGTTTCTTAGCCATCTTTGTTTTTTCTTTTGAGAACTTTCTCTTTAGATCTTTAGTCCATCTTTTAATTGGGTCATTTGCTTTCTTGATTCTTTGTTTTCTGAGTTCTTTTTATATTCTGGATGTTAAACCCCTGTCAGATGTTTCACTGGTGAAGATTATTTCCCATTCTGTGGGTTTTCTCTTCACTTTTTTGATTATTTCTTTTGCTGTACAGAAGCTTTTAGTTTCATGAAGTCCCACTTATTGATTGCTGACTTTAATTCCTGAGAAACTTCTGTCTGATTTAGAAAATCCTTTCCTATACCTATACCCTGTAAGTTACTGCCAATATTTTCCTCTAATAGTTTCAGAGTTTCCAGTTTCACATTGAGGTCTTTGATCTATTTGGAGTTGACTTTTGTGCAAGGTGAAGGTAAGGATCTAGTTTCATTCTACAGGTGGTGATCCAGTTTTGCCAGCGCCATTTGTTGAAGATGCTGTCTTTCCTCCATTGTGGGTTCTTGGCACCTTTGTCAAATATCAGGGGGCTGAAATTGCATGTACTCGGGTTTGGATCTTCAATGATTTGTCTGTTTTTGTACCAGTACCATGATGTTTTTATGACTGTGACTCTAGTATACTTTGAGATCTGGTATACTAATCCCCCCAGCATTGCTCTTTGTGCTCAGGGTTGCTTTGGCTATCCGGGGTCTTTTGTGCCTCCATATGAATTTAAGGATGCATTTTTCTAATTCTGTGAAGTATGTCATGGTGATTTTATTGGGATTGCATTGAGCCTATATACTGCTTTTGGTAGGATGGTCATTTTAACAATATAATTCTTCCAATTCATGAGCATGGGAGGTCCTTCCATCTCCTGGTGACTTCCTCAATCTCTCTCTTTAAAGATTTAAATTTTTCATTATAGAGAACGTTGATGTTTT
>NW_008348667.1:631647-632253 GCF_000622305.1 Nannospalax galili | reverse complement strand
GAATGGGAACATTTCCCTGTATTCTTTCTCCAATTTCTTGTTATTGGTATACAGAAACGCTACTGATTTTTCGTAGACTGATTTTATAACCTGACACTATACTGAAAGTGTTGATCAATTCTAAGACTCTTCTGGTGGAACTTTTGGGATCTCTTAGGTATAGTATCATATCATCTGCAAAAAGTGATAGTTTGACCTCTTCTTTTCCAATTAGTACTCCTCTAATTTCTTTCTCTTGTCTTACTGTTCTAACATGAGTTTTAAGCACTACATTGAAAAGGAATGGAGACCGTGGACAGTCTTGTCTGGTTCCTGATTTTAGTGGGAATGCTTTCAGTTTTTCTCCATTTAGTATGATGTTAGCCTGTGGACTTGTTGTATATTGCCTTTATGTTGTTGAGATAAGTTCCACATATCCCTAGACCCTCCATGACTTTTATCATGAATATATGTTGGATATTGTCACCAAAAGCCTCTTCTGCATCTAATGAGATGATCATGTAGTTTTTGTCATTGAGTCTGTTTATGTGGTAGATTACATTTATTGATTTTTGTATGTTGAATGATCCCTGAATCTCTGGAATGAAGCCAACTTAACCATGGTGG
>NW_008348667.1:625807-631625 GCF_000622305.1 Nannospalax galili | reverse complement strand
GAGTGATGCTGGCTTCATAGAAGGAATTTTGGAGTTCTCCCTCTGTTTCTAACCTTTTGAATAATTTAAGAAGTATTATTTGGAGATCTTTAAATGTCTGGTAGAATTCTGCTGTAAATCCATCTGGGCCTGGACTTTTTTTAGTTGGGAGGCTTTGTATTACTGTTTCAATTTCCTTATATGTTATGGGTCTGTTTAAACTGTTGATCTCTTCTTGGTTTAACTTTGGAGGTTCTTTGTATTGTTTCTTTGTTTCTATTTCATAAATTTCTGCTCTGATTTTTATTTTTTCTTTTCTGCTGGGTTTGGGTTTCATTTGTTTTTGCCTTTCCAGTGCCTTGAATTGCAGTATTAGGGCATTTATTTGGGCTCTTTCCAATTTTTTTTTTTTTTTTTTTTGGTCTTTTTGAGACAGTGTCTTCCTGTGGCTGTCCTGGAACTCACTATGTAGACCAGGCTGTCCTTGAACTCATAGAGACCTGCCTGCCTCTGCCTCCCGAGTGTTGGGACTACAGGCGTGCACCACCACACCGGGCTCCAATTTTTTAATATAGGCACTTAGAGCTATAAACTTCCCTCTTAGGATTGCTTTTAATGTATCCCAGAGGTTGTGTTGTGTTATATTGTCCTTTTCATTGAATTCCAGGAATTATTTTATTTCTTTCTTAATTTCTCCTTTGACCCACTCATTGTTTAGGAGTGTGTTGTTCAGTTGCCACAAATTTGTGTAGTGACTAGGGCTTCGTCCAGTGTTGAGTGTGAGCTTTATTACATTTTGGTCTGAAAGAATGCATGGAATTATTTCAATGTTTTTGTATTTGTTGAGATTTGTTTTGTGGCCCAGTATGTGATCAATTTTTGAAAAAGTTCCATGAGGTGCTGAGTAGAAAGTGTATTCTTTGGTGTTTGGATGGAATAATTGAAAGACGCCTGTTAGGTTCATTTGATGTCTAGTAGAGACAATGGGGTAGTAAAGTCCCCTACTATTACTGAGTTGGGGTTAATCTGTGTCTTAAAGTCCTGTAGTATTGTTTTTATAAATTTGGGTCCACCAGAATTGGGTGCATATTTGTTGAGGATTGTAATATCTTCTTGGTTAACTGTCCCTTTGATCAGAGTGAAGTGACCCTCCTTATCTCTTCTGATCAGTTTTACTCTGAAGTCTATTTTGTCAGATATTAGAGTTTCAACCCCTGCTTGTTTCTTAGTGCCATTTTCTTGGAATATTCTTTTCCATCCTTTTACCTTAAGGTAGTGCCTGTCCTTGAAGATGAGATGGATTTCTTGCAGACAGCAAAGAGATGGATTTTGTTTCTTAATCTATTTGCTTAGCCTGTTTTTTTTTTTTTTTTCATTGATATTTAAGGTTGTTATTGTAAGATGTGTATTGGTTGCCATCATTTTGATTGTTGTTTGTGTTGTCCATGTACCATTTTGTGTTTCCTAGATTATATCTTTATTTTCTTTCATTGCCCCAAGTTATAGTTGTTTCTCTCTCTGCTCTCTGTATTGCAGATAAATGGATGGATCTAGAACTGTCACACTAAGTGAAGTAACACAGACTCAGAAAAACAAATGACATATATTCTCCCTCATATGTGTTTCCTAGCAGCAAAGCCTTCTAAATTCTGGGTCCTTTTAATAACATTATGCTATACAGCAGTCCCTTATGCATGAAATAACTACCATCACCATGACTTTGGCTGATCCTGATTGCTAAACATCATCACAACTGGGCTGTTGACTGTTGTGCTTATTCATTAAAGGAGTACCAAGCAGGGTCACTGGACCCTCACCTGAGTATCCAGCCACTCTTCCCAGCCAATTAGTCCAGCCTTTGAAGACAAAAGAAAAATGAGGAGGAACCCAATAGAGGGATGCTTTTGGAAACCCTTGTCAGGAAAGTCCAATTAACTCTCATACGAACATTTGAAAATTGCCCTGTTCTGACTTTTTTCTAGTTCCCTATCTAGAACGTGTAATGCTAATCACTCTTGTCTTTATTTCTCCTTCTGTTCTGGTTTGTCTTTTCATTTCTGTGACAAAACACTCTGACCACTACCAACTTGGGGAGGAAAGGGTTTATTTGTCTTACATCTCTTGGATTACAGTTCATCAGGGAGCCCGAGGTAGGAACTCAGGGCAGGAACCTGGAGGCAGGAGCTGGAGCACAGGCCATGGAGGAACACTGCTTACTGGCTTGCTCCTCTGGTCCCTGCTCAGCCTGTGGTTCTTATGCAACACAGGCCCACCTGCCCAGGGGTGGCACCCTCCCACAGCACTCATCAAGAAGATGCCCCTCAGACATGGCCACAGGCCAGTCCAATAGAGGAGATTCCCCAACTGAGGTTCCCTCAATCCAGGTGTGTCAAGTTGACACTAAAGCTATCCAGCACACTTTCATATATCCTATTCATGATTCAAGGACTTTCTTCTCCCCTTAGAGACAAGAGTTATACAATTTAGGAGTCTCTTAGATAGACCCACTGAAGGGGTACTCCAATTGCCTCACCCTGTGTCCCTGCTCAGCATGGAAGAAGAAAGAGTGGTCAGCGTCCCAATTCCCTATTGGCAATTTGGGTAATCCCTTCAGAGGATGGCATGATACGAATAGGAGGTAGGAATTGGCTAGGCAATTAGGGTAAAAATACCCCAAAGAAATGTAGCCAGTTTCTTGGCTAAAAGTCAAAATGTCCTTGTGACTGTGAGCAACACACTCTGTTCCAAGGCCAGAAATATCAAAAGTATTTGGGAGCTTGTATCTAATCCTTAAAAGATTTTAGGGTTACCTCTTCAGATGGGGAATGTTGGAGGGGAGGGAGTGGGCATGGGTTTGATCCAAACACCTTATATGCATGTATGAAATTCTCAAGAAACTTTTTGTAAAGGTTTTTTAAAAAAGAGAGACTGCGGTCTTTTCTCTGTGCCATGTGCCAGCAACAGTCCCTGGGGATGGTGTGCAGTGTGCTGTAGATCCGACAGACTCCCAGGCGAATGCGTGTCCCTGCCTGCTGCAGTGTTCCTAGGAGTCAGCTCCGGTCACCTTGACTGGAATTTGGTGCCATAAAGTTCCCTCTGGTCTAGCATTCATCCCCTGTCCATCCTTTCTGAAAAGCTGCCTTTGTCCCTAAATACCCTGTGTTCAGTCAGAGTCTACATGAATGAGTGTGTCTGTTGGAGGGGATGGAATCTAAATTAAGACTTATATTCAGAAAGTGAGAACTTAATACCTTAATGGCTACTTCCAGCTTCACTTTGAATGAGCCAAATAGACCGAGATTATTTCTGAGAGTTTGGGGACACAAGGCTCCAGTTCCTGGCTTGCATGAGTCACTTATGTGTTCACTGAGTGAATTCATTTTTCCCAAGGGCAGTGCCAGTGACTCTTGGAGAAGAAGGAAGAGTGAACTCAGCAGACGACCTTGAACCTCCAGGCTCTGAGAGGCTTAACAGGCACCGGAGCTGTGCCCTGGGTATTCATTCTGTTTCTGTCACTCCTGTCTCCTCTGACACAATGCTCCAGTGACCCTTTCTGACCTCTGGACACCTTCAAGTTTGTTGATGCATTCATCTGTGACCCAATTTCATGTTTGAACATGGATGAAAGTTTTCTCATTAGACTCAAAAAGGCCACTAGCTCCTGAGCACCTACTGTGTGCACCAAGATGCTGCTCCATAAAACCTTCGAAGAGACCACAAATACATATCTTTAATACATTTGGAGAAAAACAATTAGGCTCAAAATGTTTCAGCAATTATACAACTGTTTAAAGTGAAAGCTGTGCCTTCAGGGATCACAGTCAAGACCCAAACCTCAGTGCTATTTGCCTCCTGGCATGGTTTAGGTCTTTCCCCTCATTTTAAAATAAATCTATTATTGTTTTTCCTTTCCTCCCCTTTTACTAGTGCATATTGATTATCTAAAATAATGCTTTACATGCATGTATATAATGTACTTTCTGCTGTTGGCTGCTATAGCCCTCTCTTCCCCTAACCCTCCTGCTGATCCTCTTCCAAAGTAGTCCCTTGTATCAGTCACTTTTCTGTTGCTGTGATAGAAACACTGACCCAAGCAATTTACAGAATGAAGAGTTTATTTGAGCTTATGGATCCAGGAGAATTACAGTCTGTCATGGCAGGGAGGCATGGTGGCTGGAGGTGGCTGGAGCAGGAGCAGCAGAAGCTGAGCTCTCACATCATCACACAGGCACAGGAAGCAAGAGATTGGCTGGAGACCTGGCAAGGCTTAAGAACTCTCTAAGCCCACCCTCAGTGACGTGCTTCCTCCAGGATAGCTACACCTTCTAAAACCTCCCAAAACAGCACCATCACCTAGTGACAAAATGTCCAAACACTTGGAGCCTATGGGGGACATTTCCATTCAAACCACCACATTCCACTCCCTGGCCCCCATAGGCTCATGATCGTATAAAATGGTAAATGCATTTAGTCTAACTTTAAAAGTCCCCATAGTCATTATCAGTTACAATACTATTCAAAAGTCCACAGTCCAAAGTGGACTCAGGTAAGCCTTAACTGTAAGCCTGCACAAAATCAAAAGACAAATTACATACTCCCAATATACAGTGGAACTGAATACACATTACGATTCCAAAAGGGAGGAATGGAGGCATAGTAAGGAAACACCAGACCAAAACAAGACCGAAAACCAGCAGGGCAAACACCAAATCCAGTAGCTCCACATCCAACTTCTGGGACTTTACTTCCAAAGTCTCTTGGACTGGTACCATTGCCTGTATGCCGGTCTTCATGGCAGATGCCTCACAGCTCTGACATCATGAACATCTTCTTGGGTTCTCTGTTGCCAACCAGGCTTCACCTTCACAGCTTCACACAATGGCCTACCAGGGCCTTCTCTATGCAGGGGACCCCTGCTTCATGCTGCCTTCAGGCACAGGAAGCAAGAGAGTGGCTGGAGACCTTGCAAGGCTTAAGAACTCTCTAAACCCACCCCCAGTGACATGCTTCCTCCAGGATAGCCACACCTTCTAAAACCTCCCAAAACAATGCCATTATCTGGGGACAAAATGTCCAAACACTTGGAGCCTATGGGGAACATTTCCATTGAAACCACCACATCCCTCTTCTACTTTATGTCTTAAAAAGTAATCTAGATTATACTTATGAAATAAGTATGCATTATTTGTCTTTCACAAAACATGCAATATTTATACTCATGCCTTGACATTATTTAAAACAATAGAACCAGGAATTTTCCACATGTTGGTCTAAAATAAAGGAAATGTCACTCAGCAACCCAGCGTCACAAGACCACTCCTTTGGGTCAAGTTCTCATCCATCTCTTATTGGAACAGGGAGATGTGGTGGGGAGATATATGGGGGCCATCTGCTGATCCTTGGAGCCTTCTCTGGATTGTGTCATTAGTTTTGACATTTAAGGGAAAAGCATAAGCACCCTCATATCTCTGATTTCCTTCCCTTTGATTGTTTTCTATATGTTATCTTTATTATTTTCAAATAGTCTAGTCCATTGATTTGTAATTTTTAATAATGTATAGATCATCTATGCTTTACATATTTTTCTATTCATTCTTTATCCTAAAAGTTTAAAAACTACCAGTTTTATAACATATACTTCACTTTATACTAACCCTTTGTAAGCCTCTGAGACCATAAAAATCATATAATAAAAGAGGAATGTTTTTTGGAGATTTTTTCCCCAGTATTAGCAAGCTGCATCCTCCAAAAGTGGTAGCCCCGATTACCAAGTGTGTCCTGGCCCCGTCTATAATAAGTTTCTGTTATAATTCTCCTTCTCCTTTAAAAACATGTACAG
>NW_008348667.1:625109-625733 GCF_000622305.1 Nannospalax galili | reverse complement strand
AATAATGTATAGATCATCTATGCTTTACATATTTTTCTATTCATTCTTTATTCTAAAAGTTTAAAAACTACCAGTTTTATAACATATACTTCATTTTATACTAACCCTTTGTAAGCCTCTGAGACCATAAGAATCATATAATAAAAGAGGAATGATTTTGGAGATTTTTTTCCCCAGTATTAGCAAGCTGCATCCTCCAAAAGTGGTAGCCCTGATTACCAAGTGTGTCCTGGCCCCGTCTATAATAAGTTTCTGTTATAATTCTCCTTTTCCTTTAAAAACATGTACAGGTCTGTGGGAGGCTCCCACTGCCTGGATGGCAGAGCAGTCGTTTTACTGTCTAGCCACAATCAGCCCATATCAGAGGTATTAATGCTTCCTCATTTCACAACCTCAGCATCAGAGTCACAGAAAACAGGACAAGACAGGTTTTTTAAGCTCTTCCAGTTAGGTGGCCTCAACCATGGCTCAACTTGCTGCTCCCAAAGGTTTATGGCAATAAGCAAATCCACAATGTTTTTTTAGGTGATTATAAATTTCATAATGGTGAGCATCACTTACCAAGCACTTATTATGCACTGAGTGGTATCTTTATCGCATTAACATTCTAACAGATTTAGTCTT
>NW_008348667.1:593192-623613 GCF_000622305.1 Nannospalax galili | reverse complement strand
CCTACTTTGAGTTGCTTCCTTCAGATATTAGTCAAAGCAGTGGTGTTCTCACTCACACAGGTCGTCTTCAGGGTCATTGTGTCCGACAATCACATTCTTCACCACAGCAAGCATTTCTTCAGACCCTTGTCATCTTGAACACCAAACATCGTATCTGATATTGGTTAAATGGTTTGTACAAAATTGATTTTCCTTACTATAAATCATGTAGTATATAGTTGACTCTCAGTTTGTATGAGGGTTTTGGTTCCAGGAATCCTTGTGGATACCAAAATCCAAAGTTGTTTATGTGCCTTGTATAAAATGGGGTGGAGTTCTCATGTGCTTTAGACACACCCTCCTGAATATTTTGAATTCTCCCTGTGCTGCTAACAGTGTCCAGCACAGTGAAGACATTTTGCAAATACTACACAGGCTGATCATCATCCCACTCTTTCCTTCACCCCTTTCATTCAGCCTTGGACCCCAGCACTTTGAACGGTGCTGCCTACATTGAGAGTGGGTCTCCCCTCCTTAGTCAGTCCTCCCCAGTACCTCATAGACACCCAAAGGAGTGTCCCCTAGGTGATTCTAAATGCAGTCAAGTTGATAATGAAGGTAAACATCACAGTGTGTTTATAAATATATTTTGTCTTCACAGGAAGTAGATGACCTTTAAAACTGAGCCCAAATTGCTAGCTATTTAAGATCAATTATAGTGAGTAATGTAAGAGGCATTTCTAAGATGTTTAAGCAAACATTACAGAGATTTCATGAAAATATCCCCCATAGCCTCAAGTAATTGAATGTTTGGTCCCCAGTTTGTGGAACTGTTTGGAGAGGGTCATGGAACCTTTCGGTGTGGTACCTAGTGATGAGGAAGCACATCACGGGGTGGGCTTTGACAGGAGATGCCGTGTCCTTTCCCACTCTCACTTCTGGTTTTCCATGCTTCCTTGAAGGCATGAACGCTCAGCTCTGCTCCTGCCACCTCCTGCTACCACCTCCACTCCACAATGGACTCTTTATGAAAAATATTTGTATTATTATTTTTTTAATTTTATGTGTACAAGTGTATTGCCTGCATGTAAGTGTACCCACGTCCTGCCCATGGACACCAGAAAAGGGTGTCAAATCTGGACTTACAGCAGTTGCTAGATGACATGTGTGTGGTAGGACTCGAACCCAGGTCCTCTGCAAGAGTGGTCATTGCTCTTAACCATGGATCCTTCTCTCTCATCCCCACAATGAACTCTTTAACACAAATAAACTGTTCCACCTGTAAGTTGCCTTGGTTATAATGTTTTATCACAGCGACAGAAATATAAACACATTGCAGAAGCAGATATTTGGGGTTTAAGAAAATAGGTATTAATACTGACTGTGCACATAAAAATGGCCACTGTGCATCTGAATCTGGCACAGAAACTAGAGACTCCTCTTCTCACTGTATCAGACTATTTCTAGTATCCACGGCCTTTTATATGTCAAGGACCCCCCATCTCTCTCAGACTGACTGCGGGTCTGTCTTCCTGGAAGCTTTCTAGAATTTCAGGTGAGTATGCTTGTTACTGTGTGGCACTAAACTGGCTTTCCCCTGAAAAATTAAAGGCAACATCTCTAAAACAACATCAACAACAACAGTAAACTTAAAGCCAAGGGATCAGAGCATTGGCCATGCTGATTGATTTATATACAGATCACAACACCTCTGAGCTATGATATTTCACAAAGCTAACCAATCTCTCTAAACCTCTGTTTTTCTCTTTTTACAATCAAAGATAATCATTCTACTTTTGATAAAGTATTATGTTGTATTTTTGACATAGAGTTCCTTTAAGGTAAAGATTTTTATTTATTATAGTATTTATCAGGCACTGATAGGTAAGTTTGGTATAAAAATACACATAGGAGACAAACGTGAATTCAAGGTTTTACATGGTTCATAAATAAATGGACGGCTTATTTTACCTATGAAAGAAGAAACACAAATTGCGTTTTTGTGAAGAAAATAGGAAAAGTGAGAGTTACTCTGAGAGGCACTGTTGATTGGGTGGAAAGTTATCTGAAGGAAAAAGAGGAGCTAAGGGCTGGAAGGGGATGACCCAGCAAGAGAGGACAACAGGCGCGAAGCAGAGGACATGGGCAAGGGGGCACTGGACAAGAAAGAAAGGCTACCAAACGTGGGACATTCACCTTCCGCTGAGGAACATCTGGGTCCAGAGGAGAAAAGACTATGTGGATAATACAGAGAGAAACAATCAAGCCAAAATCAAGGCAAGAAATTTTAGCTGGAGTTTCCCAGGAGGGAAAGACACTGATTAGAGGGCACTCAAACACAATATGAAGTTGTAACTTTGAAAAGGACTATCGTTTTAATGATAATGGTGTCATTTTAACGAAAGGATTGTAGTTAAGAAAGCCACAGCCATCTGTTAGACCTAGGTATGAGAATACATCTTCTATAGTTACACTAGAGAGAGTCTATCAGGTAGGACTCTGCACAGAGCTCCAGGAAGCTTTTCTTCCTCAGCCCAGAAGGCCTCATCCATAGCTCACTGCCCACACAGTGCAACCTAGGCTTCAGGAAACTTCTGATATATGCATATATATGTATATATGCATATGTAAATGGGACTGGAATGAATATGTATGTACACATTCATTCATGAACTACTGAAATTATACATCAAGATTACGAATATTGATTAACATGTTCACTGATTGCATTAGTAGCTGCGATTGTAAATGTAAAATACCTCCTTTTACAGGGCCAGCAGCAGGGGTGTCCGCGCAACTGTGACCCAGGAGCCTATTGTGATGCTCTGGCTGTCATTACCCACTGTGCTCACTGACGCCAATCGGGACTCCAGTTATTTGCCTCATGTCTATGCTGTCACCAGGCCTGTGTCTTCAATCTGGTCTCCAATAGGCAAAGTGCTTCTTAGATTGATTTTTTTAAATTATGTGTGTGTGTATCTGTGTGGAGGTGCCTGTGGAGGACAGAAGAGGGAGTCAGAGCTCCCTGGAACAGGAGTTACAGACCTAATACTGATGCTGAGAAATGAACCCCAATCCTCTGCAAAGTAGAATGGGCTCTTAACTGCTGAGCTATTTCTCTAGCACGCCGCCCAAAAGTTTATTACCAGTCAAAATGAGTACCCACAGAAATCCACTGAGCAGAGATGAATCGGGAATTTTAAATGCATTACCTCTGTGTCTTCAAAGAACATTCTGCCTCATTCCATAATTTGTGTAAACATCCAGGTTGACTGTGAAATCCAAATTAAGTTTGTTGTGAATAAAATAAAATAAAATAAAATTTTAGCTATACATGGATGAATTGGGAGATTGTTAATGGTGATAAAATACGACTGAAATCCTCTTGTGTTATTCGTTGGTCTTTGTCTTCCTTTGCCCCTCATATATTCGTTGGGTTCTATGAGCCAATATAACCTATACAACACAAAGGTTTAGAATAAAGAGCATACATTAGAATAAACATATAAATTTATAGTTATTATTGTCTCCTTCCCCTGCCCAGGAAAAATCAAAAGGACTAGCTCTTTCTGCAGCAATGTTCAGAGATAACTTGTAAGGGCTATATTTGAAATTAGAGCACCCTGTGGAGCCAACAGCCACACTCAATAAGCTCTGCTCTAGGCCCTCACTAAGGAGCTTATTTTCACTGCAGTTGGAGTCGGCTACAGAAAACCACACCCGGTCAAAGTGCAGAGAATCAGTGACAATGACGTGCCCACCCCCAATGGAACACCTGTAAGAGCACCCCACACCCAAGGCTAAGAGAACCTCTCAGGAGAGGATAGAAAGGCTGTGGGAGCAGAGGACCAGGAGCACAACAAGATAGTGACTTCCGGACATGACAGGCATGCTGCGCCCATGACCTCTCGGGAGTGAGCTTGCCCGTCACCAGTCAGCATTCCAGGATGAACGGGGAAGCGCTCGCAAGGCTGCACTGGAGGCTGAGGAGCCGCAGGAAGCTGAGGGAGTTGGAAGAAGGCGAAGTCGGGTTTCTTCAGGGAAGAGAATTCTGATGGATTGCCTGGTGGTCAGTGCACAAATGGTCATCCCTGCACCCATGTACAGATGGACAGCAAAAGTTAGACCCAGTGGGTTATAAATAAATTATATATAATTCATTTGCTACAATGATAATTACAAAGGAACAGGTCGTGAATTTGAAGAGGGGATGTTTGGGGAATGGAGGAATGGGTAGGTGGGAGGTATTTGGTGAAAATATGCTGCCTCTTACTGTAGTTTAGTTTCTCTTGCTATGATAAACATCATGACCAACACAACTTGGGAAGGGAAGGGTTTATTTCACCTTACAGTTTACCTTCCATCATTGAGAAAAGCCAGGACAGGAGCTCAAGACAGCAACCTTGACACGGGAAATGAAGCAAGAGACCCTGGAGAAACTAACTGCTGACAGACCAGTGCCTGTGGCCTGTGCTCAGCCTGCTTTCTTACACAACTCAGGCCCACCTGCTCATCAACTAGTAATTAAGAAAATTAAGAATGTAGACATGCCCACAGACCCATTGATGGAGGCAATGCCTTAATGGTGATTTCCTCTTCCCAGATGAGTCAGGTTGATAATTGAAGCTATCCAGCACACTCATTATGAAATTCTCAAAGGAAAAATAATCACACTGTGGTAGCTGTGCTGGAGCAATGGCTCAGTCCTACAGTTGCTGTGGGATAGCCACGTTCTATTAAAATTTGATGAGGGGCTGGAGAGATGTCTCAACGGTTTAAATCACTGGCTGCTCTTGCAAAAGGACTGGGTTCCATTCCCAGTACCCACATGGCAGTTAGCAACTGTCCATAACCCCAGTTCCAGGGGATCCAATGCCCTCTTCTGACCTCTTCAGGCACTGTACACAATGTATGAACTTACACACAGGAAACACACTCATACATGTAAAATACAATTAAGAAAATAGTATTTGGGGGCTGGATAGATGGCTCGGTGGTTAAGAACACTGGGTGTTCTTGCAGAACATCTGGGTTCGAATCCCAGCCCCTACACAGTACCTAACAAGCATCCACAACTCCAGTTCCAGGGGATCTGATGCCCTCCTCTATTGTCTGCCTGCATCGTAGGACACAGGTACATGTACACACATGCAGTCATAACACTCGTACACATGAAATAAAAATAAATTTTAAAAAATTAAAGAAAAAAATTTGATGAGGGGCTGGTGAGACAGCTTAGTGGGTAGAAGCCCTTGCCTTGCAAACCTGATGATCTGAGTTGGATCCTGGGAGCCCATGGTGGGAGGAGAGAACTGATTCCTGTCCTCTGACCTCTACACACCCATCCACACACAAACACATCATGTCCACTCATACAATAATAAAATTAAAATAATTTAAAATGTGATTTCATTCCCAACTGCACTCTTGAAACTTTGTATCACAACTGAAACTTTATTTTATACATCAGTAAAATCCTTTAAGAGTAACCACAGTTAGAAAGAACATGTAACAAGTCATGGTTCATTTTCATTTAATTATTATTTCTGGATTTATGTATGCATAGCTTATGTTGACACCAACATTTTAATTGAAAAATGAATGTTTCTGATGGCTGTGTTTTATCTAGTAGGATCAAAGTATCCATCACATAAATGTATTCTGTGAAGCTGTTCATTTAAAAAGAATAAAATGGAATTTCACTTAGGTTAATTGAAACAATCTTTAGATGTAATAGTAAGTGGTATTATTCAACTTTGCTTTTATGTAAAAAGGCATATTATTTATCATCAATTAGTGCAAAATTTTATGAAATTCCATGTTAAATACAAATTATGTGAGCACTGGAGATATGGCTTAACAGTAAAGAAAACATGCTGTTCTTACACAGGACCCAGGTTTGGTTCCCAGCACCACATAGTAGTTATAAGCACACACATGTTCACTTACATGCAGGCAAAACACTCATACACATAAAATTAAAAAATAAATTTTAAACTTTAAAAATGTATGTGTTTCAGCAGACAGTAGCAGAGATGTCAGAGTCTAAGGGCTCTAGTGGGGGGAGGGAGGCTATGGGAGGGTGCCATCTGGGAAGTGGGTGTAAAAATAAATAAATAAAAATTTTTAAAAATGTATGTATTTAAGAAAATTATGAAATAATGTCTTCAAGTGGTAAAAGAATCCTGTAAAATACTGTACAAGAGTAAGGCTTAAGCAACAAGATCTTCCATTTCTTTTTCCTATTTATTTATTTATTTATTTGTTTATTTAATTTATTTATTAGCTATGTGAGACAGCACTGATGTACAATTGAGGCTTCTTACCCTGTGCTGTTGGATTTTTCCCTTTTCATAGAGGTTTATGAAGTGTAGGACACTGTCATGGCTCCACTATAAAAATTCCCTAACTTTGTAAGAACATCGTCCCAAAGGCCTGCCAGTTCCAAAGGCTGAACAAAGGATTTGACTATGAGAAATACCAGAGAGTGTAACAAAGTTATGTCTATGGCTATAGATCCTAAAATTTATCAGATTTAGGTAATTTAGGTAAACATTTTCTAAAAGTGTTGGAGGGTTCAGTATGTTGTTATTTTCCCTATAATATGATAATAATTGTATATATATATATATATGATGGGAAGAGAAACTCTCATCTATGCCCTGGTGACCTCTTCAGGCCTCCACAGGTACCAGATATGCACATGGTGTACATACATACATGCAGGCAAAACACTCACACACATCAAATTGAAATAAAGAAAAATTTTTTTAAATGACAGTATCCATTAAATTGAATGGAATATCTTAATGGAAAATTCTAGGGTATGTTGATTTTATTGCTATTTTCTCAAGCTTTTCCCAGACATGGAAACTCTCATCATAAACCCATTTTGATACATCACCAAGTAGGACCTTGACCATGGAGGTGGTAAGGTAAGTTCCTCTGGAAGTGCCACACCTGAGCCTTCCAGTCAACTTCCTGAGCACCTGTGGTATGAAGCTGAACTGAACCACAGAGACTTAGGTCTGAGTATTTGGACTCCAAATGGTAGAGCTGTTTGAAACATAATGAAAACCTGTGGATCCGGGACTTAACTTTGAGTGGGTCAGTTTCCAGATCTTTGATAACCACTTCTGGTTCCTGTGCAAGTTTCTGCCTGCCATAGTACTGGTAGGTGCTCCCTACTCCTCCTATTGCTGCGACAGCCCCTCAGTCAAGTCCTCCCCTCCATGAAGAGCTAAAATTCCTCAGAAATCATAGATTGAAATAATCTCTCTTCCCTGAAGTTGTTCCTGTCAGGAATTTGGTCACAGTGTTTGGAAGCAGCCCACAGAAGACCTCTTGAGCCATGAGTAACAGCCATAGCCTTGAGCATCATCTCTCCATGGGCTTGGCTCTGGGAGATGGATGCTAACATCTGGCTGCTGGGTTATAAAGAACTTACAAGTGTCTATACCCAGTGTCCAGGAAACTGGAGGAATTGTGTACACACCTGTGCTCAGAAGCACTGGACCATATCACTACTGAGAGACTAAAACACACATTTGGGAAGCTGACCTCCTGACAATATCAGATGGATTTCCATGGATGCCAGAGGAGAGGTTATTTGGCCAGAACATGGGAACAAATTCAATGGGTAGAAAATGCAAATGTATGTTGAACAGCTGTGCCTCCACTGAAGAGCAAAATGGGAGCATGATTTTGTAGCATGTATGTACTGGGATGCTTAGCTTTACAAAGAGAAAAGTGGCCTCATGGAGCCTCCTGAAGCTCCTCTTCCTGTCTCACTAGCATGGGACACCACAAGGCTGCCTTTGTGTGGCTAATGCTGAAAGCTGTGTAAGAAGCAGACAGTCCAGGGACTAAATGATACAGTTAAGCAGACAGCATGACTGTTGAAAGAAATTAAAAGCTTCAACAGTGAACCATTTAAAGATAAAGAAAGCCTGTGAATAATCACACTGAAAACTGCATTATCTTCAGAAATGCTGTTTAAAAACTTGCCCAGCAATGCTCAGTAACGTAATTTTGCATTTCCTTGTTACACAATGAAGAGGCAAGTTCAGCACCACTAAGGGATTAAACTGCCGTCGCATTGTTTAGATATGGCACGTTGAAGAGTTACTGTTTTTAAAATATTTTTTATTTCTTAGTAAAATTTTTGATAGTTTTATACATTTTGATCATATTTAGATCACATTAGATTCCCCTACAAACACCCTTCCCTTACCACTCCCTGTGTAACTTGATCTACTCTGTTATACATACATACATACATACACACACACATATGTGTACACACACACATATATACATACATAATAAGGCCTATAGCCGCGCATGGTGGCACACACCTTTAATCCCAGCACTCGGGAGGCAAAGGCAGGTGGATCTCTGTGAGTTTGAGGCCAACCTGGTCTCCATAGTGAATCCAGGACAGCTGGGGCTATAGGGAGAGCCTGTCTCGAAAAGACCAAATAATAATAATAATAATAATAATAATAATAATAATGCCCATAGAGTCTGATTTGTGTCCCTAAATGCCCTTAGGTGTAGGTCCACTCAGTGGAGCCTGACCAACCAAGAGTCACAATGTTAAAAGAGACCGATGCTTTCTCAGCTTTCATCAGTTGCCAACAGTCCCTCAGCTTGAGGGTTCTTCTTCACCTCCCATGTCTATACTGGTAATTTGTCTGGCTTGTGCTTGCATGGGACTTGTGCATGCTGTCAACATTGTTGTGAGTTCATCTGAATAACTGACCAGCTGTCTGAAAAACTCTGATTCCCTGTGGTCATCCACCACCTCTGGCCCTTATAATCTTTCCACTCCCTCTTCTACAATGATCCCTGAGCCTTGAAAGGCATAAGTTTGGCATAGGTGTCCTATTCAGAGATAAGCACTCTGAAGCCTCTTGCCCTCTACATGTTGACCAGTTGTGGATTTCTGTGTTAATCACCATCTACTGCATAAGGAAACATCTCTGGTGAGAGTTGAAAGATGTGTTAATCTATGGGTAGAATAATAAGTCACTGGGAGTTAGTTTAATATAATTGTTTAGTAGAAAACTAGTATTAGGCTCCCCCCAATGCCCTGTGCCCTGTCTAGCCTCAGATTCTTAAGCCTGATATCGATGTCAGGCATGGACTCTGTCCTATGAAGCTGTAAGTCAAATTCACTGCTGGGAGGTGCACGTGGCATCCAATCCCCTCCTCCCATGGTCCTTGCGACAGCCTCAGGAAACAATTCTCCAAACCCTGGTTTGAAGAATCTTAACAAGTTATTGAACTTGCTAACTGAGCTCAGACAGCCTTACAAAATGGCAGGGACCAGCCTCGTGGTTTTCCCAGCTTTCATACCCTTAGCCCCTCCCCTGCAAGTGGCTATAGTCAACCGATTGGCTGGAAGAAGGAAGGGGAGTGGCTTCTTTGCAGAGTGTGGGAAGGAGGCGGGTCCATGGCTTGTCATCACAGGGTCAGAGGAACATCTGTGTCACAGAAGCAAACCTTGAATCCATATAACAGGGGGACATTGACCCTGCTGGTCAACATGGGCTAACAAAATAAAACTTCAGTGTCAGGAATGGACTCCCTCTCTGTGAGCTGCTGACCAGGCTAGGGGTCCCACAGTCCCTCAAACAATACTGGCCATTGTCCCCACTCTTGTTACCCACCAGAGCTTCACATAAAGACCATATTGCTGAAGACACTACACCCAGGAGCTGTAGAACAAACAAAGGGAACTCAAGCAAGAGCTGACTTCCGAGCCTCATCTCTGCTGTCTAGTTTTCCTAATACTCTAAGGTTCAGTGCATGTTACTGGAAGAAAAACATGATCATCAACCATACTCAGCTGTGAATTCTACAACAATGCTGGCCTGGCACAGCATGCCCACTAGTGTAGTAGTGACAGGAATATTAGGTGGTAACCAACTACTTTCTAATTAGGCATGACGTTAAAAAATTAATTTGGAGCTAGGCATGGTAGTATGTACCTTTAATCCCAGCACTCAGGAGGCAGAGGCTGATGTAGCTCTGTAAAACTGAGTCCAGCCTGGTCTCTTCCAGGCCATCTGTGGCTACAGGGAGACCCTGTCCCAAAAAGACCCAAAAAATTAATTTGTATTAGTTTTAAATTATGTGCATTTCTTATGTCTATGTGTGGGTATGTGCACATGAGTGCAATGCCTGTGGAAGCCACAAGAGGGGAATCAGATCCCCTGGAACTGGAGTAACTAGTGGTTGTGAGCCTCCTGAGGTGGGTGCTGGGAAGAAAGCACAGCTCCTCTGCAACAGTACTAAGCACTCTTAACCACTGAATCATCTCTCCAGTCATATTTTAAATACATTAGGAATAAATACAGCACATACAATTTTGTTAAACAAGACTGACAGAATAATTTTCATTTTAGGCAAAAAGTAGTACAAGGTATAATATTTTTTGACTTTTCAATCAAAATCATTTGGAAAAGTTATTTAGAAAAGGTCAAATAAATGCATCAAGTTATCACACAGTAATCTAAATTCTGACAACCGATAATTAACACAGAAGCGGGCATTGATGACCGATTCTACGCAGGGACAAGCATTATCGGAAGAGCCGAAAGTTCATCAGTGAACAGTCGCTTCAGCCTGGAAGGGCCATCACAGCCTACATATCTACCAGAACATAAGCAGGGGGCATCCATCCAGGCATGGATGGGGGGCAGGAGCGAGTGCTCCGTTGTGATAAATGATCAGTTACAGCACAGGCAGAGAAACTTGTATAATCTTGTTTGGCAGAAGTTAAGCAAATATGAAACTGCACAGGATTTCATAAAATTATGGGAGTTTCAGAAACTGAAACCATCCGAATAGCAATTGAAGTGATTGAGAGAAGCTCCTGAGGGAGGAAGGGTGGAGTGGAGGTAGGGACGTGGGCTGGTGGAAGCCGTGATTGTATTGTCACTGACGGGTTTATGCCTCCATGCTGCCTGTATGAATGACAGTCTGGAAAAAGTGGGATTTACTTGGAAGAAAATGTGAGACACTTGATTAATAAGAATGTTTGTCTTATAGAAGAGAGTGAAAGAGAAAGAGAGGGGAAGATAGGGAGAGAGAGAGAGAGAGGTCATCCTTAGGACTGAGCACCCTGGAGACAGTGACAAGTTGGTAGTTAGGACTGAGGAATAAGAATGAAGGTTTTAGAAAAATTTTAGATTAGTTGTTTCCTCTTCCTGTGAGGAACAGAAAGCACAGGTGTGAAAAGATTCCAAGAGATGGATTTACCAACTAGATGCAAAATGGGATGAAATAAAACAAAATTTAAAAAGTACTTAGCAATCGAAAAAAGAATTATAAATATCCCAGAAAAGATGTTAGCTGTTTTAGAGAAAAATCAGTAGAAAAGACACGAGGACAAGAGAGATGTGTTACGGGGGTAACTTCTAGGGGAAATTGGCTGAAGATAGCGTGGCCCACAGGGGCATCAGACAGAGGAACTGAGAAGTACTGCCCGGTCAGCGCAGGGACCCAAGGTCTGCTCTTGGTGTGGACCAGAGGAGGTCAGGGTAGATGAGTCTTCTTCTGAATGACTGGAATGTTTACTGTCACTTGGGAAGCTTGAAAATATACATGCAGCCCAGGAAAGGCTTTAGCTCAGTAATCTGATATGGGGCTCCATCTGCATAGTGAAGGGATAACTAATTCAGCTACAGGTGAACATCGGCACAGTTGAAAGAGAGTGTGTCTGAGGAAAACAGATTTGACAGAAAGTATGCCTAAAATACAATTAAGAAACAGCCCGCCAATGTCCCCCTAAAGAGAGCTAGCAGAGTTCTGTGCAAGGTACTGAGAGAAAGGTCTGCTCTAAGGCAAGACTGCCTCCTAGAGGAGAGAACTTGGGCTGGGGCCACTTCGCATCATCAGCAGACATTTGATGCCTTGCATTGCTGGGTACCACTGAGCATCACAGCAGGAGATACTCTTAGACTGGTTGACTCAGAGCAGTCCATCAAGGAAAACAAAGGGGCAGGTGATAGAGAAAACAGTGCCTAGGCATGTAGGGGAGGTGAAGGGTCCTTGAAGCCCTGTCTGGGAGAGACAGCAAGCTTCATTAAGCCCACACTCCACATCTGCCCCAGCTTCCTGGGCTGCCCTGCAACTGCACTAAACTTGCTTGGGAAGCAAAGCTGGGAGGTAAGTTTTAAGCCTTTAACAAAACTTCGCTCCGGGCTTCCCTTTCACTGAGAAAGATTTAAAACATTTGGAGTATCTCTCGTCAACCTGACGGCCCCAGGCCAGTGAAGTCTGCTCAGGGCCAGCTCTCTCCCTGAAAGAAGGAAAAACAGTCCATGCGACAACCATGTCTGCATCTGGACAGGAAACGGCCAATGGCAGAAGCAGCGTTCAACACACTGCTGCTTTGCCTGCAGCATTCCTGGGGTTAGAGTGGCCACAGTGCTCTGAGATTATTAACTGAAAAGACTTCCTGTCAAGGTAGTGACTATGAGCTTCTGCTTGTACAGTGAGGCTGAGCTTGAATACTCCAAGAACCTATAATTACGTTGGTATTCTGAAATAATGTAATCATATGCCTCCCAATGCACTTAATATGGCAGGTTATTCTATTTATAGATGAAAGAAGGTAGCCATGGGTCTGTACCCTGAGAGGAAAAGGCATGATTATTCTTTGTTTAATGAAGGGTAAGAGAATTCTGGCTCTTATGTTCTGTATGGATCGTTTTTTTACGGTCTTTACCCTTTCTACCATTCTGTGTTCACAGATGATGGTGGGAACTGAGGTACAGCATACACACACACACACACACACACACACATCCACATACAACACACACACACATGCACACACACACACACACACACACACACACACACACACACACTGTTGTGTTAAACAGCTGCAGTCATGGGCTCCAGTGCCTCCCTCTCTCTCTCTGCCCTGGTGTTACCCCCACTCATCTGGAACCTGATCTTGTTCACGTGACTCACAGTAGCCAATGGGACCTCAGCAAGCATAAGTGTTTCAATGTGAGTTTTGCCTCCTTGCAAAGATGCTGGAATATTCAAAGTAATAAAATCAGGGAGAGTTGGTGCTCTGAGGAGAGGACAAAGGAGCCTCTGC
Organism: Nannospalax galili; assembly: GCF_000622305.1. NCBI lineage: Eukaryota > Metazoa > Chordata > Mammalia > Rodentia > Spalacidae > Nannospalax > Nannospalax galili. The sequence goes on along the minus strand of NW_008348667.1, from coordinate 610,511 downwards.
TGGAGCTGAGCGCGAGGCCAGTCTGCACTTCCTGTCAGCGTCCTCTTAGAAAACTGCTGCAGTGACAGGGAACAATGGACAGAGTAACACAGTTCAAGAGGTACAGGCTGGTTCTTTTAAGCTGTTACATTCGAGGATGATATGTTAGACATCAGGACCTTATTGCTCAATAGCTCTGTTCATAAAAATGTGCTATTCTGTTTAACAAACAATATTTTGACTTGTCTTCATCAGCAAAGTGTACCACCTTCCCCTACAGCAAGAACAATTAGCCTCATTCTCAGCAGTCTTTGCCAGGAAACATGAATGTTTCTTAAAAGCAAATGACATTTGTCTTCATTTACCCAAAGCCAATAAGCTCTGTTTGATGTGTTTGTTCAAGATTTGTATTAATTTCCTATCCATAACAAAGTGTTATTAGCCAGTGTTATTAGATATATAGACTCCTTGCAATAAATTGGGTTTTAAATGAAAGCATAATTTACAAAGGTACTTTTATTTCAAATGAAGATTACCCAAATGAAAAGAATGCTTCCATATTTGCCTTAATGGCACATGCACATATGTGTTCACACAAGCACAACCTGCATGTGTTCCAACATGTGTGTAAACACATGTACACACAAACAACTGCACACAAACATGCACCAATGTACATAAGACATATAAATATATACTTGCACACAAATAAAAACATATACACATACATTAATTTTCCTTATTTTTATGACATTTTTATTTTCTATCATTTTAATTTCAATTTATGTGTATGAGTATATTGTCTGCATGTATATAAGTGCAGTCATATTATGCAATGCCCACAGAAGTCAGAAGAAGACATTGGATCCCCTGAGACTCGAGTTACAAATGCTTGATAGCTGCCATGTGGGTGCTGGGCACTGAACCCAGGTCTTCTGCAAGAGCAGCCAGGGGACTAAACCATTAAGCCATCTCTCCAGCCCTTTATATGACATTTTTAAAAGTCTGTCTCATGAGAAAAAAAAAGTCTGACATTGATAGAATGACCACAGAGTATGTTTGGAAATTGTTTCCCACTCAGTACCTTGCACTAGGGTTACTGAGAGAACTACATGCCATCTACACAATACAGACAAATCATATTTAATAATCTCTGGCACATTTGACATCATTTATTTTGAGTGATCAGTATCTGCTGGGCCTAAAAAGTATAAGGATTTACAGAAAAAATGAACAAGAATAAAGTTTACTTAGAACCCCCTTCCATAACTGGAAAATCGCCAATGGTTTTCTAGGCACTTGGTAATTCTTCCCTGCCATGTCCTTGTCCAGCTGCCGACACATTCAGACGTGTGAGCAAGCTTGGTGCAGAGGAGGGATGAAGACAGCAGTGTCTCCCTAGCCCTCCCCCAGTTATCTCAGTGAGACACAACTGAAGAGCACAGCTATGTATAGGGGATTATTTGGGATTTAATTAATCACATCTCCACCAGCTGGTTGCATTCAGAGTCTTTTTCTGATTTCAGGAGTGTGGCTAGTTGTAATTCCTGTTTCTCACAATACCCAAAGAAGATAACTGTCCTAGATTGCTTCTCTGTTGCTGCCATAAATAACACCGTGACCAAAAGCATGGGGAGGGTTGATTTCAGGGTACACTTCCAAGTCACAGTCCTCCAGTGAGGAAACTTGGGGCAGGAATCTGCAGGAGCCCTGCTTCCTGGTTTGTTCCATATGGTTCATGCTCAGTCTGCTGGTCTTACAGAAGCCAGAACCACCTACTGAGGTGAGCTACTGTCGAACAAAGGATAAGCATTCCCACACCAGTCAACAGTCAAGACAACTCCCCACAGACATGGCCTTAGGCCAATCTAACTTGAAGCAACTTCTCAGTTAAGACTCCCTTTTCCCAGATAAATGCCTGGTTGTTTCAAATTGACACCAAAACTAACCAGAACATCCTTGTTGACACCTGATGGACATCATAACTTTAATATCATCCGTATCTTCTGCTCAGAGTGAGGGTGAGTTATTTAAAATGTCAGCAGCCTTGAGAAGAGACTTTTCAAAACCCTTTCTTTTGCTCTTACATGTTTCAGAATGATGTGTCAAAACCTGAACCCAATCTTCCACATGGTGCTAAATACTGGAGGGATTTAAAATTCATTCAGTCCTCAGTGACTGTGTATTACCTGTTCTATGTGGGGCCTTGGAACATAGAAGCAAAGGTAAGACATAGCTGTACACTAAGGAGACACAGCTCTACTCTAAGAGAAGACAGAGCTGTACAGTGAGAGGACACAGTCCAACCCTATGTGGAGGCAGCTATACTGTAAGAGGACCAGTTGAACACCAAGACGACACAGCCATGCACTAAGGGACAGAGCTCCACACTAAGACAACAGAGTCACACACCAAGAGGACACAGCTATAGACGACTAACTGGACACAGCCAGCACTGCAGTGACAGGACACAGCCATGCACTGAGAGGGTTACTGTCAGTAATATGATCTCCCTTAACACTGAAGGCAGACTGAGGAAAATATGGACGGGAGTTCTGCGGTATCTGCATCCCTCAGTTGGCATGCTACCATTCTGAAAGTCATTGACTCTTGAAAGGCCTAAGAAAATAGTGTTGAAAACTAAAGCGCTGTTCTCTAAATTCGGAAAAGAAAGCATGTTTATTTTTACTTATTTATTTATTTATTTATTTATTTTTGTCTTTTTGAGACAGGGTCTCCCTGTAGTCTCAGCTGACCTGAACTCACTATGTAGACCAGGCCGGCCTTGAGCTCACAGGCCTGCCTCTGCCTCCCGAGTCCTGGGACTAAAAGTGTATGCCACCATGCCCAGCAAAAGCATGTTTATTTTTAATAGAACAATTAAGGTAAATCAAGTGCACCAAAAGCCTGACCTTAAGAGGTAAGAATTACAATTGTTCTATTGATTGATATGCATAGTAGTCAGCCCCCTGCCTGGCACAATAAATGCTAGTTTGTATTTTAAATTAAACATGAGAGAAATGTGAAATTTCCCATTCATGTGTGAGTGAAAGAAATGAGATCAGCCTCCGAATCCTTCTGTCCTTACATTCTGCATGTGCATGCCTATGGTATGCATGTGTCTGTCTGCACCTGTGTAGGCATGTGTACACATGTTTCCACAGGTATGGGATTTTGTTGGGAGCCTTCCTCAGTCACTCTCTAATGTGTTAATAGAGGCAGGGTCTCTCACTGATCCCTGAGCTCACTGATAAGATCTACTCTAGTCATTCAGTCTGTTCTGTCTCTCCTGTCTTGCCTTCCCACCCCAATTACAAGTGGCCTGTCATGCCCACCGTACATTTAAGTGGATTCTGGGGATCTAAACTCCAGTCCTCAGATTTGCAAGACAAGTTCCTTATCTGTGAGCCATCCATTCCCCAGCCCCCAGTCTCTACGTCTTTACTAACAGAATTACTTATATATTCTTCTTATAGAAAACCTGACATGCATAAAAAACAATCACTATTAATGCATGCATTCTTCCTCTAAAGATTTATTTATTTTACATATATGTCTTTGCTGGCAGAAGTTTATGTATTTCATATGTGTTCAGGAGCCCACAGAATCCAGAAGAAGGCAATGGTTCCCCTGGAACTGGAGTAACAGGCAATAGTGAGCTATGTAGGTTCTGGGAACCAAACCCACGTTTTGTTTAAGAGCAGTACATGCTCTTAACTGCTGACCCATCTCCCTATCCCATGCACAACATTCTTAAGAGCTGTAGGATTTAAGAAAACACCATTTCCCATTAATTGAGTTACTTTTTCCTATAAGTTATTTTGATGTTCATGAATATACAGCTTTAATTACATTGCCTATATTTTGATGAATTTACTGAAAATGTAAACATATTATTAGTTAGAGATGAGAAACTCTTTTGCTAGTTTCCTCTTTGTTCGGTAAGTAGACTGTGCATTTAAAGTCCGACTGTACACTTGGTTGACTCAGCAAAACAACACTTACCTCAGTGGGAATGAGAGATGTGACTACAGCCTAGTAAGAGTCAAGTTCCCCAAATGCCATGTTCCAACCTAAGTTGCATGAAGTTCTTTATAGTAACAGAACAAAGAAAATCATCAGTCAAGACACTTGAAATATATTGGTGGAGATGTCAGGTAGGCTGCGAAATCTCTCCTGCAGGCCTCAGGTGCTATCTGAAGACCTTCTTAGCCTTTGGAGTAGAGGAAGTTAGAAGGTTCTTTTAAGATGACTTCTCTAGACGTCTCAAAGAGCTTGGTGCCACAAAGAAGCAGGCAGCAGTGATGGCTGTTAAGGGGCCGAGCTAGTCCGATAATGTGGTTCTACTCTTGTAGCATCTCAGATCTCCATCACTGTTGTTTTAATCACTTAGCCAGCCTTGTGGGTTACTTAGTATAGACGTGATTTTCTTCTGACAATTCCAGTGCATACTTTGAATTGTGGCTCTGATAAATAGGTAACCCTTTGTGATATAAAATGAAAGGTAGATGAGTCGCTTGGGGTTGGGTATCTCACAGACACATTCTCTGTGTTTGAACAGTTGCAGAATTCTGTAATAATGTATATCTAAGACTCATGGAACAGTGGAACAGGGGGTAGAAAGAATATTATGAGGCCAGAAGTGTTCCAGTCTACAAATGTGAGCCAGTTCCTGCCACTGAGACAACTGTCATCTAGTACAGCAGGGGAAGACCTAAGGCTGCAGTTCCTAGCTCAGAAGAGTCTCAGTGAGTCAGGCTTCCTAGGGAGCCACTGCTTCTGCCACTCAGCTGGCCCAGGGCACCAAAGTTTATAAAGCGCTCCAGTTTGATTCCAAGGTGACTAAGAAGCAACACCCAACAGGATATGAAGCCATTGCCATCTCTCCAAAAGAAAAGCTGATCTATAAGCTGAAGAGAAATGCTAGATTGGACACTTTGTGTCCTGAGGATTTAGATGATGGTAAAGTGGAAGGGGATGCTAAAGATGATAATGTGTACGAAATAGGCTATATTCATGAAATCAGCTAACAGTGTCCTTTGATTCTTCAGGAGGGCAGGCTACAGTAAGAGGTTGGCAAAGTGATGAGCTGCACCTCTCCTTGACATTGTCACACAAGGGAGCACCCCTGTGACTTCTGAAGTGAAAGGGATGGAAGAATAAGAATCCACCCATGGAGGGGTCCAGGAGAGCCTGTCAGAGCTCTGCATGAGGGCTCACTGCCCTGTGCTGATGAACAGTTCAGTGTAATGGGAGCTGTGCTGGTGGAGCTCCTGAGCTGTTTTGTCCCAGGCACCTGTTTCCTCCAAGGGGCAGGGCCTGCTGTGTAGAATTAACTGCAGACAGTTAGCCACAGAAGGAAGGGCTTCTGGGCACCATCTTGGGAAGGAAGTCCCAAGCCGCCAGGATTGCACGGCGGCAGGTGTGTTAAGAAAGATGGCCCTAGCATCTCACCTGCATGGACTCAAGAGGGGGCATTTACTGACCTAGAGCGAGACTGCAGGCCCAAGATGTGTGGGCGAATGTTAACAGAGACTGGGCAGGCACGGAAGCGATCTGGAATGGCTGGCCGAGCCAAGCAGAGCTGGGTGCCAATCGTTCGTTTCTTTCTAAGTTTCTCCATTCCCCTCCCAAGATATAGTTCAGTGGTAGAGCACTTGCCTAGCAAGCACAAGGCCCTGTGTTAGGTCCTCAGCTGAAAAAAAAAAACCAAAAAGACAAAAAAGCTATAATAAATTCATATCAAACTATGTTACACGGTTTACCTGATACCTCAAGAGACCCTGAGAGAGACAAAATTGGCACAGCCAGCAGGATGGCTTTAAAAATAACAAGCCACAGAAGTTTGGAAAAAGCTAGAGAGATGATGGCAGCACTGATGTGGTTTTTACACTGGATTATAAAGTCTGTAATTAAAAAGAGGCCAGCCACACAGAAGCATGGGCCACAGCTATGTTGTAAATATGGGGGTATGTTGCGGGTATGTGAAAATTTGTTAAAGGCTATCCAAAGGCTAAAAAACCTTTTACCTGCGTTGGACCCAAACCAGAGCTCAGAGAGGGGACATGGCCACTTTACATAATAAAAGATGTGCCCCAGGCAGGGAAATCTGAAAAGGCCAGGGAGATCCTGGCAGACCCAGTCACAGAGCATGACAGAGAATAAAACCTGGACACTTTAACTTCTGAAAGGTCCAAGGACTTAGAGGAAAAGATAAATAATAGTAAAACAGATGACCTAAAAATAAAAGTAGCTAAAGCTGCCCCTCAGATTAAACCTTTGATACAAAAGAAAAAAAGCCAACAGTGCTGTAGCTAGGAAACACTGCACACTGGAACTGCAGAACTGCTAAAACTAGGGAAAACTTGCAAGTAAGCAATCAAAGAGGCCTTAGCCACATGGCTTGTGAGAATATGAGACATGGAAGGAAATGATGTCAGTCTAAGTCCTTCAGAACCTTCACGGCTGAGTTATATAACCACCCATCCGTCCTTGTGATATAGTCTGTTCAACCTAGGCCAATGCAGGGGGAAGCAGTCCTTAATGGGATAGCTGGTTGAAGGCATTAAAGATACAAAGTCATCAACAAGGGAGACTAATGATTAACAGGGGCTGGAGGATTATAAATGAGGGACAGGCATTACTGAGATAACTAGGTATGAGAAAACCAATATGTGATGTCCAGTTCACTGGGCCAGATAAGACTGTGTTCACCAGAGATATGAAGGAAAGCTTAATTCAGCTGGGTCCTCAAGAATGGTATGGGGCTTTAATGGCTTTACTAAGCCCTTTGATGGGACAGGATCTTTGTAAAGTAAGAGAGGCTTTAGAAATCTAAATGATTCTGACCAGCATGTGAAATGTATCTGTAGTATAACAGAACACCCTATGAGAGATATAAAAAAGAAAGATAGAAGAAGTGTCCCATTTGGATTACTCAAAGACAAATGTGGCAAGACTTATGTCAAGACCAAATTCCCAGAGAAAACATTGATAGAAAACCAAATTCAGTACTAAGGAGTCTCTGGAAGGCTTTAAAACCAGAGAACAGTTTACAAAAGGCATTCAAAGAATAAAAACTGTCCCAGGGTTGGTTAAGAATCACCAAGGATTAAATAAGATGCATTTCTCTTCTCACGAAGGAGTGGAAGCAGTTTTTCCCACCAAGTTCTCCCCCAGAAGCCAGGTGTGGTCAATGGAGAAATGATAGAGATAGCTACAGTCAGCAGGCAGATCCAGGGCCTGCCTGACACAGGGAATCAACAAGTTCAGCGGAGACAGGAGAAACCCCCTGCCTCCTTAGCCCAGTGTAGGGTCAGGAAACTGGAGCCAACACTTGTAAGTATATCAAGAATAAAAGAATACAAAGTGACTCCATGTAAAATCCTCCAAATAAAAATTGACTCCAAAAAGATAAATAAAGATGGCAAAGAGCTAACCAAATTAATGCCTCATACCCATGCTATGGTACGTAACAAGGATCTATGGAGAAAACAGTTAATACAAATGGACAAAACCTTTCCATGCTGTGTGAGGTCTTGTCTATGATTGATTTAATATATAGTGTTAACCTTCCTTCGAGTGTTTTACAGATGTGAAACTCATTTGAAAGATACCTGAAGAAGCAAAGGCCAGTTATAGCTGTAAGATTCTTGGGAGTTTTATGGTTGAGTAAGATAAAGGCAGAGACTCACAAACTATACAACTATTAAGAAAATCTACAGTACCAGGGATGGGTTGCCCCCCTATGAGCCGTTGGTCAGAGAGAGGTTCTAGAGGGCCTCAAATTCACTGAGGTTATTGCCATTAATGCCAGTTATACACTAGAAAGGTCAGTAAGGCCATGTTGCTGAAGACACTGCATGTTGTGAGTGTGGGAGACGAAGAAGAGATGGAGCTGAGACAAAGACAAAAAACTCCATGCCACTGGATGGACGACATTCATATTGCCAGAAGGCGCTATGAAGATGCTTGGGGAAGAAAGAGTCTCCTATGATTCTACTCAACAATAGACCCCGCTTGCTGCACACTATGGACATGCCAAGCAATGCCTGAAAATGCAATAATGACTCGACCAACATACGTACAACTGACAAATTTCTAATTGGGTAAGGCCCGCTCCTAGGGATGGAAGATACAACTGGTGCTGTAGACCAGGCCAACGCCTTGTTTGGAGGAAGGCTACAGGCCCTAGCAGGGACAAGTATACTGTTTAATGAATACAGTCCTCCCACTGGGATATCTTCTAGGCATTTGTATTTACATTCATGTTTCTTTAGGTGTGTCTACTTACTTCTATTTGTCTTTATAGTAAAAGAAACACCACTGAGGTAGATCAATGGCCATGACTTAAAGACAAATGATGGAGAGACCCAAGAAGTCATTGTCTCACCATGATAAAAGAGAGATCGTCCTACATCTGTCACCTCCTACAAGGCTCAGGGACCTTAATGGAAGATTGGTGGAAAGATTGTAAGAGCAGAGCAAAGGGGTAGAGTGTGTCCCAGGCACCTGTTTCCTCCAAGGGGTGTGGCCTGATGTGAAGAATTGACTGCAGAGAGTTAGCTGTAGGGAGGGGGAGGCTTCTGGGTGCCATCTTGGTAAAGAAGCACTGAGCCACCAGGAATGTGTGGCAGTGGGTGTGGAGAGAAAAATGGCCCCGGCATCTCACCCATGTGGACCAAAGAGGGGGCATTTACTGACCTGGGGCAAGACTGCAAGCCCAAGATACATGGTCAAAAGTTAATAGCGACTGTGAGCAGGCGTGGAAGTCATCTGGAATGGAGGGCTGAGCTGCACAGAGCTGGGTGCAGGGTGTTCGTTTCTTTGTAAGTTTCTCTATCCCCCCCCCCAGATATAAACCATAATAAATTCACATAAAATATGTTATATGTTTTTTCTGATAGTGCAAGAGACTGTGAGAGAGCTCAGGCAACAGCTGTATGAAGAGGATGGTTCTGAGGTGCTGGATGAATCTGACCACCTGGGTGATGATGCCTCCTCAAATTCACTCACATGCTGAAAGCCACCTACAAAGGAAGACTTTACTAAAGCAGTTGTCATAACCAGAACATCTTCCTTTTGAGGAAAGAAAACCCCAGTATGCAACAAGCAAGTTAAGAAAGATGTATCGTGGGTACAACAGGGCAACCTGCCAGACCAGCTACTTGGAAGGCTGAGGTGAAAGGATCACTTGAGTCAAGAGCCTTTGAGGAAAGAAAACCCCAGTATGCAACAAGCAAGTTAAGAAAGATGTATCATGGGTACAACAGGGCAACCTGCCAGACCAGCTACTTGGAAGGCTGAGTTGAAAGGATCACTTGAATCAAGAGCATGAAACCAGCTTGAACAACAGACCCACATCTTAGAAGACAACAGACTTCATCTTCTAAGAGACAATAAAATTGTATTTAAAATTTGGTTTTTAAATACTTAAAGTGCTATGAAATAGCACAGGCTTAGTAGGGATTCATGATTTGGCAAAGGATATTGAAAGCTTAATAAAATACAAATGATAATAACAGAATATTAATGCACCTCTCAACTCTTACCAGTGAAGCTTTCTCATGCAACAGAGGATGATTAACACAGAAAGCCACAATGACCAAAATAAAGAATAAGGGACTTCAGAGTGTGTGCCCATGGATAGGACTCCTCTATCAAAACTCTGCCACCCAGAGCTTAGGAACCATTGTAGATAAAGGGAAAGAAAGACTGTAAGGGCTAAGGGTGGTTCATGACCACAAGGAACCATTTTTTCAGGCAGCTAGAAACTTGTTCACATGAACTTCCAGCAATGGTAGAACCCCGAACTTTACTTGAGGAACTATTGATCACTGCTGGCTGACAGAGAGTTGATCTTCTTTAAGGGAGTGACGCTAGACAGGCTGACCAGGCTCTAATGGATGAACTTACACCAAGGGACATCTAGGGACACAATAGGCCTTAACATATATGACAGAATGCAAGAAATATGGTGGAGGGGGAAAGGGGGGAAATACAGATAGAAGAGGATGTCTGAATATGATTAAGATGTATTGTATGAAATGCACAAAACACAATAAAATATATAATGCTAAAAAAAGAAAACTTTAGTGCCTTTGAAAATTTCTTCCAAGAGTCTCAGTTTGTTGTGCTTCAAAACAAGCAAAAGTTTGGAAGCCCGTATGATGAGCGTGCTGGCTAGCACCTCACCCAAGCCTCTATCTGCAGCCCATTTGAGCACATCCCACTGAGCCAAGTAGTATGCTGAGCATGTCAAATACACAGCAGTTGTTGCATCATCTTGATAACGTTTTACTTGACTTCACTGTCAGCATTTACTGGACTCTTCTCCTAAATGACATTCACTTGACAATGAGACAGTAATTCAAGCAGAAATTCTCTTGGGTTTAATAGTCAGCACTGTTCCAGATTGTGAGAAGTTGTTGAAGGTAAAGGTGACAAAGAAGATTGTGTTTTTTGTTTTTCATGGCATTGACTTCTTCCTGTATGCCATTCAAAAATCTCAGAAGATTGAAGCCAATTTTTACTTTTTATAATATATCCAAATACAGTTCATCATCAAAATTTGTGCTGTTATCGAAACTAGAATGTCCCCCTTACTAAGTTATACATTCAGTGCCTTAGTTAAAATATGATTGACAACACACAGTATATTTTTAAAAAATCATGTGAGAGCAACCTAAGATAAGTAAGCTCTTATCTATCATACCAGAAAAGTGATTTCACTTAATTTGTACCTTAGTACACACTTTGAAATTACTAGGGCCTTCAAATTATATTAAACTTCATTTTTCAAAAGAGGTTAAATATTATTTAAACTTTTTAAACTAGGTCTACTATTTCATTAAGGAGCACAGACATTGCTAGTGTAATGAGGAAGGCACAGAGGAACACCACATAATGATGGTCCAATTAGGACTCCTTTATTAGCCAGGAGTCAAGAGGGGGCTAATGCCTAAAAGAACTTGCAACCCAGAGGAGTGGCAAAGCAGGGTTTATAAAACTTAAAACCGCAATTATATCATACTAGGGCTGAGTCGATAACAATAGTTACATTGGATCACCGTGATTTCAACCCAACCAGGAGCAGGTCAGTTAACAAAGACATTTTCAGGCAACAAAAAGTTTCTAATTTTTGGTTAGGAAAAACAAGTTTCTCAGAATTGCAGAAATAATGGGCTCCCTAGAGCTGCAGGTGCAGCTGGGTGAAAGGACGGTCTGTCTGGCTGGTTATAAGTTTCTGAGCATTGTAAAACAATACGCTCCCTAAAACTGCCTGAAACCACAGGTACAGCCTCCATGAGACCCTTCTGGCTGCCTGGATGCCATTAGCAAGAGCAGGGGGAGCCTCAGGGCAGAAACCCAGGCTCAGCAAAGTCAGCTAGAATACAATGGAGTCAGTTTGGCCATTTCAACTATGTCTGTATTTCATTTTTTTATGGAAGTTTCTATAGATTTTTCTTGGTCATATGAATATCTGCTCAGACCTCCATTTAAAATATAATGCTTCTTGGGGCTGGAGAGATGGCTTAGAGGTTAATAGCACTGACTGCTCTTGCAGAAGACCCAGGTTCAATTCCAAGCACCCACACTGCAGCTATGAACCGTCCTTAACTCCAGTTCCAGGGGAATCCAAAGCCCTCTTCTGACCTCCATGGCATTGCATGACACGGGTACACTCACGTACATGTGGGCAATACACTCATACACATAAAATAAAAATAATAAATAAAATATATTTTAAAAATATAATACTTCTTGTCACTTCAGAAAAGCTTAATGTTTAATCTCCTTTGAAAAGTGAGATTTAATATAATTTGAAGTCTCCAGTAATTTTAAAGTGTGTACTAAGATACACATTAACTGAAATCACTGCTGTGCCCAATGGTTCATTCCTGGATAACTGAGGTTATAATGAAATTATCTTTGTTTGAATATATTTTTAATGTGGAATGTTCCTGACTATTCTTTTTATTTTTTTTTGAAGTCTCATGTTTTTTTTTGTGTGTGTTTTTTTTTTTTACTGTGACAGTTTAGCATAACTATACTTTCTTGGTTTTCCTTTCCTGAAGTAAGACCATCTCCAGCTGGAGGCATGACTCACTTGCTGGGCATCCATCTAATGCATAGAAAAGAACATCAGCTCACAAAGGCACTGAGGGAAAGCTTAAGAACAGAAAGGAACAGTTTATATGCATTAAAACAAAGTAGTGCTTCAGGGTCACCTGCTGAACTAAACAACCCCAAGTTTCCTTTCCATCAGATAATGTCTTCTGAAGTCCAGTATCATCTTGGCACAGGTTTTTTTGATAAATAAGATTTTTTTCCTAAGTCTAACATACTTACTTTTCCTTTCTTACTTCTTCTATCTTTCCTTTTTTTCTTTTTTCTGACTGGCTCTAATTTTGAAGCCCAGGCTAGCCTAACACTCAACCCTCACTGTCTCACTACAGAACCCAGGCTGGCCCCAAACTCTTTGTCAGTTAATGGTTTCCACCTTCTCAGTCTGGGGTTACAGATTTGAGCCACCACAACCCTGCTCTGACTTTGTGCAATAAGGTGAAATAATTTTGATTCACATTTTGTTTTAGAGATCCATTTTTATTATTTGTCTGTTATGTGAATATGTATTTGTATTTGTATAGATAGGTGCACAAATAAATGTGAATACTTGCGGAGGCCGGAAGAAGTTATAGGATTTCCCAATCTGGACTTACAGGCAGTTGTGCCCTGCCAGGTGTAGGTGCTGGGAACAGAACTTGGGTCCTGTGGAAGAGCAGTGAGTGCTTTAAGCACTGAGCCATCTCTCCATCCTTCCTTGTACTTTCATAAGGTTCCAAAGATTAAGGAGACCAGTGACTACCAGGCACCCTGCCAGCCAAAGATGAACAGCAAGAGTTCCCATTAGAAAATAAGCAAACAGAAATAAAACTTTTTCTGGCTGTGCAGGTGTTCTGTTTCCTAGGCTCCTAAAATTCTCAGCTATTGCAGGCCCAGTGCTACGCCAGGAACACCTTGTTCCTTGTCCCCTTGGAGATAAAGCTGCATAGTAAGGATTAGCTTGTGCTTTATCCTGGACTCAACCACAACTCTTAAAACAGTTTATGGTTCTAAATAGATTTTCTATGACGTAGAGAATAAGTTTTGCTTAATGGTAAGCAAATATACTGATTTTTGCTTCAATGTAAAGATGCTATTTCTGATCTTGAACATCATTTGGGCTGCTTCCCAGTCTGACTTCCTTCCATGTTGATTTTATTCCTGAAGTCCACATTTTAGAGAAAAATCTTTTCCTAAAAGCATTGAACACTTCCTGTTTTCCAAAGGTCACTGTAACTTTAGTAGGGAAAATTTCACTTTCTGAAATTGAATAGTATTGAAAATAAATAAATAATATATTGGGTAGATAGATAGACAGTTGATAGATAGATGATAGATAGCTAGATAGATGATATAGATAGATAGATGATAGATGATAGATTATATATAGATACATAGATAGATAGAAGATAGATTGATTGATTGATAGATGATAGGTAGATACAGATAGATTGAGAGTTCCAACAGTCCTCACTGGTACATTGCGCAGGAGCTTTTTTTCAAAATAAGATGACGTTTCTCACAGAGTGAAGACCTCCACAGCCTCCCAAGCTTCGTCTAGGTCTCCAGTGCCATTTCCTGTGTTTGAGAGAGAATTCCTGGAATGTGGACGATCTTTCCCAGGACCAAAACTACTTCTCTTTCTATTGCTGTTGTAAAAACACTAACCAAAACAACTTGGGGAGGAAAGGGTCACAGTTCATCATTGAGGGGAGTGAAGGCAGGAATTCAGGCCAGGAACCCGGAGGCAGGACCTGGAGCACAGGCCATAGAGGAATGCTGCTTACTGGCTTTCCCCTGTTGCCCATGCTCAGCCTGCTTTCTTATACAACCCAGGACCACCTGCCCAGGGTGGCACTGCCCACAGTAGGTTTCCTCTTCCCAGGTGTGTCAAGTGGACAACTAGAGCTATCCAGAACACCAACCTACTTGGTCTCTGCACCCTTTGGGAAATTACAAGAGCACAGACATGCATCCTTACGATATGATATGCTTTTGTGTGAAATCACATGGCCAGTGTTGGCTCTTCTAAATGACTTTCTGCACTGTGAATTTTGATGTTTCTATTTATTCCATCTGTTTTCTTAGAAATCTCAGAAGCCACCATTCAAATTTCCAAAGTTTGAGAGTCTCAGAAATTAGACTAGTTAGAGATGGAGCCCCAGGCTAAATTATAAGGGTTGAGCAACTGTGGATGTCAGGCTAGTTGGTCTAGTAAGAGAGCGAGCCCCTGCCAGGACGCTCCATAATTTCCTGATACCCACAGTACAGGAGGTACACAGCTGGGGTGTGTGGGACAGGGCGGAAGTACCACCCTCTGGGGACATCAGGCATGTTCTTCTACCCCATGTTCCACTCACTGCCTGTACGTCTCAGTTTTAGCTTCTCCTGAGATCAATCACGCTTCTATTCTCTTCTTGCTCTCATTCTATCATTTAATGCACTGTTTTGACTTTTCTATTAACTTTCTGCCTTTCACAACAAAATTTGTATTCTCGAGGGACAGGAACTTCTCTTATGATTGCCATCCATACTGTTTAGTGTATGGTTTTACACCACAAATTAAACATACACCATGCACACACAGGGTACACGAACACACACATACATACACAGACCCACATAAACACACATATACACCCAACAATCATGCACACACACAGATTTAATGAGTCATTAGATAAATGAGTAAAGAAAGTTTTACATAAAATACTCCTCTAGAAATGATTCTGTGACTGTTTCTACTGTGTGATACTCTAGGCTTTTAAATAATTTCTCACAATTCTTATTCATTCAGACGTTTTATTTACATATACAGAGTCATGTTCTTTTATTCTTATTACCATGTTTACATCTCTCACTGGAATCTCTACAGCTATGTGAGTGGGTGTCACTTTAGAACGGCCCTGTAGGACCATGTTTGCACTGGGCTACAATTCCAAAAGATTCCACTCTACAAACAAGCATGGGTTAGGAAGTATCTGGAAGCTGAAGTCAGCTTCAAGTAGTTCCAGACTGTGCCCTAGGTTGCAAATTTTCACAGTGCATACAGGAATACCCTCGGGAGAATAGCATCATGCTAGTCTCAAAGTACTGCCAGTGGCAGATGGGTAGGCAAGAATACCTGCTGTGTCAACTTTTCCTGCGGGAACAGGTTAAGGTTTGTTCACTTGAATAAGGCACCATGGACAAATCCAAGAAATGATTCTACCCAAGTCTAGGTTGGTCAACCAGAGAGTTCAACTAGATTACTTACAGGAGCATGAGAGAGAATTTACTCACAAGAGCATGGATGAGGTGTCACTTACAGGAACATGGTGGGGGTTCACCTACAAGAGCATGGGGAGGGGTCTCCTATAGGAGCATGCTGAGGGGTCATCTACAGGAGCATGGGGAGGGGTCTCCTACAGGAACATGGTGAGGAGTCACCTACAGGAGCCTGGGGAGGGGTCACTTACAGGAGCATGGCTGTGGGGTCACCTACAGGAGCATGGGGAGGGGTCTCCTACAGGAGCTTGAGGAGGGGTCATCTACAAGAGCCTGGCTGTGGGGTCACCTACAGGAGCATGGCTGTGGGGTCACCTACAGGAGCATGGGGAGGGGTCTCCTACAGGAGCATGAGAAGGGGTCTTCTACAGAAACATGGTGAAGGATTACCTACAGAAGCATGCTGAGGGATCACCTACAGGAGCCTGGGGAGGGGTCACCTCTGGGAGCATGGGGAGGGGTCTCCTACAGGAGCCTGGGGAGGGGTCACCTACAGGAGCATGGCTGTGGGGTCACTTACAGGAGCCCGGGGAGGGGTCACCTACAGGAGCATGGGTGTGGGGTTACCTATGGGAGCATGGGGAGGGATCATCTACAGGAGCATGGGTGTGGGGTCACCTATGGGAGCCTGGGGAGGGGTCACCTACAGAAGCATGCTGAGGGGTCACCTACAGGAACCTGGGGAGGGGTCACCTACAGAAGCATGCTGAGGGGTCTCCTACAGGAGCCTGGGGAGGGGTCTCCTACAGGAGCATGGCTGTGGGGTCACCTATGGGAGCATGGGGAGGGGTCATCTACAGGAGTATGGAACATGTATAGGCCTCTACACCAGTGAAGAAGAACCTGTCAGTGACCATTAGCCTCTAATTCCTTGGGGATAGGAGGGTGTCATGTGTTCCCCCCCCCCATGAAAAAAGATTAATGGCCCAATCTTGTGCTCATCTCCTGTGAACATTTATAGCTACTGGGACTTCAAGGGAGCAGGGCTTTTATGCCTAGACAATAGCTTTCCATAACACCCGTGAATGAAAGTTAATATAAAATGGAGTCCTATTGAGAGCAGGGTCACACCCTGGAGGGACCACACAGTTGCCCATGATGGCAGCAACCAGGAGACAGGAAGTCAGCATAATGGGTGGCCTCTGAGAGGAAAGTGTCAGAGCAGAGCTGGGACTCCCAAAGCTGTGTCTTGCCACAGATGACTTCTCTGAGTTTGATGAGGCCTACGGATGCTTCCCAGAACATTGTTCAATAAATACAACATAGAGGATTAAAATACAAATTAGAACCTATTAAAATGAGGTCATCAAATAGCTTACACGAGATGGAGCAACATTTATAATAATTGTCGTGTAAAGCTCATAGCATACATAGATGATCTCTAGAGGAATCTGAGAAACATCACAGTTGAGGGGAACACGTCTCTTGTTTATGTTGAGGACTGAGTCCCAAAGCTGCTAATTCAATCATGGCATTTCCACTCTACATATGTGTACCACATGCTTAATGTTTATAAAATGCTAGTGAAATAAGGACATGATATTTACTGAATATTTGTATTTTATGTGTATGTGTGCATTGCGTACATGTATGCATGTACACCAGTGTCATTGAATGTCCACAGAGGTCAGAAGAAGGCATCGGAGCCCCTGGAACTGGAGTTAAGGAGAGTTGGAATGTGGTGCTGTGATTTGAACCCAGGTCATCTGCAAGAACAACCAGTATTCTTAACCACTGAGACATCTCTCCAGACCCAGGAAATTACATTTATATCCAAATTAATAGATATCATGATTTTTAGTCAAGGAGTCGGTCTTAAGAATATTTTTTTACTGAGTCTCCTGTTAAGAAAGAACCATCTCAAAAAGTGTTCAGCATCATTAGTAATTAGGGAAATGCCAATTAAAACCACCCTAAGGTATCACCTTACCCCAATCAGACTTGCTAGGATCAAGAGAACAAATGATG
>NW_008348667.1:591524-592884 GCF_000622305.1 Nannospalax galili | reverse complement strand
TAGTAATTAGGGAAATGCAAATTAAAACCACCCTAAGTATCACCTTACTCTAATCAGACTGGCTAGAATCAAGAGAACAAATGATACCAAATGCTGGTGAGGATGTGGAGAAAGGGGAACGCTCATTCACTGCTGCCCCTCAATTGATGAATGGTTAATAAAAATGTGGTATACTTACACAACGGAGTTCTATTCAGGAATAAAGAAAATGAAATAATGAAATGTGCAGGTAAATGGATAAAACTAGAAACTGTTATACTAAGTGAAGTAACACAGACTTAGAAAACAAACGAAGACATATGTTCTCTCTCATATGTGGCTCCTAGCACCAAATCCTTTTAAATTCCATGTCCTTTTAATAAGATGATGCTATACAGCAGTCCCTTCTGCATGAAATAACTACCATCATCATGACTTCCGCTGAGCCTGATCACTAAACAGTCACAATTGCACTTTTTGACGGTTGTGCTCATTCATTAAAGGTCACTAAACCCTCACCTGTGTATCCAGCCACTCTTCCCAACCAACTAGTCCAGCCTTGGAAGACAAAAGAAAAATGAGGAGAACCCAATAGAGGGATGCTTTTGGAAGCCCTTGTCAAGAAAGTCCAATGGATTCTCATAGGAACATTTGAAAATTGCCCCCGTTTTGACATTTTTTTTTCTAGTTCCCTGTCTAGAAATTGTAATGCTAATTACTCTTGTCTTTACTTCTCCTTCACATCTCCTATTCATGATTCAAGGACTTTCTTCTCCCCTTAGAGACAAGAGTTATGCAATTTGGGAGTCTCTTAGATAGACCCACCGAAGGGGTACTCCAATTGCCTCACCCTGCATCCCTGTTCAGCATGGAAGAAGCCACAGCGGTCTGTATCCCAATTCCCTATTGGCAATTTGGGTAACCCCTTCAGAGGATGGTATGATAAGAATAGGAGGTAGGAATTAGCTAGACAGTTAGGATAAAAGATCTCAAAGAAAAGTAGCCACCTTCTTGGTTAAAAGTCAAAATGTCCTTGGGCCTGTTAGCAACATACTCTGTTCCAAAGACCAAAAATGTCAAAAGTATTTGGGACCTTGTATCTAATCCTTATATGATTTTAGGGTTACCTCTGCAGAGGGGGGATGTTGGAGAGGAGGGAGTGGGTGTGGTACAGTATTAAACTGACTCCTCCTAGTGCCTTTTCTATAAACCCATAGATTAGTGCATCTTTCAACCCTCAACCCACCAGAGAAACTTCTGTTAGTAGGAGATGATTAATATGTAGAACCACGGCTAATCAACTAGAGTGCAGAAAGGAAATCCAATTGATTTCCTTCCCTGGGGTTTCTCTGAATTTACTCTGTATTCTCAGCTGAACAGC
>NW_008348667.1:554194-591506 GCF_000622305.1 Nannospalax galili | reverse complement strand
CAGTCTCTCTCTCTCTCTCTCTCTCTCTCTCTCTCTCTCTGTGTGTGTGTGTATGTGTATCTAATATAGTCAAGGAGCTAGAGAACTAGGTGTGAACAGTATTTTACTGGACAGAATGTGTCTCTAGTGATGTGCTAAGTGTCTTAAGTGTTCTCCAACAAATCAGAGCGACACTCCAACCCTGTACAAGGTTAGAGCTGGGCGTGCCATCATTCTTCTTCTGCTGGGACCTGATTTTATTAGAAGTAGTGAACAATGAATATTCTTTTGCTGTTTTATTTTGATAGAAGTGGTAATTGAAATGTATATATAATGTCAAATTATAATAATTATAGATATTGCTTCATGTGAGATTGATTATGTAATCAATACATAGTGTCCCAGTTTGTAAGGGTTTTGATGAAATAATCATATAAACTTTTAAAATTTATATTTTATTGATAAAAATATGAGAACAAACTAATTCCCATTTCTTCCAGTATAAATTCAATTACTTTGATCTGTTGTGAGAAAAATATGCAAATAAACTTCAGTCTGACCATGTAAATGCACACATGCAATGAAGGACAGATTTCAGAGAGGTGCTGGATTTCACGATGCTGCTATTGCTGCAAACATAAATAGGAATCCACTATATAAAGACATTTGGTAAAATGCACTTAAAAAGAGAAATCACGACCATGGATGCATTTTACTACCCCTCCCAGGAAGCCTCTGCCCACCCCCACCCATGGCCCAATAAAGTTTCTTGACCTTTCTGGATTTTCAAATCAAAACATACATATCTAAGGTTTCAAAGCTAGGAGCCAGCTTTGCCACAGAACATGAGACATTTGTCTTTCTGGGTTTGGCATGCCTCAGGTAGGTCGACTGATTCAAGTTCCATTCATTTACCTGTAAATTTCATAATTGCCTGTTTTTAGAGAGCTGAATAATATTGCATTGTGTGTATGACCATACCCTCATTATCCGTTCATCAGTTGATGGACATCTGGGTTGTTTTCAACTCCTGACTGTTATGAAAAGAGCAGCAATGAACATGGATGAGCAGGGTGCAGAGGTTTTGGGTGTGTGTCTAAGAGTGGTATGGAGGGTCATATAATACATAAGTTTCAAGCTTATCAAGGAATCGCCACACTGATTTCATAGAGGCTGCACCCGTTTGCACTGCCACCCATAGTGGATAGAAGTCCCCTTCCCAACATCCTTGTCAACATTTGTACTTGTTTGTGTTTTGAATGAAATCTTAAAGTTGTTTTAATTTGGATTTTGTCCTGATGACTAAAGATGTTGAACTTTTTTTTAAGTATTTCTCAGTCACTTGTGTTTTATTTATAGAGAATTCCCTATTTAGCTCCTTGTCCCACTTTTTAATTAGGTTGTTTGCTTTCTTGATCCTGAGGTTTATTTTTAGTTCTTTGTGTATTCTAGATATTAAACTTTGGCCAGAAGTAAAGATGAAACACTAAAGGTCTTTAAAAAATAGTCATATGAAACCTACCACTATAGAACCTTCTTAAAGTATATATATATATAAAGGAGATTAAAATGAGTTACTTTATAATTGGGGGGACATTGTCCCTTGTAGACATCACAGGCTAAAATAGAAAAAAAATTCTTTAGTGGCAGGAATGGACTCCCTCTATAGAGGCTGCTGACCAATGATCCTCAAACAATACTGGCCATTGGCCCTGATCTTGGTTCCCCACAAGAACTTGATGGTAAGACTCTATTGCTGAAGACACTACATACATGAATTGTAGAACAAATAAGGAGAAATCAATCTGGTGCTGACTTCAGAGCCTCAGCTCAATTGGCGAGTGTTCACAGTGCTGGGAGGTGCCATGCATGGTGTTGGAGGGAGAAAGTGATTATCAACCTTACCCAGCTGTCATCCTCTGAACTACAGCAACTGGCCTAGCAGAACATGCTCCCTGGTGCAGTAGTGACATGACTATCATAGGAGTAACAACCAGTCTCTAATTAGATTTAGTCCACTTCCTATAATGTAGTCCACAAATGACACTGATATCAGGTCTAGGAACCTGAGGCTGCACAGGTCACAGGACATAGAAAAGAGCCTGGTGCTAGTTTTTCTACTAAATAGTTCTTATTAAACTGAATCCTAGTAACTTATTGATATACCTATAGATTAATGTATTGTCAACGCTCACCAGAGAAGTTTCTTTATGAGGAAGATGGTGATTAATACAAACCTGTAACTGGCCAATGTGCAGAGAACAAGAGGCTGCAGAGTGCTGCTCCCCGAATAGGACACCTGGATCAAACCTCTGCCTCCAGAGCCTCTGAAATCATTGCAGAAGAAGGGCAGAAACACTGTAAGAGCCAGAGGCAGTAGGTGTCCATAAGCAAACAGAGTTTTCCATAGGAATTCACAGCCATGGTGACAGCATGCAGAAGTCTCATGCAAACTCAAACCATACAAAATCCCAGTATAAACAAGAAAAAGTGGGTAAGAAACTCCACCAGACCTAAGCAAATTTTGGCAATATTTGGTTGTTGGGAGGCAGAAAGACAACCTCTTTCAAGGATGGAATTCTTAGTAGGTTAACCAGGCTCCCGTGGATAGACCCACACAGAAGAACATTTGGGGTCACCAACGAGACTCTATGGGCTATATGGGGGGAGGGAGAGAGAGGAGAAAGGGAGAGAGAGAGCAAGAGAGAGAGAGAGAGAGAGGGAGAGAGAGAGGACATTAAATTAGGCAGGGGCATCAAAGAGAGGCATGGATTGGATAGAGGATTTACATCCTATCGAATTACCTTGCTTGAAAATCACAATAAATTCAATTTTTAAAAAGTTCCTTTTTTTCCACTTTGTGAGAATATATGGCCACCATAAGGAAAAGAAGAATGTGGCTAGAGAGGTCATGGACCTCAGGCAGAACCTACTGCTATTATCCTTCTAAATCGACAGAGCATGAAACCGACTCCTAATGATTTATCGTTTTACCCATAGATTACGGTATCCCTCGACCCTCATTTTACCCATAGATTACGGTATCCCTCAACCCTCATCAGAGAAGCTTCTTTTGGCAGTAGATGGTGATTAATACAGAGAACCACAACTAGTCAATGTGCAGAGTGTAAGAGACTATGGAATGTTCGGCCCTAAATGGGATGCCTGCATACCATACAGTCGCCTCCTAAGGCTCAGGGATCTTGTCAAAAGAGAAGCCAGAAAGACATTAAGAGCTAGAGGGAATGGATAAGCACAAAGAAATAATGTTTTTCAGACACAACACAGCACTTGTACTAATGAACTTACAATGGTTGAGACAGTGTGCACAAGATGTACACAAGTTTAAGCCAGAAAAAATTCCCAGAATACAATGGGGCGGTGGGCACAAAATCCCACTCCTAGCTGAAGAGCTGTTGGCAGTTAATAGCTTCTAGGAGAGGGAGAGTTAGTTGACTTTGGTGGATCACCATGCTCCAGTGGATGGCCACATAACCACGAGTATATGAGCAGCACATTTTGGCCTCATGGATTTAAAAAATAGGACATGAGGCTGAGTGGGCAGGTGAATGTGGGTGGGCCTTGGAGGAGTGGGAAAATGAGGGTAAATATGATCAAAATGCACTCTATGAAATTCTCCAAGAACTCCTAAAAATGAGGAAAAATACGAAGAATGCATTTTTATTTCTTGAAAAATATGTTTACTGAGTGCCTGCTCTAATAACATCAGTTTCTAGATTCACAGCACATGGGAAGTTATGCACACAGGATTCCTGCTCAAGCTGGTAGATGGATTTAATATGGGAGGAAAGACACCTCAAAGAACAGACTGGGAAAGACAACTAGGGAGGGCCGTCTTTTCCTAAAGAAGCCTAAATGGTTTGCACATTTTAAAGAATACTTTGGAGAATGTAGTTTGTATTCAAGATCTCCAAGGTATTAGAGTGAGAGTTTGTATCCTTGCAGAATATGGTGAACAAGGTAAACCATTTCCTGGTACCAAAGTAAGTGCTGACACACTATCAAGCAACTAATGAGAACACTCAAGTCGGTTGTTCGTGGAGGAGAAAAGGTAACAGAGAGAGGGATCTGAGCTCATACTAAACCTATCAAAACACATTCAACCTGAAATGGGATACTATGGAGCTTTGGTTGAGTAGATGCCAACATTAAAACACAGCATGTTAAATAATGACATTTAAATATGAATTCACTGGGTTTTGAAATTGCTGATATTACAATTTTATTTCTAATGAAAGTAAAACTAATTTGAAAAATGTCCTCCTTTTTTAGTTGAGGCGTATTCTCTCTGGGAAGATGCACAAATTTTTCTAATGAGAAAGAGAAAACACTATTAAAGTGCTCATTGGATGGAATGTCATTATACCAATTCACATGCTGGACAATTGTCCAGCAGCTAAATAAGCTTAATTTGATGATTCAGGCCCGCAGAGCTGACACCTTGCTGCGGATTCAGAATTCGATCAGAGAATCCAATCAACTTTGAGCTCACTACACAACCTGAGCTTTGACAACTTTGGGGGTGTTCATTTAAAGACAACACAGTTTTGAGATATGTGAAATTTTAATTTGGGGACATGGATAATGTTGTACCATACATTTGGAAGGATATACAAACCTGTAGCATAAAACATGGAAACTCTACTACCAAGTACTTTCTAAATGAAAAACATTCTATGTCAAAACGTGGAGCAGTTTATATATCAACTTGAAGGCAGGGAGGACGTTTTGCTACAATTTTTAGACTTCTGGCCTCTACAAGCAACATTGGAAGTTTAGAACCACCTGTGTTATAATTCATAATAGTAAACGATGCTTATATTTCAATACCCATTTTATAATGATAATATCATTCACTATGTCTGGAACTCAATATTAACTTGATAACATATACTGAAGGTAGAAAATAAGTGGATAAAATAAAAACATATACCCTAATAAAATAAAGATAAAAATTAAAAATCAAATGATTAAAACATTAAAATGATTTTTGAACTATATTAATAATTATCTGTAAAATGCAAAAAGTAATGTTTATGACAGAAATATTAGTTAAGTATTTGTTAATTAAAAAAGATTTTGTGTAATAAGTTTTTCTTTAGCTTATAAAGCTTTGAAATCACTTCTATGAAATATTTGACAACATTAAGGAATTTTGACAGAGAACACATTTGAATTTAAATAGTTACTTAACGCTTCTTATTGGAAATTGTACAAAGAAGGTGTTGGGACACAGGAGGACCAGCCAGAACTCTGTTGTAAAATTACAAGGCACAGTAATAGAGCTCACGTGATGAGGTTGAAGATACGGGTTTAGAGGAAGAAGAAGCTGCATAAGGAATAAGAGCAATTGTTGCAATGAAACTTTCAATAAAAATTGCGAGCGCAGAACAAACTTATATACTATCGTATGATGACAGAGCATCAGTATTTCCGAGATTGGCCACTGGGAAAACCAAGCGAAGCAATTTGTTTTTTTCTGGTGAACCAAACCTTGCAGCTGTGTCTCCTTTGAGTTTGCAACAACGTTGTTGTGTTCCCACTGACCTCAGAACAGATTACCCCTTTCCCTAAAGTCTTTTTTTCTCTCCCCTGAGAAGCGCAGAGTCTATTTCATCTTCTAGAGGTGTGTGATCTGTAATTAGACATAATAGTGATAACTTCCAAGTCCTGTACTATGGCAGGTGATGTCACTATAACCCTGACTATTGTCCTTTGAATGAGTTACAATTTGCAACTGGCAACAATATCCTGGGAACTTTCATTTCTGAATGGGGGCCTCACTGTCTGCCTTTAGGGGAGATGATTCTTGGCATATCCAGGTGTTTCTACGCCTCCATGTGATGGCAGCCTGGCTAGATTTGAAACTATAATGTTTGGAAATTCAGAGAAAGTTTGAAAGAACCCCAGAGGGGCCTCAGTTGATCCCTTGGGAGGATCAGCAAGACACAGAGGCTTCTACAATTGCATATAAGGGGAAAATGCCCCACAGAGTCACAGTGATATTGTCCCAAGAAAATAGTACCATACTCCCTGCACCACAACATTCATAATCCTTGAAATATGCTGCCCTGTCCAAAGAGAAGCAACACTGTGTATTTAGGCATGATTAACAAACAATACACTCAGCAGGTTTCAGTATGTAACATTCGAACTCATGACAGGTTTATGACATCCATGTACCAAAAACTAGGAGACAGAAAATAAACTCGGGAAGGCAAATGCCTTGATCATCTTTTCTTATTAGAACAGCACCAGGGTGGATGTTCTCAGGCCACACTGAGCAGCAGGATGCAGATTTGGTATTTCCCTGCATTACCTGTATCCTAAAATCTGAAACTCCTTGAATATTTTCCCTGCATATTCAAACTATTAAGTGAGAAAGTCAGTCAATTCAACAAGCAAAAAATAAAACAGTATTTTGATACTGTTTACTATAAAAGTCTCATTTAATGTAACAATGCCTGCTGGGGATACGGCTCAGTGGCTAAGACTGCTCTTGGAGAGGGCCCAGGCTCAGTTCCCAGCACCCATAGGGGGGCTGCATACTGTAAGTAGAGCTCCATGGATCTCACGGTCCTTCTGGCATCCTCAGGTACCAGGTATTCATTTGCTACACATAAGACAAGAGGGTAAACACGTATACACATAAAATAAAAATAAGTCATTCTTTAAAAAATAAGAAACAAAATATGCATTTATTGAACATTCATGGATAGAAGCTGTTGTACCATTGCACTGGCTATTTTCAATAACCTATCACTGCTCTGGGGTATTTATCCTCTCTCCACAGCATTTGGTGGACCCCGATACCATTGTCTTACAGATATGGTAAAGCCGGTATTTTGAGTTCATGTGCTTAAGGCCCAAGACTGCATTATTGTTAAGTTGCACTGTGTAGGGGGCTAGATTTCATATCTGCTATTAAACAATTTTCTCTACAGGTGAACATCTATGCAACTTTAATGGAATTTAGGTTTCTCCACACATTCCCAAGAAAACCCAGAAAATAAGCATTCAAGAGAAAGTGCCGACCTGCCCAGAGCTTTAAGTAACCCTGTTTTCTCTTGTTGCAGAGGTCTGTCTTTTCTGTTTTATCAGACTAAATCCTCAACAGCTGGAAAGTCAGTTTTAGTTTACTCTGAATCTTGAATACCTATTCCACCTTTGATTGGAACCAATTTTGTGTGAATAATAATTCATTTTGTTTTGTTTTTATCTTTTTACTCTGTACGGTTTTTCTCTTTTTATTTTCATGTGAAGTAATAAGGATCGTCTTTCTCTATAACATCCTAATAAGCATGAACTTAATTGCCACTATCTAGTCATGGAAAATATAACCCAATTTCTCATGGATTAATTGTTCCTTGATAGTCATAAAATTGCACCTTGTGGGACTTAGCGGTTAAGAATGCTTGCTGGTCTTTCAGCATTTGGATCATTACTGACAGAATTAAAGGGTGTGAACACACTCAGAAGTAAAAATCCAATGCTGCTAAAGCATTCATAAGCGAAAGTAAAACAAATCTCCAAAACAGAGAAAAGTTGACATTGATCTACTAATGAACCAAAGATTCAGAAGAAGTCAATCTTTCTTACTAATTCCTAATGTCCTTTTTCCTTCTCTTTTCCTGGTCCCTATTTGTCTGGATCTAACTCTGCCTGCACTAGTTTGCTGTGTTTAAATCTGGGTCAGTGCAGCACTAGCCAGGCACTGGGGACATTAACAGTTTATAATTTCAGCTTTCAATGTGTGTACTTAATTGCCAATTTCAGAATGAAAAAAGAAAACATTTTCAAAGGAAAAAAACGAGTGAGCTGCACTGGAGGAGGTGGTGCACACAGCCGTCCTGAAGGGTCACCCAGGCTTTCCCCTCTGCTTTGCACTGAAGGGGAAAAACATGAGAATTCTGAATGTTTTGAAACCTAATTAACTCATTTATTTAAAAGCCTTTTATCACATTACCATCTGCATAATTATAAGTGTGGAACTGACAGCACTTCAGTATCTTAGATTTCTTTGAAATGGAAATTGGTCCTGCATCCTCTATTACAGGGACCAAAAGACCATGGCACCTGGCAGGGACAAGGGCATGTCAGGTGTAACTTAGGAGAAGCTTTGGCTACTGCAAAAGCTGTGTTTATATATTTGCAGAAATATCAATTTTCAAAACAAATAGGAACACACTTCGTTCAATGAATCTAATTAACAAAGTGCCCAGAAATTGCTCTGTTTTTTTAAAATTTATTTAATACCACATGATTAGTAGAAGCATTTCATTACAACAGCATTGACATAGTCAATAACAGTTTCCAGAGTAAAGATGCATCTCTTTCAAAATTGGGTGTAAATTTTTAGGTTCACAGTATTGAATTAATACAGTTATACATTATTGTGCTCAGTATAAACCCTATAAGACATAAAATTGAATGAGGTTTTAACCTTTGGAAAAAATATAGGTATCTCGGTTTTTTATTTTTTTTTCTTTAGAGAAATTTATTGTGGGATACCCTTTGGACTTTTCCAGACTTGCATTAGTGTACTGCCTTTCCCACACCTCCCTGCCCTGCTATCTCTGCTCTCTTAGGACCCCTGTATACCCCCAAATCTGTGAGCTTTCCCAGACCTGCCTTGACAAATCTTCCTGCACATCCTGTGCTCCGTCCTTGCCACATATAATCTGTCAGGGATCATGCATCCTGCTGGGAGAGTTCCTAAATCTGCCTTGCACTCAGATTGCTTAGGTTACTAGGTTCCCCTTGCCCCAAGACCTGAGAGGTATCCCAGCCTGATCTGTGAGCAAATCTATTCAACAAGCCATAGCCCAATCCACCCTTTCGTTCCAGAATCCTGAGGCGTCAACCCTGGAATCTCAACTCAAAAGTTATCCTTAGCTTAACTGGTACCACGTCTTACCTCCATTTGCACATTCGCATAAAGCGGCCCCCAGACTGAACACCAAGCACTACTTGGCTGGGCCAGAACCTGTGAGCTGGGGAAATAGCAAAGATACAAACAACTGTTCAATAAAGGCAAGATCAGCCAGCCATACCAAGAAACACCACCAACAACACAAGTTCAGATGACCATGTCTCATCAAAAAAACAAAAACAACATGAATAACCAAGATTATATATGTATTACAGACATTAGTGCATTCATTGTAATGTTTCCCGAGAACGGCAACCCAGCGGATGCAGAAGATAATGACTGCAAAACAGCAATTATAAATATGCCCAAGGAACTCAGGGAAGACATGAACAAAAGACTGAATGAAGACCATGAAAACACAAACAAGCAGTTGAATAAAATAACTAAAACAACGCAAAACATGAAATTAGAATCCAATAAAGATAGAATCTTTGAAGAAAAGCCAAACTGAAATAAAACTTGAAATAAAACTCAGGAGTTCTAACAAACAACTTAGAGGAAGAAGCAGAAGTTGAGGAAACAGGACCGAGAACATCAGTTCTTGAGGACAAGGCGTGGAGAAATGGATTGCTCAGTCACAGAGTATGTCAAATCTGAAATAAATCAGGAATAACTCGTACACGAACTCTGGGATACTGTGAAGAGACTAAACCTGAAAATCAGAAACAGAAGGAGAAGCAGGTCAAAGGCACAGAAAATTCTTTTAATTAAAACCATAGAAGAAAATTTCCCAAATCTAGGGAAGAATACCTACCCAAGTACAAGAGGCATACAGAAAACCAAGTAGGAAGGACCAGAAAAGAAATGTCCCGTATCGTATAGTAGTCAAAACACTAAATGTGGAAAACAAAGGAAAGATACTGAAAGCTGTGACAGAGGAAGATGAAATCCCAAGAAAAGGTAGTCCCACCAGAGTAACAGCTGTCTACACAAGTCAGAAGGGCCTGGACCAATGTCATACAAGTCATGAAAGAACAGAGTTGAGCCCAGAATACTATACCCAGCAAAACTACCAACTCTGATTGAAGGAGACAGAAAGCTTTGCATGATATAAACAAATTTAAGGAATTCGTGTCCATGAAACCAGATCTACAGAGAATACCCAATGGACTACTTCAGTGCAAAGAGAAGAGTAACACTTTCAACAAAGTACAAAGATAAATAAATTATCTCAGAACAGTCAACCAAAAGAAATCCATGCAAACAGCACTACAGCACCAAAATAACAGGAATTAATGAGCATTGGTCAATAGTACATTTTGGACAATTAATAAACATTAGTCAACAATAGCTATCAATATTAGTTATCTTGACTCCTCAGTAGAAAGACACAGAATAACTAACTAGATTGGAAAATAAGATCCATGTGTTTATTGCCTCGAAGAAACATATCTCACCAACAATGACTGATACCATATGAAGAGGAAAGGATGGAAAAAGATATTCTAAGCAAAAGAAACTAAGGAACAAGCAGATATAGCTATTCAAATATCCTACACAGTAGATTTCATAGTAAAACCTATCAGGAAAGAGGGAAGGAAGGCCTCTTCGTACTCACTAAGGGAAAACGGACTAGAAAGTCATTTCACATGTAAATATATATGTGCCATACACAGGGCACTAATTTCATGAAAGAAACTTTATTAGATTTAAAACTCATGTTAACTCCAACACAGTCATAATGGGTGAGATCAAAGCCCCTGTAACCAATAGACAAGTCAACTAAGCAAGAAATAAAGAAACTCTGGAGTCAGATGACTCCACAAATCAAATGGACCATAACAGACATTCCACCAAAACACCAAGGGACACACTTTCCTCTCAGCAGCCCTTAAAACTTTCTCCAAAATTGAACTACATATTATGGTACAAATCAAGTATCCTCATATTTAAGAAAATTGAAATATACTGTATTCTATCTGATAACAAAGAAATAAAGTTATATATCAACTAAAATAAAAATGCAAAAAAGTGTGTGTTCTAGTTTGTTTCACCACTGTTGTGACAAAAATACTCTGACCAACACCAACTTGGAGAGGAAAGGGTTTATTTGTCTTACATCTCCCAGGTCACAGTTCATCAGGGAGCCCAAGGTAGGAACTCAGGACAGGAACCTGGAGGCAGGAGCTGGAGCAGAGTCTGTAGAGGAACGCTGCTTACTGGGCTTGCTCCCAGCCTCTGCTCAGCCTGCTTTCTTATATAATACAGAACAACCTGTCCAGGGGTGGTACCACTCACAGTGGGCTGGGCCTTCCCACATCACTCAACAGTCAAGAAGATGCCCCTCAGACATGACCACAGGTCAGTTCTATGGAGGCAATTCCCCAGTTGAGGCTCCCTCAACCCAGGTGTGTCAAGTTGACCACTGAAGAGATTTAGCACAGTACACAAAGACATCTAAGCTAAACAAGGCACTACTGAATATAACCTGGATCAAGACAGAAATCAAGAAAGAGATTTTAAAAAATTCCTAAAATCGAATGAAAATAAAAATCCAACATACCCAAATCTATGCAGCACAATGAAGGCAGTTCAGAGGGAAATTTACATCATTCCATGCTTATGATAGCAAACTAGAACCATCTCCCATAAGTAAATTAATGATGTACCCAAAGCCTTAGAAAACCAGAAACAAATGAAAGCCAAAGAAAATACACATGAAGAGGTAAATAATATTAAGGATAAAATTAATAAACTCCAAAGAAGTCAAAATAAGCAATGAAGAGTTGATTCCTTGAAAAGGTTAATAGGACCGACAAAACTTTAGCCAAACTAACCAAAAGAGAGAGGATCCAACTCAATAAACTCAGAGATAACAACCGAGAGAAAATTCAGAAATCCATTAAGAACATTCTTTAAAAATCTATATCTCCCTAAACTTGAAAATATGTAAGAAATGGATCATTTTTAGATGGTTGGCCTATCAAGATTGAATTAAAGTGGCATAAATAATTCGAACAGACCAATACCTACCAAGGAGATAGATGAAGTAATTTAAAATCTCCAAACTACAAGGAGCCCAGGACCAGATAAATCCAATGATGAATTCTTCTAGACCTTCAAAGAAAATTAACAACAATACTCCTCAAATTATTCTTCAGAAAGGGAAGGCAGGAACACTCCAATATTTTTCTATGAAGCCTATATTACTCTAATAGCAAACCACACAAAGATTAAACAAAAAATATTATGGAGCAATGTCTCTGATGAACATAGAGGCAAAACTTCTCAATAAAGTACAAACTGAAGCAAGAACACATCACAAAGATTATCCAATGTGATCAAGTTGGCTTCATCCCAAGAATGCTGGGGTGGTTCAACATACTTAAATCAAGCAATTTAGTCCACCACATAAACAGACTCAAGGACAGAATTAGATGCAGAGAAGTCCTTTGACAAAACCCAGCCGCCATT
Organism: Nannospalax galili; assembly: GCF_000622305.1. Taxonomy (NCBI): domain Eukaryota; kingdom Metazoa; phylum Chordata; class Mammalia; order Rodentia; family Spalacidae; genus Nannospalax; species Nannospalax galili. Next base: position 579,160 of record NW_008348667.1, on the reverse strand, counting down.
CATGATAAAAGTTATGGAGAATGTAGGGATAGAGGGGACATATCTCAACATAATAAAGGCAATATACCAGATGCCCGCAGTCAACATCAAGCTAAATGATGAAACACTGAAAGTATTCCCATTAAAATTAGGAATAAGACAGGAAGGTCTACTCCGTTCCTGTTCAATATGGTACTTGAAGTCCCAACTAGCACAATACAGCAAGGAAGACAAAAGGGATAGGAATTGGAAAGAGGTCAAACTATCCTTTCTGGAAGAGTATATAGAATTTAACCAGAAACATTCAAAGCTGATAAATGCATTCAGTGAAGCAGCAATATATAAAATTAGCACCCCCAAACCGGAAACCTTCATACATACCAAGAACAAAAATGTGGAGAAAGAAATCAGAGAAATGATCCCTTTTACCATAGCCTCCAAAATATAAAACCTAAAAATATCTTCAGTAAATCTATCCGAGTTAGTGAGGATTTGTATGATAAAAACTTTAAGACATTGAAGAAATAAAGTGAAGAAGATGCCTGCATATGGAAAGACCTCTTATGTTCATGAATGGGTAGGATTAATATTGTGAAAATGGCCATTCTACCACAATCTTCAAATTCAACACAGTACCCATTAAAATTCCAGCACAATTCTTCAGAAATTGAAAAAATAATGATCTCAAATTACAGGTGAAGCTCAAAAATCCAAGATAGACAAAACTATCCTGAACAGTAAAAGAACAGCCCTGATTATACTATAGAGATATAGTAATAGAAAGAGCATGGTACTGACATAAGAAAAGTACATTGATCAGTGGAATAGAATTGATGGCCCAGGATTAATTCATGCATTTACAACCACCTGATTTTGTCAAAAGAGCCACAAATATACACTGAAGAAAAAAAGAGCCTTTAGAAAAATCCATATGGAAGCTATCTCGATAGAAGATACTTAAAGTATCCACATATACATTATAAAAAGAGATTCAAAGGAGTTACCCTATAAAAGGGAAAGATTGCCTATACTAGACACCATGGGCTTGCAAATTATAAATCCCATTTCAGGAATGAGTTCCCTCTTTTGAAGCTGTTGACCAGGGTTCCCATAGCCCCTCCTACAGCACTGGCCATTGTCCCAGCTCTTGGTTGCCCACCAGAACTTCACTGTAGGACCCTATTGCTGTAGATGTTATACACAAGAGCTGTAGAGCAAACAAAGAGAAATAAACCTGGTGTTGCAATCATGTCATTTCTTCTGTGTAGTTTCATAGTGCTGGAAAGTGCTATGCAATCTACCCAAGGAAAAATTTAGGATGACCCTTACCCAGTTATGCATCCTGAGAGCTACAACAACTGCCATGCCAGTGGCGAGGTATGCCCACTGGTGCAACAGTGGCATGAATCTTATGGAGTAAGCAACTACTTTCTAATTAGATTTAAGGTTTGCTTCATAAGATAGACCCCATACCTGACACTGATATCAGGTCTAGAAGCCTGAGGCTACACAGCCCCCAGGCCATGGGAGAAAGCCTAGTACAACTTTTCTAGATACAGTATTAAATTGGTTTCTAATGACTTATTTCTTCTCTAAATATCTTATTTTCATTTTTTATGTGTATGAGTGTATTGCCTGCATATGTGTCAGTGCACTGGTGTCATGCAGTGCCCACAGAGGTCAGAGGAGGGCATAGGATTCCCTGGAACTGGATCTACAGGCAGTTGTTAGCTGCTATGTGGTTGCTGGGATTCAAACTGGTATCCTCTTCAAGAACAGTCAGTGCTCTTAACTACTGAGCCATCTTTCCAGCCCCATGAATTATTTCTATACATATAGATTAATGCATCTTTCAACTCTCAGTAGAGAAGAGTCCTCTTAGAGCAGATGACAATCAACACAGAGAACCACAATGTGTAGAGAACAAGAGGTTGCAGAGTATTCCTCCCTGAATAGGACACATGTATCAAAAGTCTGACTCCCAAGGCTCAGAGATCACTGAGAAGGAGGATGTAGAAGATGGTAAGAGCCAGAGGAGGTGGATGACCACATGATAACAGAGCTTTCCAGAATGCTGGTCAGTTATTCATATGAATTCACAAAAATGGTGACATCATGGACAAGTCCCAAGTAAGTTCAAACCAAGCAAAATCCAACTTAGACATCAGGAAGTGGATGTCTAGACATCACAACCCTACATGATTTGGCAACTGATGTCTGCTGGGAAGGGAGGATTCATTCTCATTCAAGAGTGAGATTCTTAGTAGTTTGACCAGGTTCTGGTAGATGAATCTATACTGAAGGGCATTAAGGGACACAATCTGATTCTATAGACTTAATATCTATATAAATCATAGTACAGAAATTTGGTGAGGGGCTAGTAAGGGGTGCATATGCAGGAGGTGATATAAACATAATCAAAATGTATTGTTTAAAATTCACAAAAATTCAGAAAAAAATTAATCAGGAAAATGATTATTAATGTGTGTGGATGTATACAGATGGGTAACAAGTGGATTCAGTTTTCCTTCGACACATAGTTGGGTTCCAGAGTTTAAACTCACATTGTCAGGTATATGCAACAAGTACCTTTAACTACTGAGCCAGATGCCCTCACTCCAGTAATTCGTCTTTTAACAGTTTGTTAGACCTTTACTTAAAGTAAGATTATCAAAAATTTATAGAATGCCTAAGTTGTTATTTTTAGCTCCTGGTATTAACTCATATGTTTTTCTTAAGATAGTATCAAATATTGCTAATTGTTAACAAGTATTAAAAACTAGAGTTTACACATTAAATTTATATATTTTGGTCTTTAACAATGGATCGTGGACTCTAGAAAGAAATGTTGCATGATAATTAAAAGCAGCATCAAAGAAACCTAGACTCAAATCTCCATCTGACATCTTCCGTTGTCACTGGCCATAGCTAGTTCCCAGTTCTCACACACTCCCAGGGCGTCTGCACTATCAGGACAGTAGGCCTGGTAATTATCAAACACTGTAAGTTTTTTTCTGATAGTTTTAGGTACATCAAGGTTAATTCAGCATACATAGAGGGCCTAATCTGTGCTCCCAAGTGGGCACTTTGAATGCTGAGGTCCTCACCAGAAGAAGAAGAGTTGTCCCCCATATGGTAGCAACAGGAAAGGGAAGACTGGCAGACACTCTGAGGCGTCTCACCCCAAGGCATCTAGAGAGCAAAGAGAAAGATGTAGAAGCCAAGCACAGCTCACACCCTTCATAGCACAGTCCCCACAACCTGCCTGTCCATCTAGGGCCTACCTCCCAGTGTCTCCACTGAGGCCTGAGAGCTCATCAGCCACGACTCATTTGCCTCCCAAGCTCCAGTTCTGCACAAAGCCATGCTTGGGACCAAACCTTCAACACCAGCAGTGGTAAGACATCTCAGATTCAAACCAAGCACCTCTGATCAAGATGACTCAGTGCCCCAAGCCTACAATAACAGTAGTTAAGCCTGTTGCCTTTGATAGAGACGACTGGAATAACAGCTGTCACAGATGTGTCCCAGGATGGCTTGCTCTATTTGCAGACCCACAGATTGCTCAATAACTCCCTAGACAGAGCAAGTGTCAAAAACTCTGAAGACCTTGGATCCGGGTTAGTTTTTATGAACTTGATACATACCTAGACATACCGGAGAAGAGGGATCTAGTTGAGGGATTCTCTCCACCAGATTGGTCTGTGGGGCATTGTCTTATTTTCTGATTCAAATGGAAGGACCCAGTTCACTGTGGGAGGTACCATGCCTGGGAAGGTGGGCCTGGGTTGTATAAGAAAGGTAGCTGAGGGGACTGGACAGATGGCTCAGCAGTTAAGGGCTCTGACTGCTCTTGCAGAGGTCCTGGGTTCATTTCTCAGCACCATGGCTAACAACCATCTGTAACTCCAGTTCCAAGGGCTCCGACACCTTCTTTTGATCTCTGAGGGGAATGCACAGCATGGTTGTACTTAAGTACATGTAGGCAACACACACACACACACACATAAAATAAAAAAAAATAAATAAAATATTTTAAAAAGAAACTCAACAGGTAGCCAAGCCGGCCAGGGGAAGTAAACCATGAGTGGTGTTCCTCAATTGGTTTTGTGTTTCAAGCTCTGTGTTGAGATCCTGCCTTGGATTCATTCCCACACTGATGGACTTAACCCTTCCTCCTCAAGTTGGCTCTGTTCATGATGTTTCTCAGAGCAACAGAAAGCAAACTAAGATATCTTGGTTTATCGAAATTTGTGAAATTCCAGCTTGCCACTCCTTCCCACCACGCACCTGGTGCCCATGAGCAGCTTCTGAGCACATTTGCTGGGCGAGGCAGGTTCCAGGCTCTCGGATCCCCTCTGTCTTCTCAGCCAGGCGTCTCTGATTAAACACTCCCTTCTCCAACATGGGTGACTGGTGCTTGGTGTCTTCTGTGCATCAGACACACTAACCTGACTTGGGTTTTGGTAACAAACACCTCCTTCATTAATTTCACTGTATCTGGATGGAGTATTCAGGGTCAAGTGATCAAAACAGTGTCTTCAGGGTTAGGAATATGATATTTTGCTCATGTTAGTAAGAACGTGGTGTCAACAGAAGAACCACATGAGCCATTCTGGGACACCGCCAGACTCAAGCTTTCTGTCTTAAAGCTTCACTGCATTTTTCTCTTCACGTTTAATTTTGTGCTCACCGACTATTTTTGCTGGAGCTGCCACAGCCACGTTAAACACAGGGAGTTTAGCATATTGGTTCTGCCTGTGTGGAATCTTAATTCCATCCCTTTCTTCGGAAAATGAAATGACTTCCCAAGCACTATTGCACAAAGCCTTTGGTTAACACCTCATTGGTCAGATTCCGGTCAAACCATTACCTCCAAATGCAGCGGAAATTATTACCTCCAACAAAATGAAACTTTTATTCATAAGAAGGGAGACAACAGATGTGGAGGAGATTATATCCCTGTCTGTCATTCTTGTTAACAACAGATGTGTCAAAAGCATGTTACAGTTGCATGTGTTTTTAAGTGTTGGTATTACTGTTTAACTACTTAGGAAATGCCAGTAAAAATGTGGGGTAATAGATTCCACTCTCTTACCAGCCACCAGTCAGCTGTTTTACAAAACTAGACACTCATCAAAGACTAAAGGTAACCTTAGGAACATATGAAAGGCATCTGATTATCTGTGGAAACATGAATTTTTATACTGCAATTACTAAGTGCCACTGTTCCTGTATTATTAGGAACCAAGAAAATAGCCGTGCACATTTCCCACATCACAGGGCTAAGTCTGAATGTCATTTGCCAAGAATCACAGGTGTGTCTCGTGGACTGCAAGACTGAATTAAGAAGCATGTTTTAGCCAGTTGTCTCACACATATAACACCAGCACTTTGGAGGCTGAGGCAAGAGGAGTGCTACAAGTTCAAGGTCAAGCTGGGCAACATGTGAATTCTAGGCCAGCCTGGGCTATCCAGTAAGACTGTCTCCAACAAACATCAGCAAGTGCAGAACCTTGCCCTTGACATCACTAAATGTGGAACTGGTTATGTGCTAAGTCATACTTCATGCAGACAGTGGTGGTAAAAATTATGTGACAATATTTCAGCCAACGATGGTTGAGGCAAAAATGGTACTTGTGAATAACAATAAATCCACTGAGTTCCAAATGTGTGTTAGTCAGATTTCTGTCACTGTAGTAAAATACCTAAGAAAATCAGCTTGAACTTAGGAATGTTTATTTGGGCTCATTTTATGGTTTGAAAGGACTTAGAGCATGGTCAGTTGGCTCGTTGTCTTAGGCTCCTGGGAAGGCAGAATACCCTAGTGGGAGGATGCAATGGAGCAAAGAGGTTCATCTCAGGAAGTCCAGGAAGCAGAGAGAGGACACAGATACATACATGCACATACCACACATGGGGGTTAGGAGAGAGGGAGGGAGAGGGAGAGGGAAAGACAGAGAGAGAGAGAGGAGAGAGAGAGAGAGAGAGAAATAGCCCCCAACCATCATCACACTTACACCACACTCCATGTCTCCTAACGTTCCACCTCCAATAGCGTCACTGGTGGGCGCCCACGTATTACCACACGCAGCTTTGGAGGACAATTTTCATGAAAACCGTGTGTTGTTCAAGTGACAGTTGTCCGTATCTTTAAAATCTGCAGTATGGATGATGCACACCTATTTAATGTAGCAGTCCCATCTGCTGGTGAGAGGAGCTGAGCCCTACAGTGTCGGTGTTGCATGAGTAGTTTTGCAAAGGGGAGTCTCGGCTCAATCTTGCTTCCAGCTACAGTAAATAAGTAGAAAACACCAAACCCAACCACAAGCAAACATTAAGCTTATGAGAGTCCTGTTTTTTTTTACAGCCTGGCCTGTATGTATGGATTCCCCAGGCAAGTGCTGTCCAGTGTTGGTGAGAAAGCAAAAGAGAACAAACAGCAGAAGACTTCTCTCACTAGGGCTGCAGGGCTGGAGAGACGGCTCAGAGGTTAAGAGCACTGACTGCTGTGGCTGAGGACCTGGTTTGGTTCCCAGCACCCACATGATGGCTCACAACAATCTGTAACTCCGGTTCCAGGGGATCTGATGTCTCTTCTGGCCTCCACAGGCATTGCACCCATAGGTACATTCACACATGCAGGCAAAACACTCATGCATATAAAATAATCTAAAACATTAAAATGGAGATTGATGTAAGACAGCTGAATAAGGATAAGGGTGGTGGAAAACAAAGTAAGAAGGATCGGCAACTGTGGACGACACAAACAACTGAGGTTCAGATAAAAGGGGGAGTAGGTGCTCAATGGAGGCTATCAGAAAAGAAGAAATGAAATGCAGATTTAAGTCACCTATTCCCCCATGTAACAGATCCCAAAGAATGCCCACCAAGGGACACCACGAAGGCGCTTTTTGGTGGTGTGGATCTGGGAACAGCCATAGGCTCTTCAGGTCCTGATTCTGGAGTTCTTCAGCCTAGCCTTCACCAGCCCAGCAAGACTTGGGTGGATCTGAGCAGACCTATTTCGAGTTAAATTCAAGTAGGACTTAAATCCCTTAGGACACAAACCTTAGCATGTACATTTCTTAAGGGTTAGACTAAGGACCACTTAGCAGTTTTCCTGTAAAGATGTGGTCCCTCCTGTCAGTTATAGCTGTGGTCTCAAAGCGCTTTTTATTAATTAGCGCAATTCTCAAGACACATTCAGAAAAAATGAGTGACATACAGAGAGATCACATGTTCAGTGAAGGGTGAGGTTGGGAAACTTTAGCTATGATTGTCTATACTAGAAAAAACCAATTTGCTCTTGCTTCCCTGAATGACTTCCCATCCAAGCTCAGGCAAGAAACAATAACTAAAATCAGTGGGTCACATACAAAGACAAGACAAGAAGTGAGTGAGAGACTCGATTAAAGTGCCAGTGAGAGAAAGAGGGAAAGGATGGAGGGTCATGATGGTGAAAATAACTAATATTCAATATACAAGTGTGAAAACTGCCTAACAATTAAAAAGGTGAAAAGAAAAGATACAAATAATTGAAGCTAAAATTGTAGAAGTAATAAAATAACAAAAAATAATAAATAATTAAATTTTATGTCTACTGTACGTTTTGAATGTTGTTTTCTGACAAAACTGCACTACCTGGCTTCAGGAGACATTTCTCACTGTCCTGTAATATGAGTTTGCCATCCACTCTTTTACAAATTCTCCAACCTATACCAAGTCTTTCAATGTAATCATGGTACTTCTTAAAGAAAGTAATGCTAATAAACTATTTTAAATCTATAAATTAGAAATTAAATAATAAAGAAATTAAAAGTTTTGAAAGGGTCACTGACATACGTGTTACATATATGTCTACAGGTGTTAGCTTTTCATATTATTGAATTTGGAAATATCTACAGTTAAATTCAGGTAGTATAAATACATGTTAAAATCAAAATGACACAAAATACAGCATAAAACAAAAAAAAACAATGTAACCAAAACAGCTTTTTAAAAAAATATTTTATTTTTTTTATTTTTTATTTTATGTGTATGCGTGTATTGCCTCCATGTAGGTAAGTGCACCTGTGTCATACTAAGCCCGAGGACAGGAGAGGCTGTCAGATACCCTGGAACTGGAGTTTCGGAGAGTTGTTAGCTGCCATGTGAGTGCTGGGATTTGAACCCAGGTCTTCTGCAAGAACAGCCAGTGTTCTTAACTGCTGAACCATCTCTCCAACCCTATAAAACAGCTTTTTTAAAAAAAAAAAGTCATGAAATTGTCTATTGCCTGGGTAGACTGACCATAATAAAAAGAGAGATTTCTAAATACCACAATCAGTAGTGAATACAGGACGTAAAGGAAATCTTTACTAATATTAAAAACATAAGGAATGTTCTTTACTTCCTCTTGTTATAATAAAGCACTGACTAAAAACAACTTGGTGAGGAAAAGATTTATTTGCCTTATGTCTCTTAGGTCACCATCTAGGGAAATCAGGACAGCAGCCCAAGCAGAGCCGTGGAAGGCCATGCTTGATGGTTTGCTCCCCTTGACTTGCTCAGCTACCTTCCCTATTGAGCCCAGACCCACCTGCCCAGGGACGGCACCACCCACAGTGGGCTGGGTCCTTCTCCATCAGTCAGCAATCAAGAAAAAGCCCCACAGCCATGGTCACAGGCCAATGTGATGGAGGAAATTCCTCAGCTGAGATTCCCTCTTCCTTTATGGCTCAAGTTTGTGTCAAGTTGCCAGCTGAAGCTAAAAGTGACAGGGACTATTGTAAATTTTATACAAAGCAATGAGACAAATTAGATATAAAGGACAGATTCCTACAGAAATATAATTACATCAAAATGAAAAAGCAAGCTTGAAAGGGTGCTGTTAAACCAGTTAAATTTGGCCCAAGGCTGCCTTCCTAATTGGTTGATAAGGTTTGGCACAAACTGCATGTGGCCTGCTTGATGTTAAAGATTATTGACTAAGTGTAACTTTGTAACGCTGGCACAGCAGTCTTCTCTCTGACATTACAGGCCTTGAGCTGACGTCACCATGCATCCTGGGCAGAGCCCTGCTGCTGTGAGGGTAGGAAGTTCAATCAGCTGAATGTGTTTCAGACACTCTACTTTCCTACCTGGAATCAGAACCTGGCCTGAGGTGTGGTGGGCATTCTTAGCCAACCTCAGCCTGGAATTCTGCCCAGTTCTGCCAACGTTCATGTGCCAATAAACTGCTAAAGTTAACTCAACTTTTTCTTTAATAACATGTGTAAGCAAAGGAATCGATGAGCACAAATGCAGACTGGAAGACCCGCCCTCATGTCTCAGAACTCACAGAACTCACCCTCATGTCTCAGAACTCTAGTCTGTCGGCCACCTACAGAGGAAGCAACTTGTGGATTGTTTGAGACTCAGGTCAAAGACATGGAAGCTAGTGGAGTCTAGGACCAATGTGGTCATTTGAGAAGGGAGACCCAGACCCACACTGCAGAGACACTGACCATGGGCCTGGTAGATGTCTCACTGCCTGGTTGACACAGGTGTACCCAGGGGCCTTGGCCCCAACAGCAAAACCCTCTTCCAGGGGACTAAGGAACAGCCATATCCTACCAGGAATGTTGCTCAGTGATCTATACAGGGTGAAATAAAACTCTTAACTAAGAAAAACAGGTACTGTTTAGATAAAAAGTAAGACTATTCAAGAATGCAGGCTTATGGAAGTTAAAAATTACTAAGAAATCTACAAATTTTTATAGGGCCTTTTGTGGCTAATATGTAAATTTAGTGATGTATCAAGCTATGATATGTATACATATATAAGTAATTTCTATGTAAACATAAAATGCATTTCAAAAACAAAATTAAGAATACAGTTTCAGCATCAACAAACAAGTGCAATGTGTAAAGATAAAGTCGTCATCTGAATTAGACTAACAGCACAGGAAAATTACAGAGCATTGTTGAGAAAAATTAATTAAGATCCAGCTGCTCTGAGGGCCAGGGATACCATGGTCAGAGTGGAAGCTCATTGTGTGTTTGCAGTGCTTCCAACTTGGTATGCAAACTCCACGCATTTCATTTTAAAATCAAGCTAATTTTAAAAAATCTAATCTTAAAGTCAGCACCTCACAATGAGCTGTCTTGATTGCAACAAATTATATATATTTTTCAGTCTCTGACGAGCTATATAGAGAAATAAATATTGCTGCCAGTATCTTAATAGAGTTTAGGGGTGCTGCTAAGTGTTCCCTCAGCAGAGAAGAGCTGGGCACATGGCATCATGAGAGCTAAACTTAAGACTCTGATTTCATCTTATTAAGAGATAAAAATAGAAACCTTTCCATCATCTGTGCGCTCAATCACACTGGAGCAAAGACATCCACTGATGTAGAAGAAAACCATTCACCTATTGGGAAGCTTAATATTGAACTCAGCCTGAAAAAAGGGAGTTTCTTCATTTCAAGGATACTCCCACTTCAGTCTTCCACTGTTGTGTCTTATCGGTATGATGGCTGTTTACCTTACTGTGCCTAACTTAAAGCATTAAATATTATTTTAAATAACTCAGATAATGAAAATTTATCTATTTCTTATACTTGGGAATACTGGTCATAATGTCTGCATGAACACAGTGGGTAATGGCAGAGCTTTAACATGGTGTCTTACTTTGCCTTTTTATCTACAAAAGTCTTGAGTGGTGGAGTTTTTCCTTGTATATATATTAATATATATTAAATTTCCCAATGTCTATTTAATTCAGATCTATGAGATTCTATGCTTCTGGGAGTCACAGAGAACAGATTGCTTTGGGAAAGTTTTGTTCCAAACGCCGTAGCAAAATTAATCAGCTCCATCTAAACTAAGAAGCAACCATTCAATTTTCTCCTAAAAAGTCATTTGACTTTGAAGTAAAACAAACTTCAATCTATAGTATAATGTGTGTAATGTGTTCTTATAACACTAATATGATAGAAAACGATGTATCTGAAGACTAGATATGAAAAACAAATTTCTGTCTTAGTAGACAATAAAAATTACAAAAACTTGTAACAAAATTCCATGTAGCCTATGGGATGACAGCTCCCCATGGTCTTTGGATACCAAATTATACTCTGAATTGGGGCTCAAATAATCAGTCCTAACAAACTGAAGCCCATATTCCTCACCTTAATTTCTAATCCATTTAGTGCTCTTGACACACTAAAAGCAATTTCTCTCTATTTCTGTTTCACCAGTGATATTATTTCCTGACCATCTGTGTTGGTTTGACTGAGAATGTCCCCCATAGGCTCCAAGTATTCAGACATTTTGTCCCCAGTCGGTGGCGTTGTTGTGGAAGGTTTTAGAGGGTGTGGCCATGCTGGGGGAAGCACGTCACTGGGGGCGGGCTTAGGAAGTTCTTAAGTCTTGTTGGATTGCCACTCTCTTGCTCGCTGTGCCTGCCTGAAGATGTGAGGCTCCTGCCTTCTGCTCCTGCTCCAGCCACCTCCAGCCACCATGTCCTCCCTGCCATGATGGACTGTAATTCCCCTGGAACCGTAAGCTCAAATCAGTGCTTCCTTCTATAAGTTGCTTTGGTCAGTGTTTCTATCACAGTAAGATAAAAGTGATTAATATACCATCTTTGTTAAATTGTTAGAGATTTTCCACAGCTGTTACAAATGACTGACTGAGAAGCAGGTCAGGAGTACTAGACTGGCCATGCTATTTACTATTACAGAACAGGTAAGTTTCATCAATTGCTACTCTACTCTCCTGACTCCTTCCACAACTGGGTGAAAGACAGCTTCTCCTTTAGGGGGTCTATCAGGCGCTATGCATGCAATGTTTGAAGAGGAGAATTCAGCTCTAAGCCCCTGAACCTCCAACTGAGTTTCAGACTCTGCAGCAGACACACAGCTATGTGTTTTCCTGTGCTCATGAAGAGGTGTTTTCTACCTTAGCTGACTGCTCTGTGCTGAACCTACAGGCCAGTTCTCTCCCTGAACATAGGACCCAAACAATATTTTCTCTTTAATACTGCTCTGTCTTACCTGAAACCTGTCAGACCAGAAAGTGCACCCGCCTGTACCCAGTGGAGGCTTATAATGGAACTAGAGGAGCTGTACTTTGAAATCCACCTGTGTCATTCTCTATAGGGTTTATCAGGATAATATTCCAGAGATTGGCATTACTATCCCATATGATCCCAAGGCTCAAAGACTTCAGCAGCTTATTTGAGGATGTGGACCTAGCTCATAAATTATACATAAGCATCTGACCCTTAATTTGTCTTCTCCTATAGGTCATGGAATACACAGACCAGCAGTATTTTCCACCATTTATGCTGCTTCCTGTTTACTTGTCCCTCCGCTAAACTTTCTTTAAGTGTCACGTCGCATTGTTAAACTTTTTCTTCCTATTTATTCACATCCAATGACAATCTGGTCACTGTCCAGAGTGAACATTTGTCCTTACCTTGAATGACATCAGTAGTAGTATTTCCAACCTTGATATTAATATTTCTCAGTTGATTTTCCAGTGCTCTGACATCAGCCCAGCCAACTACACTGAGGGATGATCACAGACCTGCCCTTGGTCCAAAACATTTCCCATACTGTGAAGTTCCAACAACTCAGTCCTAACGCAGTGGCTAACCCATCTTTACTGTGGGTCACATCTCTTCTCTCAGCCATCACCGGCCCCATCAACAGTCTTTAGGTTCTGCTCCATAGATGCCCTGTTTTAAAGATATTTTTTCAGTACAATAAATCACGTACTGTCAAACATTTTTAGCATTATCTATTATTAAGTAACCAGCATGTGATATGCAAATTGTCTCATCACATCTAAGGATGTGGAGGTGAGAGGAGGCACCTCAGTACACACAGTGAGTGCCCAGTGGGACAGGGAAGCCTATCAAGTTGTGTTGTTGACAGTGATCACCACATCTCCCCCAGCTCCCTCTATCTTCCCCTCTGACCCTCCCTCCTCTGAGTCTCACTCCCCTTCTTTCCTCCTTTCTTCTTCTACCTCCCTCTCATCCTTTTTTTTGTGTCTTCCTCTTTCCTTCCATCCTTCCTCCTTCGTTTATACATTCCTTCTTGCCCTCCTTCTCTCCCTCATCCCTTCCTCCTTCCTTCTCTCCCTCCTTCCTTCCTTCCTCCTTCCTTTCTCCTTCCTCCCTCCCTCCTTCCTTGCTTCCTCTTTCCTTCCTCCTTCCTTCCTTCCTTGCTTCCTCCTTCCTTCCTTCCTTCCTCCTTCCTTCCTTCTTTCCTTCCTCCTTCCTCCTTCCTTCCTTCCTTCCTCCTTCCTTCCTTCCTTCCTTCCTCCTTCCTTCCTTCCTCCCTTCCTCCCTCCCTCCCCCCGTCCTTTCTCCCTCCCCCCTAACAATCCTTCCTTCCTCCTTCCTTCCTTCCTTCCTCCTTCCTCCTTCCTTCCTTCCTCCTTCCTTCCTCCTTCCTTCTCTCCCTCCTTCCTTCTCTCCCTCCTTCCTTCTTCCTTCCTTCGTTTTTTCTTCTATTTCTTCTCTCTCTCTCCTCTCTCCTTTTTCTTCTCATATCTTTCATAAAAGACTAAATAATAAAGTACTAATTCATTCTGTATGCCTTCTGCTATGCTCTCATAACTGAAGATAAGGAAAATAGAAATAAGACAGTAGTAACAATACCTGCGGAAGGAACTGCCAGTCAGCTACAGCACACTCAGCAAAATGTTATCTATTCTCACCAAAATAAATCCAAATATCAAGACCAGGATACACATATGTAGACACTCAGTTGAAAAAAGAAGCAAAGCAGGGATACTTAGCTCCACATTCCTTTCTGCATCTGCAACAGAGTTTTGAGGAAGTTTCTGGCACATCTGACCACAGCCCACAGCTATGTGCCACTTCAGGTAGCGTAGTTGTGGCCCAACACAGAATCATAAACTTATTTAAAGATTATAGACTGGTTTGTGATCTTTTTGTACCCTGGTTGCCTGAGTCTCTAATGTGAATGTTGTCAGCTTTGAAACACTGGAACTTATGTTTCTGTCTCCCAAAGCAGACTCAGTGGCCACACAAATTTCATCCATGTGACAAAAATGGAAATTGAAGTCAAGTTCATGGGAAGAATTTAGAAAGGTGTTGGTTATGGTGCTGTGCTGCTGAGTCAAAGTCAGCTACTTCCTTCCCAGGACTGTTTTCTGAAAACAATAAGAGTTACAAGGATAACAATAGTTGTATTGACATCATTGGATATATTATCAAAACTCTATTTTCTTAACAAGTGACTGAACACATCTTTAAATGCCTTGACCCAAATTGATCTGATTAGCTCTTAGGAACAACCCAAGGCCCTCTCTCTGCACACCCGTGAGCCTCATGTGTGTCTGGCCATCTTTATTGCTTTCTTTAAATGCTCATCCTTTGGGAAGAGCTGGGCGCACCATCACATCAACAAAGTGACTCTGTCCCATCACACAGAGTTCAGACTGACTAGGTAGTACAAAGGGGCCAGGTAAAGGAGACGTTCTCTAAAGTGAGGAGGAAATTATTCAGGAAACACCAAAAGGTGAGCTAGCAAAAGGATGGGGAAGGAACCTGCTCTCAGGATGTGTGTCCCAGAATCTTAATGGACCCACATGGGACCTTCAAGCCTCATTCAAGTTTTGTTTTGATAGCTGAATCTAGCACAGAAGTTTTGCTCAAAAACTTTGCTGAGAGGCTCAGTGTGAAAGAAACCCAGTTGCTTATCAAGGCAGATGATGTCACTGGGGAGTATGAAGCTCTTTCAGCCACTGTCTCTCCAGGTTAAACCAGGGCTTGCGTACACTCAGGAAGACTGTGTTTCCTTTCTTAATTTTCATCTTGACTTTAAAAAGATAAATTTTAAAGAAAACCTTAATAAAGCACATGAAAATATATACATATATATGTATATATATACATATATATATACATTTCTGACATATAAACTTGATTTTTTTCTTCTCTTTTTGATACCTATACTATACACAGGGAAACATAGGCCTTTGCTAATAACATAAATCTAGAAATAAAAACATGCAAAGAACCTAGCAGTTAAATCCTGAAATGAAGAAACTATTTGTGTAAAAAAGCATGCTGTGTGGAGTCTTGTGGCCCAGGCCTGTAACCCCAGGGAAAGTTGTGAGATGAGGGTCTCCATGCCAACCCTGTCTACAAAGTGAGTTCCGGGAAAGCCAGAACTGCAGAGTGCCAGCCTGTTCCAATAAAATAAAGAAAATGCCTCATGCCTTGTGTGAGAACAACACCTTCACTGTCATCCCAGGTGTCAGGATGTTATAGAAATTTCCAAGAATGGATAAGGACTCAACTGGATGAATGGTGAGAATAGACAGGTAAGGAACAGAGAAAGGTGCTCTTGAACTTCGGGAATCCACATTTGGCCCAGAGCCGAGTCCCACCGTGGCCCTCTTCTACTGATGGTCTCTAACGGTGGAGCTTGATGAATGAGGGGTGGTGAAGCTGGGTAGAAGCAAAGGTCTCATCTGCTAGCATCAGGACAGGCCCAAATCAGGTCTTCCATCCAGCTTGTCTTTGGATGGAGCTCAGATGTCAGAGTTACGACAGGAAAGGCACTGACCAGTGAGGACGTTTGCTGCTGTGCTACACACCACTGTGTCAGGAGTCAGGGAGACTCACTGAATTCAAGAAGAAGATGGAGGAACCACTCAAGGGATGTGCAGCCAGGGCCACAGGGAGCTCAGTAGAGGGGTCACTCAAAATTCCTGCGGAGAAATGTTTGCACCTAGCAACCAACTCAGCACTGTATTCATACACCAGGTGGATGTCAACCCTGAATCCCTGGACTAAGCCGGTTCGCTAGAGTAGCCAACAGGAACAAGGTAGAGAGCTGGTAAGGAGTGTATCCACCATCATCTCTGGCCTCCATCTCTGGCTTCTCCCCACACAGTCAGACCCATGACAACACACGAACACACAGGTATGCACACCACATACATACACACACTCAGTCATACTCGTGAGAACATAGATACACATGGGCATGCACCACACACACACAAACACACACACGTACTCACACTTAATGAGAACACACATAACACATAAACAGGGTGTGTGTATGTGTGTGTGTGTGGTCACCCTCCAGACTGACTGCCATTCATCCAACTGAGTGACATTCTGACTGTTGTCTCTGTGTCTTGGCACACATGTATGTCCCCACCTTCCAAGCTCTTGCATTGGATCCAGTCCTCACAGTTACGTGGTATAGTAGACAGACCTGTCACTCAATAATTACTATGTGCTCCTCAGCTGAGCTCTTATTGGAACCCTGTCACCAGGAGCAGAGGGCCTCTGATGATCATATCACTGCTTGAGTGAGGAACTGGAGACTTGGGTGGTAAAATTTCTTCTGAGAGTTAAAATAAGAAGTTCAAAGAAATACACAGGAACATAAGAATTTAAGTTTGAGAACTCTCATGAGCAAATCTCATTTCATTCTTAATAATTAAGTAGTCAGGAAATTACCTCCCCACAGGGTCTCCAAGGCACATCAATTCTTAAAATTGCTTCTCATCTCAAAATCTTATTTAGAAAATGTCATTTTAATGTGGAATTGAAGATGGTCAGAAATCAGTAAAATTTAGTGGAAATCAGTCACTAAAATGTGTCAAGTTAGTGAAATTTTGAAACTAGAACTCACAAAGTACTGTTGGTTAGAAAGGAGACCAGAATGAATTCAACCAAGATCAAAAGAATGTGAATAAAACAGTTTTTAATTTCAGTGTTTGCAAAATGCTCTTACAGTCTTTTTTTAAAAAATGACCACTCACAGTGACTGCACTAAGGGGTTCTGGAGGGAGGGCTCCACATTATAGATTTTTATCTTTGCACCCACAGGTAAACAGCCTCAAGTGATACATAAACACAAGGGAACATTGTGCAAAATAATGAAATTTAAATTAGAGGAAATGCATTTAAAACTAAAATAAGACATTTAAAATATAGTGAAAGAGCTCTCTAGTCAGGCACACACAGCAAATTTCTTTGGGATACTTGTAACCTACCTTGTATCATAACTAAAAATTTACATGTTATTAGAGGTTAGAAATGAATGCAAGCATCTATACACATATACACACACAGAGAGACGTGGAAGATAAGAGGAAAGTAGAATAAAATAATTGGTGCATCACTAATTCAAAGTTAAATAATTATATCTTAAAACTTCCAAAGCAATAGGTTTAGTATTAAATAACATAACAGAGACATTAACACTTTAAAAAGAAGACTAAATACAAAGGACAACAGTTACCCCCCACCACCACCACCCCCAAGACCAGCATGTGCTCTCTGGGATCCCAGGGCTGACAAAACAGATAGGGTACTTTCTATTTCCATTTTTTCATAGTTCATGATGTCCTGGAGGGTGACTTACAAAGGCATGATCACCCGTGGGCCCTGTTTTTACATCTCCACTAAGCTTTGAGATCTGCCACCCATCAGTGGCTGTCCAGCTGTCCGTGTGCCTGGTTTGCCAAGATGGTGGCTTTTTCCCCTGCTTCCTGGCATGCCTAGTTCTTCCCAGCAATTCCTGGTGTCCTCAGCACCCGTCCCTAGACCCTCCCCCTCTGAGTCTCTTGGAGTTCAGTTCTAGATCCCTAAGAGAATATGCTAGCCAGCACTGCACTCCTTCCTCTGGCTCTCACAATCTTTCCACCCATCTTCTGAAAACTCCTGGGTACTGACTTTTTAATTTTCTTTATCAATTTTTTCTTTAGGAACTTGGGCTTGACATTGATCTTGCCACACTTGTCTCTGCTTCACCCAAACGGGCTGCTTTTTCTGCCTTGTCTTTTCTATATCTCTGTTGGTTTTTCTGTTACTCTACAGACAAGCTTTGCTCGCTCATTTGGGTCACTTAGATCTGCCGAAGCCCCATTCACTTAACAAAGATCCTGTCCCATTAAAGGGCTTAGCAAAACCGTTAAAGCTCCATACCATTCTTGAGGTCCCAGTTGAAGTAACTTTTCCTTATATATCTGGTGAACATAGTCCTATCTGGCCCAGTGAACTGGGCATCATATATTGATTTTCTCATTCCTAGTTCTCTCAGTTACACGTGTCTCTTTCCTATGGTACTCCAGCCCCTACTAATCATGGAAGTCTCCATTGGTGATGATCATGTGTCTTTAATGCCTCACATGTCATTTCACTAGGGACTGCTCCCCCACCCCCGCATATTGGCCTAGGTTAACCTATGTCTCAAGGATGGGTGGGTGGTTATATAACTCAGCTGTGATGCTTCTGAAGGACTTAAACTAACATCATTTGGTCCCATGTCCCGTACCTTTATGAGCCATGTGGTGAGGGGCTCTTTAACTGCTTGTTTGAAAGTTTTTTCTAGCACCAACAGCTCCAGTGTGAAGTACTTTCTGCTGGTTAGAGTATTGTTACTTTCTCTCTTTCTGTATCACAGGTTGAATCTGAGGGACAGCTGTAGCTGCTTTTATTTCTAAGTCCTTTCTTTTCTCATTGCTTTTTTTCTCCCTGAGTCCTTTGACTCCTGGTTCCCTGACATTAAGCAAGTTACAAATCTGTTCTTTTTTCTCTCTGTCTTTCTTTCCCTCAGTTCATTTGCAAGTTTGAGGCTTAGATGGGATTTTTTCCGTCTAAACTCCTTAGTTTTTTCAGCCTCCCCTGAGGCTACTGCCTGGGACAAGTTTTTACTACACAAAGAAGTGGCCAACCCACCTCTCTAGATTAACCGTTTGCTTCCAAGGTTTGTAACATTTTGTCTGTGCTTCCCACAGTCCTTAAAGAATTTTCACACACATGGTGCGGTGGGCCCATCTCTCAAGCAGCTGAGCTATTTTACACTATTTACAGGATTGAGGCCATCTGGGGATTTTGTCCATTGAGTTCATCTGCTTGGCTGGCCTCACTTTAGTTACATATCTTACTATCCATTGTATAACCACTGGAACTGCTGTGAGCCCCATTAAGTGTATGGGGATTGCCCACACTCCCTGAGTTCACACCAGCTTCTCTGGGATAGGTCACCTTACCTCGCTGGATGCCTTGAGGAGCCTAGATCTGCTCTTCTGGATTTGGGAATCTGAACTTGACTCCGTTTCAGTGGATACACTGGATGCTGCTGGAACTGCAAGGCTTTCCAAAGCCCACGTCCCTGTATTTTCCCAAACTCCCGCAGTTACATTGAGTATTCAGCCGCGCTATGCCAATTTGTTGCACCAAATCTCAACCCCACCCCAAACTGAAAACACTCTCTGGGATCCCAGGACTGACAAAACTGACAGGATATTTTTATTTGGGTTTTTGCATAGTTTATGACATCTGGGAGGTGGTGACTTACAAAGGCATGATTGCTTGTGGGCCCAGGTTTTACATCTCTGTTGAGCTTTGAGCTCTCCTGCCCAGAAGTGGCTCACCAGCTCCTGTGCCTCTGCTGCCAAGATGGCAGCTTTTTTTCCCGATTCCTGGTGTGCTTAGTGCTTCCTAGCACATTCAGTGCTTCCCTGGGTCTTCAGCGTTTTCCAGTGTGCTCAGAACCCACCCCTAGACCTCTCCCCTCTGAGTCTTTTGTGCTTCAGTCTAGTTCCCTCGGACAACACACCTACCAACAACACTGAAACAAATATGCAAAACTGGTTAAAGATGTCCAGAAGTATTAATTAAAGAGAGAAGTGTGTGCATCTTCTAAAGAAACAGGGCAGATACAACACAACATTGTAAAATGTCATAGCACAGCTGAGTGTGAACATATTGCCCATGTAGAGACTAACAGCTCAATTTACCTATCTAAAGAATAAATGTTCTGCTTAGGTGACAGGTCAAAGCTCAGTGTATGCACTGCACCAAAAGATAACCATGAAGCAACCTCGGAAGGCTGTTAGTGGAAGCTGGGCAAGGTGAACAGAGGGCCAGGGAGACCCTGGTGATTCTGCCATTAGCTGGGGCACAGTCTGGCCTAAATAATACAACCAGCTGGACATACCTTTTCAATAGCTACAAGTTTACTTCTTAGTAAGAGAAAGCATTACCTGTTCTTGTGTATCCAGGCAACACACACACACACACACACACACACACACACACACACACACACACACACACACAGAGAACTTGGAAATGTCAGAATATAAGAACATTTGCAGTTCTCAGTACCTTCTCCAAATTTGACTCAATACTCGGTCTCCATAAAACAAACAATAAATGCTTGGTGAAAATTCGTTGGTCAATTACTGAAGGAGTTAATCTTCCTTTGTAACATCCTGAAATTATCTTCACGGTAAAGGCAATGGGGTGAACTATTGAAACTGTTTATTGAAAATGCTTCTATTTTGTTTTATGTAAAGTATGATTTGTTGACGTAAAGCTCCTCCAATCACAGAGCTCCTGTAGTTTTGTCAACACAAGCAACCTATGGGAGTCGGTTACTGATTTTCTCAAACCTGCCTGGACTTAACCCATGCTTTAAATAAGTCAGAACGTGTGATATATTTGAGCACATGTTAGCACAGAGAGCTGATGGCTCTGTGTAGAGTTAAACACTGGCCCCACTATCAGTGCATTTTCAGTGAGGGCCCCGGGGCGCCCGCAGAGACAAAGTTTAGTGAGCACAGCCCTCATCTGCTGTATCACAGAAGAAGAGGGAAAGGACGGGACACCGCAGGTTATAATTTAACACTGGCCCTGCTTCTCCAAGCGCCTCCTGCTGACGGTCGTCAGTGCTGTGTGGACGCTGTGTTTGATGGGCTTTGTTTCCCCTTCTTCATGTGCCATTCGTTTATTTTTTACTTAGTAGTTTTGACAGTAGCAGGGACTGAACTCAGAGCCTTCTCTTTACTAGGCAACTACTCTACCAAGAGTCGCAGTACATCGCTCCCTCAATGTTACTGAAACAAAGCCTTCGCTGCTAGATCAGATCTTTCAGACACAGACCATAAACAGAATCACGTTTTCTGACATAGAAGCCCAGTTTGCCCAGAAAAGACAAGTGGAAATCTTTTTCTCAGTCTCTGACAGTTCAGTAGGAAGCAGTTCTGAGTCCTATTTCTCTTTCAGAGTAGGATATCTCTTAACTGACTCTTCCTGCTAGGAAATTGCCGTCTTGGTCTCTGCCTGCCAACCTTCTGTGCTATTTACTTTTATATCTTGTAGCTTTGCTGGGATGTGTTTATCAATTCCCTCTAGACCATGAGTAAACTGTTTTTTTTCAATCAAGCAGTTGAACAAAAATGTCGACCAAATGTATGTTTCAATGGCAGAAGAATTAAAGAACTGAACACATAGATGCATGCCTTCTACCCACCCAGTGAACTGCGTGTTCATTAAAACCTCAGAGGTAGGGGCTGGAGAGATGGCTCCAGTTAAGAACACTGGCTGTTCTTGTGGAAGTCCTGGGTTCGAATCCCAGCACCCACATGGCAGCTAACAACTGTCCATAACTCCAGTCCCAGGGGATCCGACAGCCTCTTCTGCCCTCCGAGGGCATTGCACGACACAGGTGCACTTACCTACATGCAGGCAATACACGTATACACATAAAATAAAAACAATAAATAAAATTAAAACACAGAACAAACCTCAGAGGTAAATGTACAGAAACAGATATAATCTCTGATTCAATTTTAATCTCAGATAATTGATGTAAAAACACCAGGCTTGGAGAGGACATGAGACAATTTCAAAATTATTCAATGTACTGCAGAGACAATGATGAAACTCCTCGTGCGGTATCTACATGTGATGCTCTGCAAATTCTGGAGATGAAGTTAATTGTGACTGGAGGGGCAGAAGGGGAAATGAAATTTAAAGGTGAAATAGCACCCAGTGGTTTGCACTGTGAGAAAAGGATCAGAAGTGATGGCACTTTGAAGAGAGTTCGAGAAACACCACTAAAAGACTGAAAACATAGTAGAACAGGGCTGTTCCTGTCGGTAGTGGCTTTGGTGTAGAAGGAACAAGGAGAGGGTGTCGAATAAATTGGACATGATGCCACGGGTCACCAGTGCATTTACTTATAAGATAATACAAGAAAGGCACTCCAGCAAGGTCAGCCTAACTGTTCCTCGAAGTCACACAAGAGACCTGATGGAAGACAGTTCCTACAGGAGACTCCCGAGACTGAGCAAGAGCCAGCCCTTAGAGTTTTGAACACGCTGAGTCTTAGAAGCAGGGATCCTTTCTACCCATTTCTGAAATTTTCTATAACAACAAACACTGGTGAATCAGTATGTTTTAAAACATTCAATCTTTTCAGGAAACTGAAAGACCATTTTCATCGAAACTGAAAAACGGATTGGTTCAGCTGTGCGCATCAGTGATTCATGTCTTCAATGGATCACATTCTTAGGAGCACGATGCACCCTTCGGAAAGCCCCTTTCCATCCTCTCTCTCCATCTCTCCCTGGTCCCCTCTCTCTCACCCCTCCCCCGACCCTCTCTCTCCATCTCTCCCTGGTCCCCTCTCTCTCACCCCTCCCCTGACCCTCTCTCTCCATCTCTCCCTAACCCCTCTCTCTCACCCCTCCCCTGATCCTCTCTTTTTACATTGCCATTCACTGGGTGATAACTTAGCCACTAACACATTTGCAAACTCATTCTGCTGACACTTTCGCTGTCCACATAGAGATGGGACTCTGATGTTTCTGTGCTAGCACACTTTCCTGAGCAAACAGACTGTTCAGTGGCACTCATCAGAACAACTCCAACCATCATGCCTCTCGGGCTGAGGGCCCAAAGTAGACAATGCAGCTAAAGTGTGTCCGAAGCTAAAGGCATACCAGGTTGGTGCTGAGTGCTTTCATCACGCACGGCATGGTTTTGAACAACTTTTGCTCCTGTCTCTTAAATAAAGAGTTACATTTTCAGTCTACTGTTCATAGTGCTACATCTAGGTGTGTGACTAAAAACTAAAAATCTCAACTGTAGATTTGTGTTTACAGTAAATCTAAAAGATATTACCAACAGGTCAGAACATGGTAGTTCAGTTGAAAGGCAACAGTAAAGTTTATGATACCACGTATAGTCAGAGCAGTTTTGTCAGACAGAGTGGAATCTAAAATCCTGGTGAACACCCCCAGGCTAGTTCATGGGGAATGTTCCTGGTTGATGATAGATGGACACACACTATATGCCAGCCTGGCCCCGTGTTTTCCCTGAGTGTTAATCTCAACAGGGACATTATCAGTTTGCTAGAGGGCTGCTAATGAATCGTGGCAGACGTTTACTTTTAATGAAAGGCCAACGCACTCTGGACAGCAGACGTCTAGATGTCCTTAGGGACAAGCTGGGACCTGAGTACATTTTCGTGTTATTATTGCTGTTATTTTCATTGCAGGCAGTGTTTGCCTCTTCCTGCACAGCACACCCTGACTTGTAGGTTTTAATACATTTAACATTGGTGTTATGAGGAACTAATCCTGGAGCTAATAATCAACAGTTACTGTCCTGTTTTCAAGTCAGGAAAAGAAATACTAAGAGTGTTCATGGTTTGTGTAAGGTCATAAAATAACTTGGAATCACAGCTTCTCTGGAGCTATTAAGTTTCTTATTAAACTAACAGAGTGGGCAATTAAGTAGCAGACAGGAGAGGAGAACTGTTGTGTTTTTTATGACAATTGATCAGAATTCCTAGTTTATAATATCATCTAATCTCAATAATATTACAGATGGGAAAACTCAAAGTTCAGAGTTAGCCCACGTTGTCCCAGTTCTTGGAACAAGTTTAAAGGGTTCCCAGTGCTCCATCCTTTTACTCTTACGGTCCATCTCTATCTCCCTGGACTCCTGTTTGTCTTGACCAATGGTTTTGAGGAGTAAGAAAATTATGAATCAGGTACCTGGGCATAGGGTGGTGAGGAAAGTCAGAAGTCACCAAAACCGTCAACATCCAGATGTTCCATTTATGCTCATTGCTCTAGAGAGGCACCTGCTTTAGTCATTCTCAGAGTTTCTGTAACCCCCGGACTGTGGTTTATCCCAGCTTCAACCTTGAGCTTTGGACAGGATCCTGTTTCCACAGAAAACACTGGAACAGGAAATCCTGGCGACTGTTTCAGCAAAGGACAGATGGTTAGGGTAGGCGCCTGCCTAGCAGCCTGGAGGAGGTTCTCAGAGAACCTTGGGAGAAAGTCACTGCTGCCTGTTGTGATCCTTTTGCACTTTGTTAATTCAAGACAGCAGACCCCAAAGACAGCTTGGGGGAAAAACAGGCAGAACCCAGGTGATGCCAAGAAGTGTCAACTAAGGTAGAAAGAGCGAGCCCCGATGCAGTGTGTGCTCACGAGGCCCCAGCCTTTATAGGAAGGTTTCCTTAATAAGGCTCTTATATTTATTAGGAGGATCTGGGATGTGTGTATGTGTGCGTGTATATGTTTGAAACAAGAAATAAGATGACCCACGTTTCAAAATGTTGATGTGGAGTATACAAAGGAACAGAAAAATATCTTGTAAGTTTATACTTCCTGCCCAAATGCGGAAGGGGGTCACTTTGATGATCCCAGATTAGTGAGTGTTATTGTTTCATTCGAACAGAAATAACTGAAATCAATTCCGACAGTGACTAATGTAAAAGAATATTAGGAAAGGATCACGGATCAGTTACTTCAACATCATGGCCTTAAATCAGTCACAGGATTGTTTACTGTTTGTAAACCGTAGCTCTTCCTGGACTCTGCCCACCTCAGCTACAATAGGAAGTGGGCCATATCTGACCTGTTCAGTGTTTGTATGATTTAATCACAAAAATGAGTGAGAAAAAGTTTTTAAAAATTTCACTGTTCCTTGGAATTTGAAGCCACAAAAGTAAGGTGCAGTGTCCAATCTGCAACAGGCAGCCCTGATCCCTGGAAAGCTGCAGACAGGACCCAGTCCATTTCCAGGTGACAAAGTCATGCTGCAATGTCACATTGTTACACAGTTATGATGAGAGAGAGGGAAAGACACACACATACTGAGAACATGGGAAAAGGAGGGAGGGAGGGAGAGAGAAAGGGAGAGAGGGA
>NW_008348667.1:546421-554110 GCF_000622305.1 Nannospalax galili | reverse complement strand
AGGAGGGAGAGAGGGAGGGAGGGAGAGAGGAAAAGAGACAGAGAGAGGACGAGAAAGACAAGGACTTAGGAGAGGGAGAGAGCCAGACAGAGAGGAAGAGGGTGAGGAAGAGAGGAGAGGGAGAGGGAGAGAGGCGGAGTGGGGAATGAAATGGGAGGGAAAGAGAGAGGCAGAAGGGAAGAGGGAGGGAAGAGAAGGAGGGAGGGAGGGAACGAGAAGGGGGAGAGGGGGGCTCATTTCAATACTTAAAGTTGATATGACTATTTTGATATTTTATTTACTCATTTATTATTTCATCTTAGGTGTATGGATGCTTTGTTTGTATGTATGTAAGCACACCTGTGTATCCCCTGCCTGTGGAAGCTAGAAGGGGGTGTTGGATCCCCTAGAAATGGAGTTAAGGATGGTGGATAGCTGCCCTGTGGGTGCTGGGAACCAAACCAGGGTCCTCTGCAAAAGCATCCAGTGACCTTAACCACTGAGCCACCTCTCCGTACTGGATGTAGTTCTTATTGATTTATTTATTAAAAATAAAACTGATGGGGCATCACCACCAGATTCAGTAAATATATCATTTAGAATTAAGAAGAAAAATCACTGCTAAACAAGGTCCCTCTATGTTAACATATCAGCCTCAGAATCTAGAGCAAAGGTATTGCACAGTTTATATCAGAGTCTAAAACTGAGACAGGAATTTTAAACTCTGCTTCCTAATATCGTTCACTAGGTCAGTGTTCTGAAGAAGGAGCAATGAATAACTTCTGAGCAAAGGGTACCTCTGTTCATTGACACTGCTCATCTGAATCCATAAGAAGCTGTTTTAGAGAGAAAGGCGGGGACGGTGAGGGAGGCTGCTGCCGTGTCTGCAGACTTGGGGAAGCGCACGCTTGTGTTATGTGTTTCAGTACCAGAGTTCCTGCTCGGTTCTTGGCTTAAAGTTTTGGTTTTTCATTTTAAATATGCATCTGTATTATAAATTCTTATAATAGTTGCATGATTGATGCAGAGCGTGTGCAGAAATGCCCACGAGCGGGGTAACCCGCGGGCAGTATCACCATGTCTGTCCATGTCTGGCGGTTCAAATCATGTTAGGAATATTGAATATAAAAGAAATGTTGGAGATTAATGCACAGATCATTTCACAGGCTTTTTCTGTCTGGAAAGAAGGTGTAGTTTAATTCCTGACTTTCTCAGGAATTGGTCTGACTATCTCTGCAGCTACAACTAAAACTGATCCTGATTCTTTCTACCACCAACAAATTTAACCTTCCAGAAGATTCTTCCCTTTGTTGCTGCCTCCCTCCTACCCCTTCTCTCTCCCTCTCTTCCTTATCTTCTTTCTTAAAAACATTTTTATGAGGGAGGTTGGAAGCTCCTATTCAGGAGGCTAGTAAAACAAAGTTCAGAAACCTCCCAAGAGGTCAAGATGCCCAAGTGCCTCCCTGAGAATATCAAACACTAAACAGGGGCACTTACTGCTCTCCCAGAGGACCTGGGTTCAGTTCCCAGTACCCACATGGCAGCTAACAACCTTCAGTAACTCCAGTTCTACTGGATCTGATGCCCCCTTCTGGCTTCCATGGGCATTGCATGATGTGGTTCAGTTCCCAGTACCCACATGGCAGCTAACAACCTTCAGTAACTCCAGTTGTACTGGATCTGATGGCCCCTTCTGGCTTCCATGGGCATTGCATGATGTGAGCTCACATACAAATAGGCAAAACACTAATATATATTAAAAATAAATGAAACACACACACACATTGTTCTAAAGTAGTGAACGATTGCTGGGGAGAGAAGATGCTTCAGTGGAGCTGACTACCACTCCTGCTAGGTGTTCCGGAGATGCAGCTTTACCAGACACCACTCATTCTGGGGTGGGCTTGTTGATGAATCAGCTACTTTTGAGTCACAAATTCTCCTGTAAGTGATATCAAAAATCACTGTTTAATGAAGCTAGGCTTGAATGGACTCGTTCCTTCAGTCTGCTTTCTCTATCCTGTCTTGATATTGAACATCTGATGCTCAGTCTGAGAAGTATCTGACCAAGACCATGAGTGGTTATGGAGATCTGGCTGCTCTGGGAAAAAAACAGTTCAGTCTTCATTTTACAGCTTCCTTGGACATCAAGGATATGGACATCAACTTTGGTCTCCATCACTGGATAACAGCCACACAAGAGCAACGTAATGTGTCTAAGAAATGGCCCTGGGGATGGGTGGGGGAGCGTGACTTTGCATACCTGTTGAGACCCCCAGACCCCTGTACATGTGGATTTTCTGTTCTCTGGTGAGAGATAACATACCTCTCAGTCTCTACCTGAGATACCTCTATGTTATCTCTTCCTGTCTGAGGAGGTGGAACATTCCTAAGCCTGAGAGACGACTCCCATAAACGGGTTCTCTGATGTAACCCCGAACCTTGCTCACACTGCCTGCATGCAAAGGACTTCTCCCCGGAGCAGGTTGAGGTGCCTAATGAGGGTTGCCTTCTGACTAAAACACCATCACTCCTCACATTCAAAGGACTTCAGAGTGCTCCAACTTGTGTGTGACTAGGTTTGGCTTCTGGCTAAAAGATTTCCCACGCTCTGCAGAGGCACAAGACTTCTTTCCTCCGCAGTTACTTATGTCTGATGAGAGCTGATGTATAGCTAAAGCTTCAAGCGAAGATCTTCACAAAGTAAGGCTTTCCTTCTCAGTGAGTTCTCTAATGAGTAGAGCGACTGGCTGGTTAAAGGCTAGCTTGCAACCCCATGGTTCAGTACTTTGGTTCCTGAGCTTCCACACGTTAATGTCCTGTGTGTTTCCACAGGCCTGGCTGGTCTGCTGAGCTTGTCTTATTTCAGTCACTTCCTTAGAGCATATAGGCTGTTCTTCAGGTCAACTGGAGAAAGTCTTTGAACTAATGCTTTCCTTTAATCTCCTCAAAAAGAACTTGGCATCTGTATTATGTCTTGAACTAACTAGACCTACCTAATGTTTTCTCCCCATCAGAATTAGTCTACACATCATGAGGCGAAGTGTTTACAAAAAAATCATGGTGTCTTCTTCAAGGAATCCTACCGGGGGCCCTATGGTATCTCTCTGTCCCACTCCATTACTCCAGAGGCAGGGATAGGACAGAGGTCCACCCTGGAGTTTCTGATCTGATGTACGGAGATCTAATGTGTGTTTAGCTCCTTGAGTCAAGCCCAGATGGTCCTGTAACACATGTGGGTGTAAGCAGCAATAAAGGAGGCAGGTGAGACAGGATGGCAGCTGGGCCACTAGTTCGTGATCTCCTGGAAGGAATCAAGAAGACACTTCTTCAGAGCTGATGCATCTTCTCAGAGTCATCCTGTGTCCTCCCCAGAGCCAGTGTGTCTCTCCCTTCTAGGCCAATGTGTCTCCTCCTAGAGAGAGCATGTTCCCTACCCAGAACTAGACTATCCTTTCTCCATCACCAACGCACCTCGTTGTCAGAGTCATCTTGTCTTCTCTCCAGAGTCAAAGTGTTTCCTTACCTGAGTCAATGTGTCTCCTCCCCAGGAACATCATGTCCCCTCCCCAGAAACATCATGTCCCCTCCCCAGAAGAGGGTTTCTCTCCTCTCAAGCACAACCACAGCTCTTGGTTGAAATTCCCAGGAGAGCAGATCACTGCAGGTCTTCAGTGTAAGCTCCCTACTGAAGTTTACAGACACATTCTGGAATAGCCATTCTTCTCTCGTGGGCCTTGGGGGCTCAAGGCCATGTTCTGGCCCCCTGCATGGCCTTCCTGAAGAAAGATGAGTCTTCTCTTCACTCTGCCTTAGTGCTGTCAATAACAGGGGTGTGATTCCCTGGGACGAGGCTTCCCCTGAGAATCTCTGGTTCCAGTCACTGGCGAAAGCTCACAGTTAAGACATCTGTCTTGTGTCCAAGGAGTGGAGAAAGGCAGGTGCGTCAGAGGCGCTCAGCCAGACTAAGCTTCACTGTTTTACTTGTGCTCTGTCTTCAAGCTCACTGCTGTATCATGGCGGACTGCAGGGGCCAAGACACTTCTCCTTGAGTTTTTCATTGCCACAGAAACACTGGCAAGACTTTTCTGTCCTTTCAAACCGTGTTGGACCTTCTGTTAAAAGCAGTGGCTATAGTGTGCAGTTTCCAGCTCTCTTCTGATAGCAGCTGGGTTCTAGTAGCTACGATGCTGTCTGTATTTCATCTGGAAAAAGAGGTCACAGAGTCAGATGTGACGACATCATCACTAGATTCAATTCCACAACGTTCTGGGATTCAGTCGTTTGAAGCGGATCTGAAAGCAGGTGGCATTTCCTTGTAACGGAGCCCTTTGTCAGCCTTTCTGAACTAAACACCAGGAGGTAGGGAACGGGGTCCACTTATTAAGATTTTTACCTTTCACAGTCCTTGTACCGAATCTGAGCCTGTCCGGGAGCAGGAGGTAGGGAACGGGGTCCACTTATTAAGATTTTTACCTTTCACAGTCCCGAATCTGAGCCTGTCCGGGAATGACAGCAGTGCTCTACCTTGCCCACGGCCCCAGATGCGGATGATGCTTTGCTGGCTCCATCTGTCCGTAGAGTTTGTTTCTTACTAGAATTCAATGCTGTTGGCTTACTTGAGCCCATTTTGTCTTATTTTATTTTATCTGTTGTTGTAACCACCTCTAGTCAAAGGTCTTGAAAGCCGAACAAGGCCCGGTAAAACAACGTAAAAGGGAGCTGAGAGTTTTGGGGGAAGAGGGACTAGTGTTTGGTCATGAACACCAGATGTCGCCCCCTTGCTGGGGCTGTCATTAGGTTTCTTCTTTAACTGTTACAATTCCTCTCAAACGTTTAGAACCATCTAGTCTTTCACTTTAGCAACATCACTACAGAATAAAACATGAAAAATTTACCTTGCTTTTATGAACATGTTAAAAAGAGATGATATAGGTTCCCTTGGCAATCCAGATGTCATCACAATCCCTAATTTTTTTCCCCATTTAATATGTTATCCTAATGGCTTTTTTCTAAGTTACTTTAAAAAGTTGGATCTTTTCTCCAGAGGCCGAAGAACACAGCAGACTGGAAATCTGTTCATTTCTCAATTTAATGAAGTGGGATATATACCATTTAAATGGAAAACAATGCTTTAAAAGTTAAATAAGTATTTGAAAAATAAGCTGGAGAACTTGACTCTGGTCCTTTAAGTAATGTGGAGACTTGAAATGACAGCAACACTACTTACTAATTATATTAATTAATATAATTACTGGCCGCTGATTGACAAATGAGCTTCAGTACTGAAATCTAACCAACAGCATGTGGCCATGCAGAGATAAAGACTTCACTGGTGATGCCTATAAATATATTCCAAACCCTCATACAATTTCAAATCATGAAAGGAAGTGAAGGAAGTCCTGAGGAGAAGGCCATCTGTACATTTCCTGATGTGCACGTGTCTGTCCCTGTGTCCCCCAGACAGTGCATCAGCATTTAGAGTGAACAGGATGAGTATCTAAGGGATAGTATTGTTCACATTTCAGATTTAATGATAGTGATGGTAATGATGATGATAAGAATGACGAAATATACCATGTCCCATGTTGGTTGGGTAACTTGAAGCATTCTGAACAGGGCACCAAGAAAAGAATATCCAAGAGTCAACACATCTACTTTTAGCTGGATATTGTGAGTGCCTGTAGTGCTAGCACTAGGAAGGCTGAGGTAGGATAGATCATGGGATCAGGCCAACCTGGGCTAAACAGAGGATCACTATATCATAAAACTAAATAAATCAATCCATAGAAAGGAAAGAATCTAATCCTAGAGCAGGGTCATTTCTAAACAGAACTTAGAAAGTAAGTTCTCAGCATTTGATAAAGTTAAGGCAGAAATGAAAAAAAAAAAATCACAGGAAAAAAGACATTAAGTGCCTACATTTCTCAAACATAAAAGGGAAACTCAGTCAGCCATTTACTTAACTGCGCTCAACTCTTAGGAGAAAGCAACAGATGTCATGCAATCAGATTTTACAAGAAGTTTACTACAAATGATCAAGTCCCCAATTTTCAAGAGCTTCATGGAACTGAAACAAATTCAGTGTGATGCAGGATGGTTCTCCAAGCACTAGAACTGTTCAAACGCCAAAAGAGGGAGAAACAGAGGACGCTGTAACTCTCAGAATGATTTATTTGATTTTATGTGTATGTGCATTTCATTAATGACAGGTTTTCCCAGGTGGTCTATAATTGGGTCACACTCTATCTGGAACCCATGTGGGGTGCTACCATAATGACTGTAAGAAATGAAGCAGTCATTATCTTCAGTATTTTGGTGTGTGAAGTTCATAGAAGAATGTTTGAGGTGAATCCTAGATATAAAAAGCTAGGTAGAAGTGGACACGATTCTACCATCAAAATAGTCTCATTGGAAAATTATGTCGCTTTAGGATTCTGAAAGTCACTGTTTGTTGGAAAGAAATAAGTCTCAGTCTCCTAACAGGAAGGGAAGGTGCTTTCGGCCTGCATGCCTGGTATGCATCAGGAGAGGAGTATACTCTCTGATACTTAAATTGAGTCCCAGGCATGCTAGAGAAAAGAAGCCTGCAATCCCAGCACGAAGCACCCTTCTGTTTGCAGTAAATACAGTATCTTGGGTATTCATAAGCATATATTGTCATTTCCCAGGCTTGTTTAACTGTGTGTTAGTTTCCACTTCAAATAATATAGTAATGGCCTCATGCTTGTAAAGTTAGAGACATAGGGGATATGTCGTAAGGAAGGTCATCAGCTATGAAGAAGGCCAGAGATCAAAGATGAACAATTCTGTGCAGCTGCTCTTGCCTTTATTGCTCTTGGCCATTTTGTGGTCAAGTCAGAGACACAGCAGCAAATGATGGCCCTTCTCAAATGCTCTGTCCTTATACCAACCCAACCATAAATCTAAGGTTATAATTTGGACACTTCGTGCATCTCTTTTCAGTTCTTGGCTATTGAAGAAATAGATTTTTACCTCCGTCTTAGAAATTAACCAAGATAAAAGATGAGGAAAAGCATGAATAATTATGCACAGTACATTAATCTGCCAGAAGACAAAATGAGATCTCAGATTAGCACTCTGCCACCTGAGACAGAAAACGCAGTTTTCCTAGAACTATGTTAGATAAACCACGTTCAGATCTAATATGAAATGCAAAACCACCAATAAATTAATAGTTATACCATTTTCAACATTGTAGTGGGAAGCTTGCATTAATTTCTTTTTCCTGTGCTCCTTTTTTTATTTTATTTATTTATTTTTTTTAATAAATTTTTTTTAATTAGTAGCCACAGCTGGCCTGGAACTCGCTTTACAAACCAGGCTGTCTTTGAATTCACAGAGATCATCTTGTTTCTGTCTCCTGAGTGCTGGGATTAAAGGGGTGTGCCAGCACACTGGGCTAAAAACCCGAGATGCTTAAGGAACCCAATGTTCTTAGCCCAGCCAGCCTATTACAGCATCTCCCCAGCTACTAGCACGTTCTGCTTAGGGATGCAGAATACTGTTCACACCTATATAGTAGAGATGGTGAACTCAGCACATGGTGGGAAACAGACTCCTGAGAGTTTTTCAGGAGAAGTGATATTTAAGGCTCACCAGGCCACACATTCACCCATCTACCTACCAATTCATATAGCCAACCATCCATTCATCTATCCACCCATCCATCCCTTCTTCATTCTATCT
>NW_008348667.1:521357-546327 GCF_000622305.1 Nannospalax galili | reverse complement strand
CAATCTATTGTCAATATTCCTTTGGATAGAATTGGGGTCTGCTGTTCATTTTTCCAGTAGTATGTTGGGTTACTATCTGGAAGAGACTTTATCCATCCTGGCCAACAACTTGAATGAAGGTATCGCCTATCTGGCTTTGGTGTTTGTCAAGTAGCTTTTAGTTATATATGTATGCTCTTATGAAATTTTATTGGCCCCTTTAATCTTTGGTTATACTTCCCTTTTGGGTGTTTAAGGCCTGTGCTCCTTTTATTTACAAGGATGGGAATAAAAGTTTAAGATTTAGTCATATAGTTTTTAAATATACACAAAAGAAAATATCAATCTGATAAAAATAGAAAAATAAGTGGGATTCTATGTTTCTGTTCTTACACATTCCAGTGCTAAAACTTTATAATAAAATGTCAGGTGTTTCATCCAGTCAACATAAGCACAGGTTACTGACAAGTCTTTATTCCCATCTGTCCTCTGATTAAAGTACTATTCCTAAAAGAGTAAACTGATAAAAACATTACATCAAAAACTATATAGACTTCCAGCCTCAATCACATGTGGATAAACCTTCAGGAAATATATTTTCAGACTCTAAAACCTGCTATAATTATAGTCTGTGAAACCCCAGTGTTTTACTACTTAGCAAGAGTCTTCTGTATTTTTAGAAATTGTGTGTGTTTATGTGTATTTGCATGTGGGAATGTGTACAGGAGTGTATGTGCCCTGGTAGGTCAGAGGAAAGGTTCTCCCTTGAACTGGGGTACACAGCCAGTGACAAATTGCCCAATACAGCTACTGAGAACTCTGCCCAGGTCCTCTGAAAGAGCACTGAGCCACCAAGCACTCTCAATCACTGAGCCATCTCCCCAGTCCCCAACATTTAGCAAGATTTTTGATAAATATTACACATTGTACTGGTGTTAGAGAAACCTGGTGTGCTGAAGTGGAGTGCGGTGCTCTTTCCCTTTGCTGAGCCTGCGGACGTTGTGGGGAGGTCACTGCATGGATCTGCACCACGGTTGCTAATCAGCAGGGCCAAGGAAGAATATCCCTGCTTCATGGCACTGGTTCCTGGGAGCACTTAATAAGGAATATATATACATACATATGCAAATACCTATACAATACAACATAATGTATAATAAGTGGATATGGTCATTAACATCCTCTTCTGGTTCATAATATTAATATTCATCTTCTGGTGCTTTTGGGAGTTTCGTGTCTAATAAACACAAAGCCCAAATACAGTTAAAATAAAAAAAATGCTGATTGGCCAGTTAATGTCGTAGTGGAAAGTCTGTTACAGGAGTAACCAATTACTTTATTGGATTTCATGACTTCTTTACATGAGGAAATTAACATCTGGTCCTGTAAACCTGGTCAAAAGCCTATGCTAGAGAGACAGGCAATAGTGGGTAACCTACTCCTGATGTTTTGCCAAATGTGCCTTCATAGATTAGTGCTACTGTCAAAGTTGGTCAGAGATGCCTTTTTTTGCAGTCACAGCAGTGACTGGAGACTCATAACTGGTTAAAGTACTGAGAGACAGCGTCTGATGAGTGCTCTCTGTACATGAACCATGGGTATCACGCTCTCTGAGGGTCAGGAAACACTGAGGAAGAGGGGCTGGAAGGTGGCGTAAGGATTGTGGAAGGCTGTCTTCCCGGCATGCTGCAGCCATTGCACTCTTGATCCGACAGCAGCTGTGATGACTTGCATAAGATTTCTTCAAGATTTGGCTCATCAATGTCCACCTTGGTATGCGGTGGGCTAATGCGGTCCCACCACTTCTGAGCATCGCTAGGCAGTTAGTGGCAGCTGAGGAAGGGAAAGAGACATGTACCTCAGCAGCTGTGTCCTCTGGTAAGTTGCTCACACTCTTACGACTAACCCCTCAGTTGTGCTGCTGTAAGCAACCCCAGTGTAGCGCATTTGGTTGCCAAACACAACAAAAACGTTCCAAAGAAGTAGAAAGTAAAAGGAGAGGATCAGCCAGTTGGAGTGGGAGGGGCAGAAGAGAGAGTGTTCAGAGACAAATATGATCAAAATGCGTGAGGTACTTGTGTGGAATGCCATAATGAAACCCACTATTAGCGTACCGTAACAACAACATTACAAAATCTCAAACTCCACGCTGAGATACAGATACATAATTATAATAAAGAAAGTCAGGAACATTTATTCACAGCATGAAATTCCTGGACCCACCCAAATACATCCTAATGCCACTTTGACAACTGAAATAATAAGAAATATTTTCTGTTTCTCTGGGTACAAAATAAAAATGCAAAGCAACGCCTTGTGTTCCTGAGCTTCTGTCTCCATGCTGAGTCTCCATCAGACAGCTCAAAATGGAGGACACTAAAACAGCCTGAGTGTTGACACATATCTAAAATTTGATTGTGTCTGATCATTTGACACAAAACTTCTGAGTAAAAGCATAATGAAATTTAGAGTTCTGTTTATATTTTGCTTACCATTATGTAGGGCAGTTGTAGGTTAGATTAAAATTTAACCAATGCAATATTTTAGAATACAGCCAAGAAGACAAGCTGGAAAGCTGAACACAGCTCCCTTATTTGTAAGACACGGTGCCCGTTAAATGCATCTCCCTAATGAACACTATTCAAGAAACACACTTGTAATAACATAGTATGAAATTCAAATTAGAGAGGTCATTGAAATTTGTGTATCTTCCAAGGATTTACAACTGAATGATTCATTAGTTATTTAGTATATTTGCATAGCCTTAAGAACCCTGCAAACTGTTTTATTACTGGGCTTTTCTTCCATTTTGAAAGAGAATTATATATTTATTTTTCATCTCTGGGACTCCTAAGATTTAGATTCAAAATAATTAACATTGAGCTCATTCTAATTAAATCAACAGAGGAGATTTAGCTGATGGCCTGCTATGTACTCAAATTAAGAGACTGTCTCATTGAATTAATAGAATGAGTCTAGCCAATTTGT
The DNA here is from genome assembly GCF_000622305.1 of Nannospalax galili. Taxonomy (NCBI): domain Eukaryota; kingdom Metazoa; phylum Chordata; class Mammalia; order Rodentia; family Spalacidae; genus Nannospalax; species Nannospalax galili. Next base: position 543,360 of record NW_008348667.1, on the reverse strand, counting down.
TTGATATGACATTTGATGTAGAAGGAAATGAATCTTGCTAGGATGGCAGCCAATGTTCACACAAGAACCTTGCTTAAGCTGTATGATTTAGAAGTTCTGAAGCAAAGTTTGAAGGATATAAGGACCACCTTCCATAAACTGAACCAGAACTTGACAAAGCTTCATTTCATTTCATTAAGCTGAGTACTCTCACAGAGGTAGATAGAAGAGTTCTCAAGATTTATGTGTCCACATACGAAAAAAAAAAAAAAAAACTTCAATCATAATTAAAAATCTGGAACTTTGTTACTGCCTAAATCAAACCAAATAGATTAAAATTAAAAGCAATGAGGTTTCATGCTGTTTCCTTTAAAGACTAAAATATAACTTCAAACACTCTGACACCAGCTTTATAAAACACTTCTATTTTCTCAGTTCACTCAGTTATTGAATTCTTACTAAGCACCAGTCACGGTGGGTGAGAACCACCAGGATCAAAAATGTCTCTGCCTTCAGCCTCTTTAATCATCTATTTTTTCAATAATTTCTGAGAAATTTGTGTGTGAATGAAATAAATATGAACTGGGAGTCGTAATTTAGAATATATCTCTGTTAAGATGCAAGATTAGTAACTGAAGTAGAAGTGCTGGGGCTCAGAGAGATGGCACAGTGGCCAACTTCCTGCTCCCGCACAAAACCTGAAATCAGTTCCCAGAACCCACAGAAGGCTACTCAAACCACCTGAACGCTAGCTCCAAGAATCCTCTGCAAGTACCTGCACACCCGTGTGCTATGCACTCACATGGACAAATAAACATACAAGTAAGTAAATAATAGATATTTTTTGGAGGTAAGGGTTTATTTGGCTTATAAGCACAGTCCATCATCAAGGGAATCCACGGTAGGAACTGGAGCACAGACCGCGGAGGAGTGCTGCTTACCAGCTTACTCCCCTGACCCCTGCTCAGCCTGCTTTATTATACAACACAGGCCCACCTGCCGTGGGGTGGCACTGCCCACAGTGGACTGGGCCCTCTCTCATCACTCAACAATCAAGAAACTGCCCCACAGACATTACCACAGGCCAATTAATGGAGAAAATTCCTCAACTGAATTTCCTTCTAACCAGGGGTGTCTAGTTGACAACTGAAGTTATCCAGCACAACCATAATGTGCAATGTTCAGAAGGTACAGTTGCTTTAGTATTTTCAGTTATACTGTAGATTTTTAAAGATTTATTTATTTAAAACTTTTTGTCTTTTGTAGTTTTCATACAACAGTTCTTAATCAAATGTAGACCCTTCTCTCATCGGTGCCCCACCCCCACCACAGGACCTCATGTATTCATTCCTATTCGGTCAAGCATTTTTTCCCAGATGTCCTTCAGTGCAAGCTCATCGACTGGAGTCTAGCTGGTCATTCTAGAGATCATTGGTAAGGCTACTCTCCCTCACCCAGTAGTGATCAGTCTCCAGTAGTTCACTGACAAGGGCCAACCCACTACCATTTTCTTCTCTCCACTCTGGGTCCTTGTCTGATTGAGTCGGCATGAGTCCCGTGCTCTACGCCACCATTGCCACAAGTTCACATGTGCAAGATTTCAGTGGCCTGAAAGCCTCTGCTTCCTTGTGTTCATGAACCAGCCCTGGCTCTTAAAATCTTTCCACCCTCTCTTCCACAATGATCACTGAGCTGGGGGTGGGAGAGCTTTGATATAGGAGTGCTACCCAGGGGCACACACTCTGAAGTCTCATTCTCTACACCTTGGCCAGCTGTGGTCTTCTGTGTACATCATACTCTGTTGTATAAGGAAGCCTCACTGGTGAGAGTTGAGGGATGCATCAGTATTCTCTCTATTCCCCCTTTCTAATATGTTTCATGAGTCTTAGGTGCAGAAGCTCCACTGTAGATGTGTCACCTAGGACTGGGAAACTCTCAGACATATATTCTATGTGTCTGACCAGTTGTGGGATTCTGCAGTAGCCTCCATCTGTTGTAAAAAGGAGCTTCTCTGATGAGTGGAATAGGGCATACTCATCTGTAAAGATAAAGATCCATATTGAGGATACAGTAAGAAATTTCATTTGTCTAGAGAGAGGACAGAGATAGGGTTTTCTCTAGGATCTATAACCTCTCTCATCATGTGTATGACAGCTATGCTTACAGTACCACCCATGAGTTCACTCTCATTGAGAGGGCTTAAAAACCAGTTAGATAGATGTTGATTACCCCCAGATAACAGTGCCACTGCTGCACCAATAGAGATACTTTATTGTGCTGGTCATTATGGTTATTAGGCTTTAGGGCTAGGTTAGATCATTGATTGATTTTCTCCCTTATCAGCTTGCATAATATCCTCCAGAACTATGAGAGCTAAACTTCACATAGAAGGCTTCCAGGTCAGTTTGTGCTTCATTGCTCCAAGTCGTTTGTCCTAAGTATGTCCTGTCTTCAGCAGTAGGGTCTGATCTTCCAGTTCTGGACATAGCCTGTGTTATTTTGGAAGTCTCTTGGACCACTCTGACCAATCACTCAGAGGGAGGTCTCACCTGTTTGGCATCATGTTCCTTACTATACAGATCCCAAGTGTACAAATGCACTAATGCTCAGGCACCTTGTATGCATTTCTCAGGGGGTTTCAATGGTAACACATTTCCCTCTGGCTTCCCTAGCTCCCCAAGATCCATTCATCTCTACTCTCCCTCTCCTTCCATTTGACCTCCCTCCTCCCTCCACAGACCAAACATCCCCATTATCCCCTCTCTTCTCCCATAACACCTACCTCCAGCCATCCCCCCTCTCCTGAGTTCTCTCCTCCCCTAATGTGGCCACATGCATGTCCCTCCCCCCTCCCTTTCCATCCAAACACTCCCACTTTCCCCACCTCCCCCGGTAACATCTGTCACCTCCAACCCCGTCTCTCAGGTCCCTTCTTGTCCTTTGCTTTCCTGTATCCTTTCCATTTCCCTGGCTCCTGGTGTTACATCAGTGTACTGCTCACATATAAGGGATTGGTGTTACAGTCTGCAAATAAGGGAGAACATATGTTACCTGCTTTCTGGGTTGTGTTATTTCACTTCATATCACACTCTCTACTCCACCAATTTACCTACAAATTTCATAAATTCATCTTTTCCTACTTCTGAGTAGGACTCCATTGTGTAAATGTACTGCATTTTCATGTTCCATTCTTAAGTTGAGGGACATTTAGATTGTTTCAATTTCTTAGCTATTACATAGAGAGCAGACATCTCTACAGCAGGATGAGTCCTTTGGGTATATGCCAAGGAGTGGTTAATCAGATCATACGGAAGATTCATTTTTAGTTTTTTTTTATCATCCTCACACTGTTTTCCATAATGCTTGCTCAAGTTTGAATTTCCACCAGCACTGAATAAGCAATCCCCTTTCTCTACATCCTTGCCAGAATTTAATTCCTTCTTTTCTTTTGATCTTAGCTAGTCTGAGATCAAATCTTAAATTGTTTTATTTTTCTCTGCATTTCTCTAATTACTAAGGATGTGGAGCATTTTTAAGGTGTTTCTTATTCATTTTTATTTCTTTATTTGAGAACTCTTTGTTTGGGTCTATAAGCCATGCTTTAATTGTTTTTTTTTAATTTTTTTTAGTTCTTTGTATATTCTAGATATTAATCTTCTGTCAGTTACATAGCAGGTAAATATTTTCTCCCACGCTGTGGATTTCCTCTTCCCTTCCTTGGTTGTTTCTTTTGCTGTACAGAAGCTTTGTAGCTTAATGAGGTCCCACTTATTGATTGTTGACCTTAGTGCCTGTGCAGCTGGTGTCTGAATTAAGAAGTATTCTCTTACTTTATCTTGTAGGGTGCTACCTATGTTTTCTTCTAGCAGTTTCAGAGTTTCAGGTTTTATATTGAGGTCTTTGAACCATTTGGAGTTGACTTTTATGCAGGGTGAAAGATAAGGGTTTAACTTCATTCTTCAACAGACAGAGATCTGTTTTGCCAAACTTCGTTGCAGATGCTGTCTTATACATTGTGTATTCTTGGCACCTTTGGCAAATATAAAGTGGCTAAAATTGTATGTACTCACGTTTGAGACTTCTACTGTGTTCAGTTGATCTCTGTGTCTATTTTTGTGACAATACAATGCTGTTTTCATGACTATAGTTCTGTAATATAATCTGAGATCTGGTATGGCAATTCCCCCAGCATTGGTCTTTTTGCCCAGGATTGATTTGGCTATCTGGGGTCTATTGTGATTGCATGTGGACTTTATGATGATTTTTTCCTAGTTATGCAAAGAATATTGTTTTTTGATTGGCATCACATAGAGTATATAGATTGCTTTTGGTAAGGTGATCATTTACAATATTAATTATACCAATTCATGAGCATGGGAGGTCTTTCTGTCTCCTAGAGTTTTCCTCTATGTAAAGGTTTTTAATGTCTTTGGTCACATTAATTCCTAAATATTTTTTGAGGTTATGCTGGATGGAAGGTTTGCCTTGAATATATATTTTTTCTGATTGCTTGTTGTAGGACTATAGAAAGGCTACTGATTTTTGTAATCTTCGTCACCTGCCACTTTATTGAAAGTATTAATCATTTCTAACATTTTTCTTGTGGAATTTTTGGGATCTCTTATGTATAATATCATATCATCTGCAAATAGTGATAATTTAACTTCTTTCCCAATTTTTACTCCTTTAATTTCCTTCTCTTGTCTTACTGCTCTTGAAAGGGTTTCAAGCACCATATTGAAAAGGAGTGGAGATAGTGGACAGCCCTGTCTGGTTCCTGATTTTATAGGAATGTGTCCAGTTTTTCTTCATTTAGAGTGATATTGGCTGTGGGTTTGTTGTACGTACCTTTAAATTTGTTGAGGTATGTTCCCTCCAGAACAATTCTTTCTAGAACTTTCAACATGAATGTGTGTTGGATTTTGTCAATGGCCTTTTCTGCATCTAATGAGATGATTATGTGATGTTTTGCCTGTAAGCACATTTATGTGTGTTTTTACATTTACCGTTTTCTGTATATTGAACCACCCCAGCATCTCTGTAATAAAGCTCTCTTGATCATGTTGAATGACTTCTTTATGTGTGTTTGAATGCAGTTCATAAATATTTTGTTGAGTATCTTTGTATCTATGTTTATTAAGGATATAGGATTATACTTTCCCTTTTTATTGTGTTTTTACTTGCTTTTGGTATTAGAGTGATGCTGGCTTCATAGAAGGAGTTTGGGAGTTATCCATCTGTTTTTAGCTTTTTGAATATTTTAAGCACTATTGGTTTTAGTTCTTCTTTGAATGTCTGGTAGAATTCTTCTGTGAATCAATCTAGGCCTGCACTTTTTTTAGTCTGGAGGTTTTGTATTACTATTTCAATTTCCCTATTACAATGTGTCTGTATAAGCTGTTGATCTCTTCTTGGTTTAAATTCGGTGGTGTCCATGACTTTAGAAATTCATCCATTTCTTTCAGATGTTCAAATTTAATGATAGATTTTTAAAGTATTCCCTTGCAATGTTCTAGATGAGTTTCTTTGGTGTCTATCATGATGATTCCCCTTTCATCTATGATTCTGTTAATTTGGATTTGCTCTTTCTTTCTTAAGGTTAGCTGGGCTAAGGAACTATTTTAACTTTTCAAAGAACCAGTTTTAGATTTTTTGTTTGTTTGTTTCTATTTCATTAACTTGGACTCTGACTTTTGTTATTTCTTCTGGTCTACTGGGCTTGAAAATGGTTTGTTCTTGTCTTTCCAGGCTTTAGCTGTACTGTTAAGTCATTTACATGTGCTTTCTCTTATTTTTAATGTGGGCATTCAGGTCTATATTTCCATCTTTGGACTGCTTTTAAGGTGTCTAAGAGGTTTTGTTGTGATGGATTCTCATTTTCATTTAGTTCAAGGAATACTTTATTTCTATCTTAATTTCTTCTTTGGCCCATTCTTGATTCAGGAGTGTGTTGTTTAATCATCATGAGTTTGTGTATTTACTAGAGCTTCTTTTGCTGCTGATAATAAGCTTTATTGAACTGTGGTCTGATAGAAGGCATGGAATTGCTTCAATTTTTTATATTTGTTGAAATTTCTTTTGTGCCCCAGAATGTGGTCAATTTTAGAATAACTTCCATGAGCTGCTTAGTAGAAAGTATATTCTTTGGTGTTTAGACTATTCTGTGAATCTGTTAGGTCTATTTCATGCAATGCGTCATTAATTCAGATGTCTCTCTGTTTATTCTCTGTCCAGTTGACCTGTCTTTTGAAGATAGTGGAGTATTAGGTCATCTTCCATTACTGAGTTGGGTTAGTCTCTGTTTTATAGTCCTAGACTACTGATTTTATGAACTTGGGTGCTCCAGAGTTTGATGCCTCTATATTCATGATTGCAGTATCTTCTTGGTCAGTTGATCCTTTGATTAGAATGAAGTTAACCTCTTTTTCTCTTCTGGTGAGTTTTAATTTGAAGTCTATTTTATCAGATACTAAAACTGCAATGCCTGCTTTCTTCTTAGGGCCATTTTCTTGGAATAATTTTTCCATCCTTTCACTGTAAGATAGGGTCAATCCTTCAAGGTGAGATGAGCTTCTTGAAGACAACAAAAAGATGGGTTTTCTTTCTCGATCCGCTGCACCAGCCCATGTCTTTTGACAAGGGAGTTGAGGCCAGTGCTATTTAGTATTGTTATTGAAAGGTGTATGTTGTATACTGTCATTTTATTTCTTTGTGTTTGTGGCCCGATTTTGTGTTTCTACTGTTATTTATTTCTTCCTTTTCTTTCTGTAGCTTCTTGGGTCTACTCATTCCCTTCTTCATCCTTTTATTGCTTCAAGTATCTCTGTAGGGCTGGGTTGGATGACATGAATCCTTTCATCCTATTCATTTCATAGAAAAAGTTTCATTTCCCTTTGACCTTGATAGATAGTTTGGCTGGATAAAATATTGAGGGTTGGCATCTGTGGTTGTTTAGAACTGGGAATACTTTGGTCCAGGTTCTTCTGGCTTTCATAGTTCACATTGAAAAGTCAGCTGTAATTCTGATGGGTTTTCCTTTATACATAACTTACTGGTTTTCTCTGGCAGTTTTCAGTACCCTCTCTATGTTCTGTACATTTAATGTTTTTACTATGATGTGCTGTGGGGAGTTTCTGTTCTGGTCATGTCTAATTGGTGTTCTATGTGCTTCTTGAAATCCGTATAGGTAAGTCTTTCCTTAATTTAGGGATGTTTTCTTCTATACTCTTTGTTATGGAGTCCAGATCTTCAACTTTATCATCCAGTCTTGGTATTCTGCTTTCTGTTTCAGTCACTCTACTTGTGAGGCTTTCTCCTGTTGTTTCCAGTCGGCTTTTTGAGTTCTTAAATCCTATGTTCATTTTGGTTTCACTTTTCTTCAATATTTCTAGCTCTTTTGTTAATTTACTTTGCAAGACCTTAATTTTTTTGATATTTCCTTAAGCCACATATTTGTATATTCTTGGGTGTCCACCCCAAGTTTATGCAGTTCCTCTTTGAGTTCTTTGAGTTGTTTGTGTGTGTTTTCTTTAAGTTCTTCTATCATGTTTATGGTTGCTCTTTTAATTCTGCATTCTGTCATTCCTCAGGCTGGTTCTCACTATAGTGCACTTCTGTAGGAATAGTGGGTTATGTTAGGGGTATATTCTGTTGGTTTTTCATATTGTTTGTGGTTTTGTGCTGGTGTTTGGGCATATGGATGTTCTTTGTTGGTTGTGTGTGGTAGGAACTTCTATTCTGCCTTTGTTAATTGAACTTTGGCTTTTTTTTATATTATGTTGCTTGTTTGCTTTTTTCACAAGCACCAGAAATATGTGTTTCAGGTTCTTGCAGGGTAGTAGACTGTTCTGGGCAGTTGGTGGTATAGGGTAATAGGCGGATGGTCAGGATAGTAGGAGGGAGGGCTTGGCTATGTTAGGCAGATCAGGAGCCATGGAAGCTATGATAGGGGGTTAGCTAGTGTGGGTTAGGAAGCTAGTTCAGGGATCAGATGCAGAGGAACTGGAGTAGACCTGGGTCCAAGGCTAGAAGAGGATACCATTAGGGTGGAGAAAGTTGGAAGTATTGAGGCTACCAAGGAATGCAATAGTGACACAGTGGGTGGGATCTGACTTACCAGAGTCCTAATTGTTCTGGTCTGTCAGGCAGGTCAGGAGCCGGTGGAAGATGGGGTGGGGAACACCTGAGGAGGGACTTAGCAATCTATGCTAGGGGGTTTAGCTAGTCTGGGTTAGGAAGCTAGTCTAGGGATATGAGGCAGAGGAATTAGAGTAGGTCTGGGTCCAAGGTTAACAGAGGACCGGGTGAGGGCAGAGCATATTGTAAGTGCTGAAGCTGCAGAGGAATGGGATCTACTTACTTATTTTTTATATGTATGGGTGCTTTGCCTCCATGTGCCTAAGTGCACACCAGTATGCAATTCCTGGAGCAGCCAGATAAATGCGTTGGATGTCCTAGAACTGAGTTAAGGACAGGTGTTGGCCTCCATGGGGGTCCTGGGAACTGAACTCAGTCCTCTGGAGTAGAAATAACTGTTCTAACTGCTGACTCATCTCTCCAGCCTCCTAACAAATCTTTTCTAAAAAGTAGGATGATCTTCAACTCTGGAACTGGGTAAAGCATGTGACAGGTGTCTAAACTCCCATGCGTGTTTCAGAGTTGTCATCTTTGTTTAATGAAAGAGATTTTAAAGTGACTACATAACTGATGGATTTCCTTCATTTTTTAAGAAACACTGTCAGTTGATTTTCTAAACTCTTCTGGGTTAGTGAGTCTGGGTTAGGAAGCTAGTCCAGGGATCTGAGGCAGTAGAACTGGAAAGGGTCTCATCATCCCAAGAGACAAGTACTTTTCTATTGAACCTATTGTCTAGAGTTAAGATATAGTTAGCTACTTTAATTCTAGGTGGTTTCTGTTTTATGTTTATCACATTTAAAAATATGAAACAAACAATTTAAAAATGTCCAAAACACCGATTATTATATAATTCTTTCAGGAGCAGGAGATTGTAGGGTAAAGGACTCAAATCTAAAAGCTGGAAGCATTTGGACAATTTATGATAACTTTTTCTCAGATAACTGTTTAGAACTCTGCCTCTATACTCTGGAACTATGTGGGAAGGGCTAAGTCAGCAATGGCATAGTGCTCTAAGATCCAAAATATATCTGCTGTTACACCTACATCATGCAAGTCTGCTATTCTTGACATTCCACAATGTTCTCTGACATAAACTACAGCTCAGTCAAGTAAAGTAAGAAACATATCAGATGAAAAGTATTTTACAGAGTTCCCATTACCAGGAGAGTAAAGAAAACAGGGCCCTTGGCTTGTCAGTACCACCGCCCACATGGATACAGCTTCCCTAGACTAGACTGTCTGTTAATAGACACAACTGACATCCATTAGGTTCACAGAATGTTTCTGTCCTGTCCCGTTCTGTTGTGCTGTTGTAGTATGTCTAAGCTTTTAATGTGACAGAGGCTACACAAACAGGAATGTTCTAGAGCGTGCTCACCTGCTCCGTGTTTACTGCTGGAACACCTGAGTTTAAAGCCCAGCTCTCTGTATTTTGTCTGTATTTCTACTCTTTCAGTGCCTACAAGACATACTCTGTTTACTATCAACTTCATTTGATGATGCTAGAAACCTGTTTACATAAAAACTGTAGTTTCCAGCCAGACTTTGTGATTAATCCTGCTGATGTTTTAAGAATTCTGGCTGCTGATACATGACGGGAAGTATGGAAAAGATTCCAGAATGTATCTTAATATGAGGTGGAAACTGCTGGGTCCTGGGCCTTCTCTTCTGTTGTGTAGAGAGAAGGATCAAGGGTGCTGGGACCCGAGTTGCTCACTCCTGACTCAGAAACACTAAAGTTCCAAATCCTAGTCACAAGTCTACCACCCTCCACAGCCCCAAACTCTGGTTTCCGGATTTTTCTTCTTATGTGCTCCAGTGGGGGCGGGGTATGGCAGGGTGCTGGTGGAGACAGGGGTATAAAGATGATTAAGATTGAGGTGTTCCATATGAAATACACAAAAATTCAATAAAAACTTTTAAGTGAATACACTTACTAATTATTTATAATGCATGATGTAGCTCACATGTACATAATCTTAAACACAGTGCTGTATCTCAAAACTGAAGAAGAAAACCCTTCACTCACAGTGAGCCTGTTGGAAGTTGCTTCAGAAAGGAGAGAATCAAGAATAGATGAAGAACTTGCCCAGCCTCCCCCAGCATCAGCATACCGAGCCAGTCACTGCTGCACTGTTCAGGAGGCTGAGGATTCCCTCTCTGTGCCTGTTCTCACTTGATAAGTTATACCTGATAAACATACAAGGCAATCAAATGTTTCCATTCAAAGATACTGAAACCACAGATTTCACATCTTACTTCTTGTCTTTAACCTACTTCCTGTTAGCCTGACAATCACCAGTTACAGGACCTGCAGGCCAAGCAGATCGATACTTGTAGGTCACGTCAGTAAGATGTGCTGTATTCACTGTTCTCTGCCAAGATATGCTCTGAAGTTTAGATGTGAGAAATTCTCAGTGAGCACTCCCATTTAGACGAAAATAGTAAAAGACTGCTAGAAAGTTGGATGCATTTCTTCTTTTTTATAAAAGCAAATATAAATCAGTAATAAAATAATAAATAAGATCATGTGTATGAACTGGGATCAATGCCAATGGGTGATTATTTAGGTTTGTCATGCCCTTAGGAAGGTACAAATTGAGTCAATGCACATAGAAGATGAATTATTTTTGATAAACCAGGGATTGAAAAGAATTAGAGAAGCAGATGTATTAATGACTGAAGAGGCTCCTGTAACAAAAAATTCAAAAATTAAAAGTACAATAATCTGGAGACAGAGGCATGGGGTCTCTGTAAGATCAAGGCCAGCCTGCTCTATAGCGAGTTCTAGGCCAGCTGGAGATACATGTGAATCTTACATGCTCTGTGAAAAGACACATCTTTTACAAATACTTATTTTAATATCTATTTATTTATTATTATTGTTATTATTATTATGTGTATGAGCTTATTACCTGCCTAGTGTAAGTGCACAGATGTCCTGTGGTGCCCACAGAGGTCAGAAGAGAGTGTGGGATCCCTTGTAACTGGAGTTATGGATGGCTTTTATCCATCATGTGGTGCTGGGAATCAAACCCAGGTGCTCTGCAAGAGCAGCCAGTGCTCTTAACCACTGAGCCATCTCTCCAGCCCCAAAAAGACTTCTCTTTCTTCACCGCCACAATCTGACTCATCAATTTTCTGGTGAGTTAATATATAATTCATTCATGTTTAGACAATTATTTTCATTCATTCATATTTCAAAGGCATCATAAAGGGTGAAATGAAATGTTCACTGCAATGTCAACATCCACTACTTTAAACCATCCCTCTGGGCAAATATTTATCAAGGACTTCATGCCTCTGTTTATCCCTTTTTCTCCTGTTTCAACTGTGCCAAGACTTTCTTTCCACACTCATATTAAATTTTCATTGTTTATTATTCACCAGAAAAAGAAAATTACTTTTCTCTTCTTGTCATGGCTGATTTTCACATTTTAATTGTCAATGGCTTCCATAAAACAAGCCTCACCGACAATCAAGGGACAACAGTCAAGGCTGGTTTCTCCCTCAGAACCCTCTCGGGCGCTTCCTCTTGTCACATGAACTTCAGGAGTTTATAGTCTGTCACTCCTGTGTCTACAGTATAGGATAAGGTTGGCGCTGGACTGCAGCATAAAGGAATCCAGTACTGAGTGAGCTGTGTGCTGAGACCCGAGCGTGAAAACCATCCTAGAGATGACCGGGCTCTGCTGCGGGGAAGGAGCCGGCTTCCTGCAGACCCAGCCGGGCGGTGCCTCTCCGACCACTCCCAGCATTCACGCCAGAGCTGCACACATGCCATGAGTTGACACAAGCGAGCCTTTGAGCACCCGAGCTTGCGTCACTGCCCTTTGCTCGTTTCCTAACAGTAGTGAAAGAAATCATTTAGAAGGAAAGTGGGGGATGAGATAAAGGGATAGGAATTACAGGAGGAAAGGGCGGTTACCCAGGCACTAGACACAGCCGGACTGTGGCAGCCGCTGCCAGGTCCTTATCCTGGCTCCCCTTACCAGCAGTGTTAAGAACAGCCTGGCTCATGGAATCCTGGGAGGAGCGCAGGATGTGCCTCCCGCAGGGATACTTTCTATAATCTGCCCAAATGTCTCACGGAAACCGTATTTTAGTCACTTTCTGAGTAGAACTCCAGATCATGAGAACATTGTCTGACAAAGTAATGGACCTACATGAACTCGTAATTTTAATATCTAAATTAGTCCTCATGCATTATAAAGCAAAAAAGTGTAAACTCTAATAGAGTGAGCAAAAGTGTGATTGACAAAGGAAATATGGTTAATGGGGCTCTGGAGGTACAATCAGGTGAAGAAAGGCAGGCTAGGGTGTCTGAAGGTGTGCGGGATCAGGACCCCAACCTGCCTCCGGTCGGGGTAAGTGACCCCTTGTCAGACCCTGGGTCCTGCCTTGAGCTTTGTTAGTTCAAAGGAGAAAGTAAAATAGACATTAATAGGGGCAGCGTGCTAAGTAAGAAGAGCTTAACACCAAGTGGCAGGAGTTACTTGAAGGGTGTGAGTAGTCTGTGAATCCACACAGTTACTGCCAAATACCACAAACTCTACTTTTTACTATTTATTTTTAAACAGCCCAATTCCAAATGAGACAGAGAGAAGGAAGGAAAGAATGAAGGAAGGGAGGGAGGATAGGAGGGAAGAAGGGAGGCAGGGAGGGAGGGAAAGATGAAATAAATGCTAGCATTCAGAAAGTAAGGGAACATTTAGAAAAAATCTAAGACTCCTTCATTCAAGACAACATGAAAGGGATGTGTCATGTGGGTGTGTGCGTCACAGTGACTCCTGGGGTCATCTGGAACCTCTCTATGAGGAAACACACAGTGTGCTGTACTGCAAGGTACATTGATGCTAAATGTGAAATGAATTCAAATTAGTATTCTGACACACAAAACCAGATTATAACACCAATATATGCCAAAGACAGACCTCCCCAAACATTTGGGTGAGTCACTTAAATGCCTTTCTGTAAACCAATTTTACTTTATTGATATATGTATTCTAATTGGAAAAATTATAAGCATTTATGCTGTGCAACATCATACCTTGAATTATAATTAGATACATGATAGATAGGAAGACAGAGTAGTTGCTAAACTGATAATTGATATATGCATTACCTCACCTATTTTTCTTCATATGGTAATAATACTTAAAATCTATTCCCTTAGTTCTTTATAACATGGTGCATATTGTGTAAGGGCTGCATGAGTTTCTATTAGAAAGGTATAGTCAAGTTACTCAAGAGAAAAAAATGTAAAGACCAGACTTATTTGACTCACAATTTCAAAGGTTTCAGGGAAAGCTGGCTCTAGGCTCTTTAGCAGAATATCAAGTTGAGAGTGTGGTGATGAGATTCTCACAGTCCAGAAGGATGCAGAAAGCAGGGAGAGACTAAGGATCAGTGTCCTAGTTTGTTTTATTTGTTACTGTGACAAAACACTCTGACCAACACCAACTTGGGAAGGAAAGGGTTTATTTGTCTTACATCTCCCAGGTCACAGTATCATCAAGGAGCCCAACGTAGGAACTCAGGGCAGGAACCTGGAGGCAGGAGCTAGAGCACAGGCCATGGAGGAAACGCTGCTTACTGGCTTGCTCCCCTTGGTCTGTGCTCAGCCTGCTTTCTGATACAACACAGGCCCACCTGCCCAGGGGTGGCACTACCCACAGTGGGCTGTGCCCTCCCACATCACTCAACAATCAAGAAGGTGCCCCACAGACATGGCCACAGGCCAGTCCAATGAAGAAATTCCCCAACTGAGGATCCCTCAACCCAGGTGTGTCAAGTTTACACTAAAGCTATCCAGCACAATTGACCCCTTGTCAACTTGACACACAAACACATCACTATTAAACCATAATCTTTCCAATTCTTGTCCCCAAGATATGATGTTAACATTAATATCACAACATAAGACAATACAAACTTAAAAAAAACCCAGTCCTTAAAAAATCCAAATAATTAAAAGTCCATAGTCTCTTTTAAAAGTATCTTAACTGTGGGCGGGCTTCTGTAAAATCCAAAGCAAGTACTGTCTTATTTCAAAGGGACGAATTGGGCACACCTAAGCAAAACCAAAGTCCAGCAAAGTAGCTCATAGCTGGACATCTGGGATTCATGCACCATCTTCTGGGCTCCATAGGGTTCTGGCAGCTCCACTTTTCTGACTCTGCCATCCACAGCATGAACAGCTCATATTGCAGACCCAGGTCAGCTCCATTCCACACCTCCCTGGTCACAGTTCATCAGGGAGCCCAAGGTAGGAACTCAGGTCAGGAACCCGAAGGCAGGAGCTGGAGCACAGGCCATGGAGGAATGTTGCTTACTGGCTTGCTCCTATGGCCCCTGCTCAGCCTGCTTTCTTATGCAGCACAGGCTCACCTGCCCAGGGGTGGCACCACCCACAGTAGGCTGGGCCCTCCCACATCACTCATCAAGAAGATGCCCTTCAGACATGGCCACAGGCCAGTCCAATAGAGGCAATTCCCCAATTGAGGCTCCCTCAACCCAGGTGTGTCAAGTTGACACTACAGCTATCCAGTATAACCACGCATGATCTTCAAAGGCCTGTTCTCCTGAAACCTTGTAAACTTTCTACAACCTCAAAATATAGGTCTTGTGGACAAGCACTCCACATTCTTGAGCTTCCTGGGACAAATACAGTCAAACCTACCAGTCCTCATGTTGCCCAATCAATGGATCTCTTGAGCTTACTCCTTATACTACTGAAGTGCACTCCATTGTCAGCAAGCACACATCTCGATCATATTTTTATTATTGCATTACTTATAGCATCAATTTTAAGTTTGTAGCAGAGACTTACAGACAATGCCCAGGTAGTAAACTGCAGAGTTGGCAATGGTGCCTGTTACGTATAACTTGCAAGACCTCATCGTTGACTGCACTACAGTCTTAGTTATGTTTTCTGTTTCTGTGATAAAAAAAAGTTGCTTAAAGAGGGAAGGTTTTCTTTTGGCTCCCAGTTTCAGGACACAGTCTACTATGTTAGGAAGTCATTGCCAGGTGCTTGAGGTGGCAGGTCACTGTACATCCACACACAGGAAGCAGGAAGAGATGCATGTCAGTGATCAGCTCACCTTCTCCATTTTATTCAGTCCAGGCCCTCATCCCATGGAATGGTGTTGCTCATGGTTAAGGTGAATACTCCCAACCCGATTAACCTGAGAAACTCCATCACATCCTTGAAGCTTATGTCCTAGGGGATCTTGATTCTGTCAGGGTGTGTCCCACTAAATTTTGTCTTCCCACTCTCTGTTTGACCTGCCCTCACTTCTTCAGGGTCTCTTGCTCAGGGCACTATCAGGCAAACCATATAACATATTTTTATCTGATTTTTTCATTTTATATCTTTGGTAAAAAGAGGGGAAATGAAATAACTTATAAAGAAACAAACACCTGACACCCCAGCTCACTCACTTTGGCACCTACCCACAGTCTCTCTTAACTTTCACCCACGCATCATAGGCCTGCGGTCTTGCTCCCAAGTTGGTAAATGCCCCCTCTCACATCCACGCGGTGAGATGCTGGCATTTGCACCACAGCCAAGATGGTGCCCAGAAGCCCCTCTCTATGTGGGTAACTGCGCAGTCAATTCTGCGCAGCAGGCCCAGTCCTTTGGGGGAACCAGGCTGTTTGGGACACGGGGTGAGAATCAATATTATCCACTACAGGTAATAGGATCGAAGATGCTTTGTCATCATCCCCCTAAGAACCTTAAAGAGAAATCTAAGTAACTATTATTATGTCTATAGAGATTTGGAAGAACTCCCTTTCCCTTGACCAGAGGCATGCCACACTTTTTATCCTTCTTAGATAGTCCCACACATTCTTCAAAAAGCTCCTAGGACTGGGTGATACCCTTGGGCCCTTTCAGTGTTAAAGCATGAGCTCCATCCCTCCTCACAGTCATCTCCTGCTCTCTTGAAGAGGAAAAGAACTGTGCCTGTGTCTTTAATGTTACTTTGCATATACGTATAATACCTTTTGGGGCTTATTTCATATTTTAGTAGTTACCCTGTAATGTCTCCATTAGTAAATGCTTGTTAAAATGTTGCAATTTGGAAAACACAGGAGGGTAAAAACAAATACCACACCTATCTAATAGAACATCTGGGTACAACTGTCCCATTTGCTAAGGCAACAGCTACAAATTGCAAATTTCATTACCAACAACACTTCACCCCTGCCTGCCATCCTGGCTTTCCTTACCAGAAATGACTGCTTCACTATGAAAGACATTTCTTGTAATTGTCTTGAGACAAGTAAGCAACTGTGCTGTAAATTATGAGACACTGGGACTTAAAGCCAGTAGTGGTGTAACTGTTGGGAAATGACATGGAAATCCCTGGAAAGCCTGTGAACCAGCTCGGGGACCAGAATTTCAGGGCGATAGCTCATCCAGCTCTGCTGGCGTGAATAAAGGAGTGAGTTCTCCAACTTCCTGAGTGAGTGCTTGGCTTCTCTGCTGCTCAGTTAAGCCCAAACATATCAATTTCAGTTTGCACAAGATTGCAGTGTTACCTTTCTAGTATTGTTAATTTCAAAGTTTTCCTACTTTAAGAAAGGAAAATTATCTTCTACAACACTAATTGGCAAGTGCATCACATTTTGAACAAAACAAGTATGTTTAGGTGAACCATCTGATCTCTCAGAATTAGCCCATGTGGGACATGAACTGCAACATGCTGAGGACGCTTCACCCGACCTCAGTGGTGGCAATCAGGCTCTGCTGTCTTGGCATTGAGTACTTGAGCTGCACAATTAAAAGATGGTTTCTAACTTCAGACATCAGCATTAGTTTGCTCACAAAAGTTTTCACAAGTAGCAAACAGGATGGCCTACAAGACTTGCAGTCTGGCCCTTACACAGCATAAAAGGTGAGCTTTAATCATCGAGCCTCCAAAATCAAAGTGGTTTTCCTGTACTAAAATCTAAAATTTGTCCCCCCAAAGGTCGTTTAGCAGAAGCTTCAATCTTCAGGTTGAATCTTTATTTATACTAAAATATGTCACCTAGGAAGAAGAGTAGAAGTCAGCAGAGTTTTGAGATTCATTCAAGAAACATCCTATATTATCTGTCTTCAAAGGACTGTTAGCGAAGGTATAAAATTTCAGGAGATTCTGGTCATGACTCAGACAGAAACTGGAGTCATTAGCGAAAGAGCGCAGATGATCGTGTTATAGTGGAAGCTGTCGTTCCCTGAGCTGTGCTTCAGCACTTCGTGGAGGGTAGAATCTGTGAGAAATGACATTCCTTAGCATACTTAGCTGAGGAGGTTTCTAAGTCAATGTTGATGGTGTAGTTATGTGTCTCCTTAAAACTCAAAGTAGAGCTGGGGGAGATGGAAAGCTTTTTTCCTGTTGACAGTCCTTCACATGGGATGTCAGCTCTCTTCTGAGTGTGACTTAAACAGAAGCAGCGTCTTCCTGGAGCTGTCTGGTGGGAATCACACGCTCAGCCTGCCTTTTCTCTGGCGTCCACACACGGGGACCAGGCTCAGCTCTCTTGGGTCTGCAGCAGATTCTGGATGGGCCTAATTCCAACTATTTAATCAAATTTCTTAAAACAACCGCTTGATATGTATATAGGCATACATGTTTGTATACACGTAAGATTTTGTGTGTAGGGCTGTGTGTATGTGTATGTGTATACATACATCTGTTTAGACAAATAATACATGTGTCTCAGCCCATCCAGTCTGTAACCAAGTACCAGAGTTAGGAAGACTTACGGCAACGTGAATTTATTTCTCACAATCTTAGAGAAATCCATCAAGGTTCTGGGTGATTTGGTGTCTGGGGAGAACCTTTCTCCCGTTTCATAAATGACCATCTTTTAGCTGTATCCTTGTCTGTCAGAATGGGAGAGAGATTTCCATATTATCTTTTATGAAGATGCTGCCGAAGCCTGTCTCTCTCTATCTCCCTCTCTCTCTCTCTCTGTCTTTTTG
This sequence comes from Nannospalax galili, assembly GCF_000622305.1. Taxonomy (NCBI): domain Eukaryota; kingdom Metazoa; phylum Chordata; class Mammalia; order Rodentia; family Spalacidae; genus Nannospalax; species Nannospalax galili. The sequence goes on along the minus strand of NW_008348667.1, from coordinate 525,266 downwards.
AGACAGGGTCTCCCTGTAGCCCCAACTGGCCTGGAACTCACGATGTAGACCAGGCTGGCCTTGAAGTCACAGAGATCCGCCTGCCTCTGCATCCTGAGTGCTGGGACTAAAGGTGTGTGTCACCACGCCTGGCTCTTTTTAATTACAATGTTTAAATTATTATTTATTTGTTTTGTGTATGTTTTGTTATATAAATGTAAGTGCACCCATGCATGCAGTGCTCGCAAAGGCATAAAGAGGGCACTGAGTGCTTTGGAATGGAAGTTATAGATGGTTGTTATCTGCCATGTGGGTGCTGGGAACCGAACCTGAGTGTCAGACCAGTGTTGAGCCACTACAAAAGCAACCAGTGCTCTTAAACACTGAGCTGTCTCTGCAGCCCCTCTCTTGTATTTCAAGACAATGAACAGGTGCTGTCTTCAAAACCAGGGGAGAACAGGACAAGGCAGTGTCAGGACAGTCACTTGCCCTTGCCAGTCTCAAGTTTGTTTTCTCTGATAAGACATGTTCCAAGATAGGTCTCCACTGACTTCCATCTGTCTGCCCAATCATAGGCCTTCGACCAGAGTTCCCCATTCCCTGCCTAGAAATGTCATCTTCCAGGAAAGATAATTCTTGTCAGAGTAAGAGAGAAGGTCTATTTGCTCTGTTGTAGCAGATCCACATGTGTTTTCTGTGATGGAGGTGACATGTAAGCGCTACAATATTAACACTTTGGGAGACATTCAGCTTTTACCCATGGTACACCTGTATTTGACCTGTGTGCATGGATTACTCCAGTTACTTATACCAGTTTATTTCTTTGACTCACCTAAAAAAAAACTGTTAGGTAAAGCTCATGTATTGTACAAGGGAATGTGTTTCCAGGTTTACAGTCAGTTACACTTGAATTTCAGATAATTTTATACTGTACAATTGGTGACATTCGATGTATGCAAATACAGAGTGCTGTCCTCCTAGGCCCAGCCCTGCACAGTGGCCACACACATTGGAGCCTCAACACTGAGCTGACTCTCAATTCAGAGGGTAACCTTGGTTCAGCTGTTCACACTCAGCCTTACCTGCCGGGTGCTGACTTAAGATTGTGCCATGTATTCCATTTGACCTGTCCCCATGAATTGTTCCTAAGCAGAAAAGCCTGAGCCTATTCTATACTTTACAGTTTCCTATTTCATCCTATTCCACTTAAGTGAGGGTTGTACAACAGCTGGAAGTCAAAAGGCTTTAATCACTGGCTGGTAGCTCAGCAGGAGAGTGCTGGCTTATTTAGATTAAACCTTCCCTTCACTTATCACAACTTTTAGAAAGGTTATTTTCCCTGAACAAAGACAAAGATTATGTTACTGCCGTCTAATCACTAGATACATGTTTTAAAATCTATTTATAGAGACAGTGGTTTCTTCTAAACTGTTTTAACCAGATCACCTGTTTTCTGTTGAGAAAGGTAATTCTTTCCACATTTTCCTCTAACGATGGCAGTATTCAAGGTCTTATGCTCTGGCACAAACAGCTTAAAAATCTACTTAGAATGAATTGTTTACCAGTTCCTTCTCCAGAAATGGTTTGCTCACTGACAACAGGGTTATTGTAAAACGTCAGAAAGCTTTTCTAGTTCTTATTGAATGTGCGGTCAGTCACAGCATTCAGATATATTCTTTCTTTTGGCTGTGTTTATCCCTAGGCAGTTTTATTTTAAAGTGTATTTTACACCCACATAGAAGAATTTGTCTTAAGCAAACTTCTAGGACTGTGCTCCCATCAAAACAAATCCGTCATCTCATCTATGGCTTAAGGGAGTCATTTCTTAGTCATCAAAATAGCCCTGATAATTTTTCCTGCTTCTCAGAATGGCATTGTTTGTTTAATCTATGTAAGTTGATGATTACATTCCAAAATCTTTGTAGCATGTTTCCAAATTAAGTTTGGTTTCTTCACGGATATATAATTCAAAGCAGATTAGTTTAAGACTTTATTGTGAAACAAGAGAAAAGAGTGAAATCAAGCGTCTGAAGTCCAAGGATGTTCACCTTCAAGTTCCCCAGCCCCCTAAGCGGTCAGTATGGGCTGAACACAGTGTGGAGACCAGCTGCAAACCACCTGTTAAGCAGATAGTGTGCCTTCCCGGCATGTCAGACACTAACAGTGTGCTTAAACTAAGCTCTATTTCTCCAGCCCATCAAGGAAGATAAGATATCCAGACACATTGAAGGAGAAGAAAGGAGAGGAGAGAGGGAGGGGGAGAGGGAGATAGATAGATAGATAGATAGATAGATAGATAGATAGATAGATAGATAGATAGATAGACAGATAGATGATAGATAGATGATAGAGAGAGAGAGAGCTATAATTTAGCTGCAAGTCAACTCTATAATTTAACATTCAACCATACATTTTTTTTTTTTTTACAAAAGAATAGTTTAATTCATTCAAAGCTCTGGAGGCTGGATATCCAAGAATATTCCACCACCATCTACTTGCCATATAGTGGGGACCTTCTTTCTGTATGATAACCAGACAGAGGACATTACATTACATGACAGAAAAGAGAAAGCATGTTATGTCAGTTTCTCCCTTCTTTTTTTTCCAGTTAATTATTTATTTAATAACCACATACCTAGAAGAAGCATTTCATTACAACAGCATTGACATATTCAATAAGAATTTTCTGAGCTAAGATGCATCATTTTTAAAATTGGCTGTAAATTTTTAGGTTTACAGTTGAATTATTACAGTTATACAATATTGTACTCAGTAAAACCCTATAGGACATAAAATTAAATGAGGTTTTAACCTTTAAAAAAGATCTCCATTTAATTATTAAAATATGCAGTTTCATAGAGAAAAATTTGTTTTCAATGCAATTGACATTAAGATGTTTGCAAATGCATTTCTAATCTCTATATATCTGATTATTACGAGTCACAGTCGGTTAATTTCTGAGATCCTTGGCATCTGAGCATGGATATAAAGTCATCAGGTAGATTTCAAAGGTACTGTTTTTCACATCTGCTAATTACTATTTTTTATTATTATTTTTTAATTTTTAATAACTACATGATTAGAAGAGGCATTTCACTACAGCTTTAACATGTTCAGTAACAAACTCCAGAGCAAGAGTACATCTCTTTCACAAGTGGGTGAAAGTTTCTCTGTTCACAGTTGAGTTAGTGCAGTTAGTTATACAATATTGAACTCAGTACAAGCCCTGTAAGACATAAAATTGAGTTTTTTAACCTTTAAAAAAGATCTCCATTTTGTTTTAGAAAATATAGTTTCTTGCAGAAAGATGTATTGTTTTTTGCTACTAACACTGAGACGTTGGAGCATGCATCTCCAATCTGTATGTACCTGATTATTACTAGTCATAATTAGTTGCACTTGGATCCTTGGCACCTGTGTATGTCCTCCTCACACTAGAGTCCTTATACTCTGATATCCCTGCTACTGTCTGCTGTGTTGTTGGCACCGAGCCAAACCCCACTACTTGCCCTTCTGGTGAATCTAGTCAGCCTATCTAGAGGTCTTTGTTTTAGGAGGGTCAGCATTCCTCATCTAGCAGCAATCAGTTGTCAATATTCCTTTAGATAAGATTGGGGTCTGCTGTTCATTTTCCCAGTTCTATGCTGGGTTACTGTCTGGGAGTCCCTTTGGTCACCCTGGCCAAAAACTCAAAAAAAGGTATCTCCTATCTGGCATGGTTGCTTGTTATGTAGCCTTTAGCTATGCATATGGACTCTTTAAAAATTATATTGGCCCCTTTAATCTTTGGTTATACTTTCCTTTTGGATGTTTAAGGCCATAGATTTGGCCCAAATAATTTATTCTTACACTTAAGGTCATTTGAGGATCTGTTCCTCGGGGGTCACATGGCTTGGGGGGAGGGCCTGGGTCCTTTTTTTTTACAAGAAT
>NW_008348667.1:520692-521083 GCF_000622305.1 Nannospalax galili | reverse complement strand
GCCTCAAAGTATGTCTGTTAAACATCCAAGAAGGTTAGTTCCACCAGTCTGGTACTTTTAATTACTCTGTGTCATGTAGGTATATCTTGGGCAAAGACTAATTGTTCTCAGATAAACCTTACCTAGACATATATTTCATATAACTTGTCAGTAGGTTGTAGGAGTAATATAGTTCCGCCTGGTTTTCAAAACTAGCTAAGCATTATTTATCTCTCACATTGTATAACCCCTCCACCGTAGTTTTTCCACTTAAGGTGACCCCATTTCCCCCCTTTCTCCCTTACTAATACCCTTCTCCTATGGTCCAACCTCTCTTGAGCCCCTTCTTTCCCTTTATCCCCTAGGTTCCTTGTATACCCTTCCCTCCCCCCTCCCCTAAAATAACCCCCTT
>NW_008348667.1:519284-520584 GCF_000622305.1 Nannospalax galili | reverse complement strand
ATATGAGGGAGAACATATGTCGATTTTTTTTCTGAGTCTGTGTTACTTCACTTAGTATAACAGTTTCTAGTTCCATCCATTTACCTGCAAAATTCATGATTTCATCTTTCTTTATTACTGAGTAAAACTCTTTCATGTAAATGAACCACATTTTCATTATCCACTTGTCAACTGAGAGACACTTCCATCTCAGCTATTGTGAAAAGAGCAGCAACAAACATGGATGTACAAGTGTCTCTGCAATAGGATGAGTTCTTTGGGTATATGCTAAGGAGTGGTATAACTGGGTCAAATGGTAGGTTCATTTGTAGTTTTTTAAGAGTTCTCCACACTGCTTTCCATAGGGGTTGAACGAGTTTGCAGCCCCACCAGCAGTGGATGAGTGTTCCCTTTCCCCACATTTTCTCCAACATTTGGTATCATTTGTTCTCTTGATCTTAGCCAGTCGGACTGGGGTAAGGTGAAATCTTAAAGTGTTTTCAATTTGCATTTCCCTAGTTATTAGTGGTGTTGAATATCTTTTAAGATGTTTCATAGCCATCATTACTTCTTCTTTTGAGACATCTCTGTTCAGCTCCTTAGCCCATCTTTTAATTGGGATACTTCTTGTCTTTATTCCCTGATTTTTGAGTTCATTATATATTCTGGATATTAAACCTCTGTCAGATTTATCGCCTGTAAAGATTTTCTCCCATTCTGTGGGTTTTCTGATTGCTTCCCTGGTTGCCTCCTTTCATGTACAGAAGCTTTTTAGTTTAATGAGGTCCCATTTGTTAATTTTTGCCCTTGTTTCCTGAGCAATTGATGTCCGGTTTAGAAAATCCTTTCCTACACCTATATCTTGTAGGTTTTTCCCAATGTTTTCTTCTAATAGTTCCAGAGTTTCAGGCTTTACATTGAGGTCTTTGATCCACTTGGGATTGACTTTTGTGCAAGGTGAAAGATGGGGGTTTACTTTCATTCTTCTATAGGTGGAGACCCAGTTTTGCCAGCACCATTTGCTGAACATGCTGTCTTTCATCCAGGGAATATTCTTGGCCCATTTGTCAAATATCAGTGGCTGAAATAATATTTACTCATATTTGGGTCTTCAATTTTGTTCCATTGATTTATGGGTCTATTTCTGTGCCAGTGCCACATTGTTTTTATGACTATAGCTCTGTAATATAGCTTAAAATCTGGTATAGAAATCCCACTGGCATTGTTTTTAGTGCTCAGGGTTGTGTTGGCTATCCAAGGTCTTTTGTGCTTCCATATGAATCTTAGGATGGTTTTTTCCAATTCTGTGAAAAATGTCATG
>NW_008348667.1:516560-517704 GCF_000622305.1 Nannospalax galili | reverse complement strand
TTACAGGAATACTTTTATTTCTTTCTTAATTTCTCTTTTGACCCATTCATCATTCAGGAGTGTGTTTTTTAATCTCAATGTGTTCATGTGGTGATTAGGGCTTCTTTTGGTGTTGATTGTAAGCTTTATTGCACAGAGGTCTGATAGAATGCATAGAATTATTTCAATCTTTTTGTATTTGTTGAGGTTTGTTTTGAGCCCCAATATATGGTCGATTTTGGAGAAAGTTCCATGGAATGCTGAGTAGAAAGTATGTCCTTTGTTGCTTGGGTGGAATACTCAGTAGATGTCCTTTAAGTCCATTTGATATATGGTATTGTTCAATTTAGATGACTGTTAACTCTCTGCCTTGTTGACCTATCTAATGGAGACTGTTGGGTATTGAAGTCCCCTACTATTAATGAGTTGGGATTAATCTGGGTCTTAAAATCCTGTAGTGTTGTTTTTATGAAGTTGGGTGCATCAGAGTTTGGTGAATATATGTTCATGATTGTAATATCTTCTTGATTCATTGCTCCTTTGATCAGAATGAAATGGCTCTCTTCATCTCTTCTGATTAGTTTTAGTTTAAGTCTATTTTGTCAGATAGTAGAGTTGCTACACCTACATTTTTCTTACTACCATTTGCTTGGTATATATTTTTTCCATCCTTTCACTTTAAGATAATGTCTGTCCTTGAAAGTGAGATGGGTTTCTTGCAGATGACAAAAAGTTGGGCTTTGTTTCTTAATCCCTTCACCTAGTCTGTGTCTTTTGACTGGGGAGTTCAGTCCCTTAATATTTAAAGTTATTAATGAAAGATGAGTATTGAATCCTGTCATTTTTATTTCTATTTACATTCGTGATGTAGCTGTACTTATCCACAGTTATACCTTCATTGCATTTCTTTCCTCAACCCCTTGGGTATAGTTATTCCTTTCTTCAGCTCTTTGCATTCATTCTAGAACTCTCTGAAGGGCTGGTTTTGTGGACATGAATTCCTTCAGCCTATTTATGTCATGGAAGATTTTTCTTTCCTCTTTGACTATAATAGTCATTTTGGCTGGGTATAGTAGTCTGTGTTGGCATCTGTGGTCATTTAAACTGGGAATACTTTTGTCCAGGCTCTTCTGGCATTCATAGTTTGCACTGAAAAGTCAGTCGC
>NW_008348667.1:513011-515681 GCF_000622305.1 Nannospalax galili | reverse complement strand
CCAGATAGCTTTTGTCTTCAGGAGTTCCCACAGAGGCCCAAGTCAGACGAGATTGAGATGCTCTCAGGCTTTCTCCTAAGTTCTGGATCCTTCCAGGATAGATTTTGGTCTCAGGAATTTGGGGGTTGGACTGGCCTGGGAGCCGGGCCCAGGAAAGATGCTGGTCTAGAGCAGCTGGTGGCCATGCCACCCAGAGATGCAAAGGAAGATGGGGGCAGAAGATGGCCCCAAAGGCCCCTGGAAACTACACTGAAGAGCTGGGTTGGTCTGGATGCAAAGGATCAGGAAGAGGAAAGGTCAGCCCCTGAGTCCAGGAAAGAGGCTGGCAGGTTGTGCAGACCCAGGGAGGCAGAGGGAGGTGAGGGCAGGGCCAGGCCCAGATTGCCCCTGGAGACCCAAGAAGGAACTGAGTTGCTCCGGATGCACAGGATCAGGAAGCAGTGATGGTTCCCCAGGTGTCTGGGGCACCAAGACAAGGAATGGGACAGGACCCAGGCTAGGAGGAGAGACCTGTGGGGGAGATGGGAGGGTGAGTGAGGCTGGGGGAGTCAAGGCATGGAGGGCAGGATAGACTTATCCAGAAGAGAGAGGCCTGTGGGTCAGGGAGAACCAACCATACTTCTTAAGAAAAATAAAAATTAAAACATGAGTGTAAAAATTTTTTAAATGTGATCATCTTAAGTGGGTAAAGTGCAAGCATGCTTATTTGGAATTATAATAGTAGCACCTGCTATTTACGTCACCCAACTTGGTACCACTAGTAGCCAAGAGTATTGTTTAATTTTTCCTCCTTGGCTGTGCGGTTGTCATCGTTTGTTTTGTGTCAGTGTCTTATGCCTTGAGTGTGGTAATACTGCACATAAACACAGATTGCTTCCCTCTCATTCTAATGCCATTAACCTCTTCTCATACTTTAGCTCACTGCTATGTCCATATAAGTGAAGATTAGTGGTATATTTTTCAGAGACTAATCAGGAGGATGCTCAGGAACCATGAGTGCCCCTGCTTTCACCTTCCCCAGCTTTTTTATGGTAGTGTTGTGAGCTGTGCATCTATAGACTTCAGTAAGGTTTGCTTGTTCCTTTGTTTTGCTCGGCCACGGACTGTACTGGAGCATCACACAGACAAACAATCTACCACTGAGCTATAAGGACAGCTCTTTACAGTTTTGCTTGCTTTGAGGACTTTGGTAATTCTTCTTACCTATTTGCTCCCTCACTCATTGACCTGAGGATAACTGTGGGGTGTTTGCACCCATCTGGCAAACACAGGGCTGGGTGTCTCAATCCATTAATTATGTCAGTACAACTTTGCATTAGACAAAGTTCTACAGAGAAACATGACATCAGGATATGAGAAAGTGTGTGAAAAGGGTTCCCTGGGAGAGAAGACCCATCCATCATGTGGGCCAAGAAATTCCACAATGTGTTATGTAGTGGCTGGTAAGCCAGAGAGGCCATGTGCTCAGCCAGGCCCTGAAACTTTACAAGAAGAAGCTGATGGAGTCTTTCTCCTGTGTCTAGAGAAACCTGGGAGCATTGGTAGGAGTCCTTTTATCTAGAACCAAGAGTTCTCTTTTTCTAAAAATGATATAAGATAGGTGAAAGAGAAAGAAAGAGAGAGAGAAGAGAGAGAGAGAAGAGAGAGACTATGAGACCACACTTAAGTAGATAAGTGCAGAAGGGAAGTTTAAGAGAAGAGCCTGGGCTGGGATTACCTACAACCCTACCTGGTCTTGCTAAGGGCCTCCCATTTGAGGCTTAGTCAGTAGCTCAGTTGGTAGAGTGTGAGCTAGTGGGCATGAGCCCTGGGTTCCATTCTCAACACCACATGAACCTGGCAGGCCTATAACCCAGCATTCAGAAGATGGGGGCAGGAGGACCAGAAGTTGAGCCATCCTCAGATACATAGTGAGTTCCAGGCCATCCTGTGACACATGAAACCCTATTTCAAAATATAGAAGTGCAAATGTAAAGCCCCCCACTCTTCTGTGCTTTCCCACGTCCCAAGCGTCAGCCTCAGGAGGATGTGTGCAGCAACTAAGTACAGAGCTCGCACTGGACCTTCCTCTCCTTCCTGCTGGTCTCTATCTGTCCATCTCACCCTCCACTTAGATACATTCTTCACTTGCCATTGAGTAATGTTTTCTCCATCTCTAAGCCTGGGTGACCCTTTTAGTCCCTTTAATCTTCTAATGCACTATCGAGTATACTTTGAAGAGCTGCTGTGCCTATGGACTTCCCTTTCACTCCTAGCTAACTTTGGGGAGGTCTTTAAAGATTTAGAATTCCTTATGTGATGGTGATCAAAACATACTAATTCAGACAGCATTGTTTAATCAGCAGCAGAACAGAGTGCTCACAAACAGATGCTCATATTTTTCTTTTTAAAATATTTTTATTTATTATTTTTATTTCTATGTGTATGAATGTATTGCCTACATGTATGTGAGTGCACCTGTGTCGTGCAATGCTGCAGAGGACAGAAGAGGGTTTCAGGTTCCCCTGGAACTGGAGTTAAGGACAGTTTGTAGCCATCATGTGGGTGCTGGGAATCGAACCCAGGTTCTGTGCAAGATCAGTCAGTGCTCTTAACTGCTGAGCCATCTCTACAGCCCCACAGTCAGTGCTCTTAACTGTTGAGCCATCTCTCCAGCCCCAGATGCTGCTG
>NW_008348667.1:501337-512428 GCF_000622305.1 Nannospalax galili | reverse complement strand
ACCAAGAGCATCATTAATGTTTTACTTTTCCCATTCATTCCCTTTTGCATTTTGCATTTGCTTTTCTTAGCATTGCCAGTTAGGCTGACACTCCTGAAACTACAATTTATAGCACGTTTTAAATATTCTTTAAATTTTTATTATTTTTATTTTATGTGTATGGGTGTATTGCCTGCATGTAGGTAAGTGCATCCGTTTTGTGCAATCCGACGAGGTTGTCGGATCCCCTGGGACTGGAGTTGCAGACAGTTACTAGTTGCCATGTGGGTGCTGGGTTTCGAACCGGGGTCTTCTGGAAGAACACCAGTGTTCTTAACCTCTGAGCCATCTCTCCAGCCCCCTTAACGTGATCTTGGGAAATAAAAATTCACTATCCTTAAAAAATCTGTATTAATTGCACTTGTTAATGGGGTTCATGTGTTCTTTCAATCTATACAGTGTGTACTGATCAGAAACAGACTGCTGCTCCTAAGGATTTATGTTCCTGAAACATACTCCTTCGACCTTCGCCCTCCTTCCCTGCCCCCCTCCTCCCCCCCTCTTTCCATCAATCTCCTGCTGCTCTCTCTTCACATCTCTCACCTTTTCTCTCTCCTTCCTTATTCATTGTTAATTAGCAATGAAAGGCATCAATTTGCATTCCTTGTATAAACTAACTATTGACCTGGTGACCCACATCACTGCTGGTGCCTGTTACATAGCACATTTGTGTCCCTGGAGTTGAGACTTCAGGCCAAATAGCTGCATCTCCCATGTTCACGTGCTGTGGCAACAATACCAAATATCACAGACCCAAGCTCTTTATATTTATGGCCTCATTTTTCTCATAACCACCTGCAGTTACACATTTTACTGGTGGAACTAAGTGAATCTGGGAGTGCTGGGTTCCCTGCTCACGGGCCTGTGTACAGTGACGAAAGGGCTAAACTGGGGTGTGAAGTCACACTGTGCCGCCTTCAGAACCCAAACTCCTTCCCACGGGGCTGCAGACTCCAGGTGTCAGCTCCACAGGAAGACAGGGCCTCTCCGCAGGGCTCAGCACCTGGCTCTCCACAGACTGCTTCCCTTCCCTACATCCTGAAAAGCAGAGTGCTCTGCAAACATCAGGAATCTTTACTTCAAATTGAATCAGCTTTCACACAGCTTAAACAATTCTGGACTATTTGGTGTGTTGCTAACACTGAATCTTGTGAATTGTTTAAATGTTAAACTGTAGAGATGGTGAACTGGGGGACTCCGTCTACACAGCTGTGGGGATGCCATTGTCATACTGGGGTGAGACAATTCAGTGTTGTGACTGCTTTGGAGCCACCCAAACTCTTACAAGCAACCTCTCCTCACCTATGGTCTGTGGACAAGCTCAGTAAACATATTGGCACTCTAAGTTGGTCTCTGGTGGAAGCCTTACTTTGGTCTATTCCTGGCGTCTGACCTGGTGGGTAGATATTTTTGCACATCTTCACGGAACGAGTACACACAGAATCCAGGCTTACACATACAGCCTTGGTCTTGACCATTTTCCCTGCTTTTCTGAACAGATAGTGTAAGGCAAAAGGCTTCAGTGGAACTGCTACTGTGTTGACATCTATGTGACCAATCAAATAATCCATGATTTGAAGCATTGCAGCTTCTAATAAAACTATTAAAGCAATAAGTAGCTAAGACCCAGGTCTTTGTATTTTGTATGTAGTATAGCAGCTATTTCTCCAAATAATAAAATCAGTAAGAGATAACATTTAGGTACATTATTAAAATTATTAGAAATTAAATTTTATTTTCAAAAGATATCAGAATAGCTAAATTTAAAGTGAAGAAAACCACCCAGCGCCCATGTCTGGGAACCCACAGTCACCCCTAACATCAGGTCCAGGGGATCCGATGTCCTCTTCTGGGTTTCAAAAGCACACAGATAGATACACAGACATGCAGACACACAGAAACGCACACATGTACACACCCAGACACACACACTCTCAGTCTCACATACATACACATAAATAAATAAGATAAACATTTAAAATAAAAAAGAATACATTTGCATAAATCATACTAACAAAATTCAATTCGAATTACAAAGTATGTAGAGAATGTATTTTTTTGAGAAAACAGATTCTCATTTTTCACTTATTCTTAAATGTACTTTATCATAGATTTCAAAAATTAACAATTTCTGTCATTTTCTTTTTCTCTTTGTCATGATGCAAATGTATGAATAAATATTTCAAAATATTTTATTTAACACTGGAACTACAGATCACAGCAAGCATCTGACACCACATCACACAACTGTCCTCAGAGCCCTGGGGCAGGGAAGCGGGTTATCAGATGTGGTGGTTGGGTCCCCAGTTTCGTGTTTCCTCTTTGTTAATGTCTGTAACAACTGAAGCCTTGCTAGCAGTACAACCATCACATTCACAAAGAAAACAGCAGAGCCCACCCAGAGAGAAAATGGGAGCCGCATAGGGACTAGGGAAACCTGGACTGCCTCTCCCAGCAGTGGAAGTGCTGGCCAGGGAGCTCTTCTCTCCTGGCACCTTGCTCTGAGCTGGGTGGGATTTCCTTTAAAAGAAGTCAAATATGAAAATGGCGTTTGAACTTTGCAAAGGCACAGACAGTGTGAAAAGAAAACGTCATGTGTGCTAGGAGGAGAGGAGAGAGCGAGTCAGACTGCTCCTCTATCTGGATTTCTTGGAAAAGATCCCTGTTACAAACACAACCTGCCTTTTAAGGAGATCCTTTCTCAAAAGATCCCATTGGGGTCACCTAATTTATCCAAAAGTTTGGCCTGAAAGCTTCACTCTTATTAATATTTTCATACGTTCGACTTGCTTTTTACAAAAATTTAAGATTTGTAGCTCAACAGCAAGCACAGACAGAAACAGACAAACTTCCAATTATCACAGGAATTTATTGTGATATTTCATGTTTTATTTCTCATGAGGTTCACTCTAGTGATGGGGACTACAGGCAATTGCTAGATGTGAGTAAAGATGTTTCTAGAGTTTATAATTTATTCCAATTATAATGAGTAAATATATAAATATCACCATTTTGAAGCAAGTTTATTTGAAACATGTCAAATAACTTGGTCAAAATCAAGCTTTTAATATGCATTTCAGCTGAAATTTTAATTCAGTTGCACTAGCCCTCTTAAAGCAAATTTTGCTTTAATGTGTGAGATCTAAATACATGCACACCCAAGGACACTCCCTTCATTTACACATAATCAAACAAGTGTGCTGAACTCACCTTAATTCACACACAATCAAGTGTGCTAATTAAAGATTAAATGGGCTTGGCAAACATTTTCTGTAGTGAAGTTCAAAAATAAGTCTTTCAGGTTTGTATGATATGTATTGTGGGCATTGATTGTCCCTCTGCTGTGACATCTTGGGAGATGATCATGCTGAGAGTTTTAACTGTCAATAGAATGTAACCAGGAAGAGCTGTGTGTATTATAATAAAGTTAAGAGCAATATGCCAAGTCTCTTAGTGTTCCTCAGTCACACGCTTCCCTAGCAGGCTCAGGCCCTGGAGAAATACCCAGCATGCAGAAATAAACAGATAAACAAGCAGACAAAAATAAAACAGGAAAAGCAAGCAGCAGAGTAACAGAACCTTCATGGCAGACAAGAGTGGGCAGGAGTTGTCTGTGACTTTGGGTAAGAATTAGATTGAAAATGCCAGGCTCGGGTATAGGCTTATTGTCTCCCTTATACAATGGGGAAATTTTAATTTATAAAATTCTTTGTTGTGTGAATAGTGACTATTTAATTTTCATTTCCATTACCTGAAAACCAGACTGTTGCTTTTACATGATGATTTACCCTACTTCATGACTAGAATGTCTTAGTGCATAGTCTCTGTATTTATTTTATAAGACTAATTTGTTAGCAGACAATATGTGTCTCCACTGAAAACGTAGTTAAAAGAAGCAATAATACCAACTCCCAAATAAAAATCAAGAAAAAAAAATAAAAGAAGTTTATGTGGCTAGTCGCCAACTACCTGACTTCTTAATGTCTTCAATACGGACATTGCAGGTTGAGAGTGATTCACTTGGAATCATGGAGGATCAGGACTAGAAAATGTATATGTACTGAATCTAAGACAGAAAGAGCCTGGGGCATGTGGACAATGTGGAGGAAGTTCTCAAATTTCCTGTGCAAAACAAGTTAGTTACACATAAAGAACCAGTTTCAACGCACTTTATTTTATATTGATATGGGATCAGAGTAAAAATATTCAAATACAAGTTTCAGTTAATAGTATCACTTTTCTCTCAGCCCAGATGAGGCAGAAAGGATCATATTCATATGCCTACATCAAGAAATTAAAGAAAAACCTGCCATCTACTAACTCTGGCTCTTACAATCTTTCCATTCCCTCTTCTGCAAGGATCCCTGAGCTGTGGGAAGAGGTGGTGTGATGCAGATGTCGTATTTGGAGCTGAGCACTCCACAGTCTCTTATTCTCTGCCTGTTAAGCTGTTGTAGGTATCTGTATTATCACCATCTACTGTAGAAAGAAATGTCTCTGATGAGGGTTGAGAGATGTACTAATCTACAGGTATAAAGATAGGTTCTTCGGGGGCAGTTTAAAAGTAAGTCCAGAGGGCCTTGGTTCATTTAATGTTAACAGACATGAGTGATATCTTGTGGGGTGGGACTTAAATCCAGTCAGAAGTGGTTAGTCACTCCCATAACATTCCTGCCACTACCGGAGCAGTGAGCGTTATCTTGCCACGCCATGTGTTACTGTAGTCCGCAGGAGTCTTGGCTGACCAAGAGTTGACTACTTTTCTCCCCTGGCCTTGTACATATATCCTCCCAGCAATATCAAAGCTATCCAGCAGGCATGAAGCTTCCAGAACAGTACCAGCTTGATTCTTCATGTCCTATCACTCAAAGTCTTCACTAGGGTTCTACCATCAAGTTCTGGAGGTGGCAGCAAGCAATGGCAGCTGCCCGTAAAGTGTAATGGGTCTATTCCATCCCACTCCCAAACAACTCCAAAAGAAATATTCGTTCCTGGCATTGAACTTTTTATCTGATAGTGTATGATAGCCCACCCCCATTCTGTGGTAATTCCACTTAAACTTCTCTATAGATGTATATATTTTAGGAGCTTCTGCAGGAGTAGCTTCCAAGTGGCCCTTTCCAAGGCCTTTGGTATTAGATGTCTCTCCTGTGTTCCGTCTGCTACCCTGATTTCCCAGACCTCAGTGCACTTAACACATCCCTTTCCCTTGTTTCCATTTACCTCCTTCATAACGCCTCCATTGCATCCCTCCTCCACCAAAATCTCCCCCATGAGCACCTACTACCTCCCTGACCTTCTATTGGTACCACTGAAAACCACATATTTAGAGATTCAAAGCTAGCGTCTACATATGGGAAAGAACAGGTGACATTTGTCTTTCTGGTTCTCGGTTACCTCACTTATGATGACTGTTTCCAGTTCTCTCCATTTACCTGAGAATGTCAGAATTTAATTTTTCTTAATATATGATAATATTCCATTGTGTAAATGTGTCATAATTCCATTATCCATTCATCAGTTGATGGGCATCTGGGTTGTTTCCACTTCCTGGCTATTGTGACTAGACCATCAATAACCGGTACTTCTAAGATGGAATGCAGTCATTTGGGTGTATGTTCACCGGTGGTATGACTGCGTTATACAGTAGATATATTTCTCGCTTTCTGAGACACCTCCACACTGATTTGCATTGTGGGAGTGAAACACTGTTTTCTGAACAAGACAGGGTTTTTGGATCCATGAACTCCCATTGGCTGTGACAGCAGGAACAAGACCTACAGAAGAGCAACCACCCAAAGTCCCAGCATGGATAGGGAGGGGTAAACAGTCCCGTGCCTGGAAAAGGGCTACTGGTAACTGATGGCTGCCGAGAGAAGAATCAGTTTTCTTTAAAGGTGTAGCCCCTGAAAAGCCTCCCATGCTTCTGTAGACGGCCCTAAGCCCACGTGCATGTCATATAATACATCTTAATCATATTTAGACCCTATCCTCTATCTTCACCTTCCCCATAGAATCCCCACTGGATTTCACATATATGTTTAGGCTACAGAGTCAAGTTTATGTGCCCAGATGTCCCTCAGTGTGCATTCATTTAGTAGATCCTGTTCAGCCTATCTAGAGTCATTCCCTTAAGGAATACCAACTCTCCCTCACCCAGAAGTTATCAGTTGCCCACAGTTCCTCAGCAAAGGCTGGCACATCTTTCCCATTTACTGGGTTCTACGCTGGGCTTCTGTCTGGTTTGCGTTTGCGTGGGTCTTGTGCACCATTGCCATAAATTCGTATGAGCATGTTCCCAGCTGCCTGGAAAGCTGTTTTCTTGTGTTTGTCCACCACCCCTGGCTCTCACAGTCCTTCCGTTCTCTCTTCTGTAGGATTTTTGAGTCCTGCATGGCAGAGGTTTAATATAGGCGTCCTATCCAGGGACCCACACTCTACAGTCTCTTAATCTCTACATTTCGGTCAGGTGTGGTCTTCTGTGTTAATTTCACTCTGTTGCATGATGAAGCTTCATTCGTGAGAGCTGAGAGATGCATTAGTATTTTCTTTACCCACCTGCTCCACTCTGTTCTGTGAGCCTTAGGTGTAAGGTTCCCTTGTAGATGTGTCACTTAGGGATGGTATCTTACAGATGCTTATTCTCTGCCTTTGAGCAGTTGTGGAACTCTGTAATAGTCTCTGTTGTCTGTTGCAAAAAGAAGCTTTGTTGATGAGTGGTGAAAGGTTTGTTTATAAATATAAGGACGCACATGTAGCATAGAGTAAGAAATTGTATTTGCTTAGCGATGTGACAGGTTATTCTCTAGGATCTATGGCTTCTCCAGCAGGTGTACTTGGCTTTGTCTACAGTGCCACACATGACTTCCCTCCCTTTGAGAGGGTTTTAAGACCCATTGAAGGTAAGACCCTGTTGCTGAAGGTACAACATACTTTGTACACAGGACTTGGAGCAGAAGAGCTTGGAATGACCTGGAAGCCTCCTCCATAAGGAGTAGATTTCACAGTTCTAGAGGATATTGTGCAAACTGCTAAGGGAGAAAAGTCAATCAATGCCCCAGCCCAGCTGTAAAGCCTAATAACCACAGCAATGACCAGCTCAGAAAACTGTCTCTATTGGTGCAATAGTGGCGCTTTTGTCTTGGGGGAAACAAAAAGCTACCTAATTGGGCCACATGTATATTTGTGTCTCTAAGAGGACTCAATGGGTTTCTAAAAATATCACATGAAATGGGGAGGGGAAAGTGGTATAGGAACAGGGGAGGAATTCATGAATTCTATAATTTATGTTAAGGCCTATCGAGTGAAATTAGTGTTCGCAGACATCCCTCAGTGCAAGTTCATCCACTGGGATCTAGTCAGCCTATGTAGAATCACTCCCTTAAAGAAGATCAACTCTCTCTCACACAGCATTGATCAGTTGTCAATGGTTCTTCTGCTAACATTTGGGCTTGCTGCTCATTTCCCCAGTTCTATGCTGGGTCTTAGTCTGCTTGAGTTCACATCATCCACATTTTCTGAGGCAGTCTCTCATTGGCCCGGAGCTCACCAGGTATAGGCTAGGCTGACGGACCAGCGAGCCCCAGGAGTCCATGTGTCTCTTCCTCCCCAGCACCGGAATTACAAGCATGCATGACTACACACAGATTTTTTTGCATGAATCCGGGGATCAAACTTAGGCTACAATGCTTGCTGAAAGTTTTAGGTGGACATACTAAAGGGTTTTAAAATAAATGACACATAAACCCAAAATTATTATTTAAGGTATCACCCTAAAATAATTTAGATTTATGTCTTTAAAGTACAAATGTGTGCAAGACCTTTTAAAGTATTTTCCACAAAGTGACTTATAAAAATTCTTCCAGGACACTATACTATGCAAGAACACTGTAATGAGATTGATACATAGCCCTTTAAAACAGTGGTGTTGATTCATGTGACTTCCTAAACCCTAATTCATGAAAAGATTACATGTAATGGTTTCAACTTCAAAAATAAAATCTCAGTTTTAGGCACTCAGCCTCCACAACTGTGTGCTCTGGAGTCTCTCAGCCTGTGCTACATCCTTCCAAATTCTGCCATGTGAGCAGAAGCCGTTGTATTTCTTTTTATTGTTCTGCAGTTTCTGACAGATGCACATAAAACTGTCCATTAGTGGTTGGATGAACTTCCAGTTCTTACAGCTAAAAATCGTCTCTGAAATCCTACATTTGGTCTTAGTCAACGTCATTTTTTAATATTTTATGAGAAAGTGTCACAGAAACACCGATCATTCTGCTTGGCTATCCTTGCATCCAAATCTAAATAAGTGGATAGAAGGCTATGCACGCTTCAGCCAGGGGTAGGAGGGCAGTAGATCTGGAAAATCTAAACCCAGAGCAAGGCTGGCCCTGGTCACTGCTGACTGCTTTGCTTCACTGTCTTGTCACCTTGATATCAACACAAACACAGCACACACACACACACACACACACACACATTTGGTCTTTAAAAATAATTACTGAGCTTTTGTACATTTCATACAACAATTTTAAACAAATTCAGACCCCCCTCCCTCATCCAGGCCCCCAAACCCTCACTGAACCTCATGTATTCTGCCATACATGTTAAGTCTTATCCAGTCAAGCATTTGTAATCAGATGTCCTTAAGCACAAATTCATCCACTGGCCTCTAGTCCGTCCATCTAGAGATCATAATAAGGTATACTCTCCCTCACCAAGTAATAATCTGTCCCCAATAGTTCTTGATCTGGGGCTAGCCTACTACCCTTTTCTCTTTCCCTTGACTGATTGAGTTGGCACAGGTCCTGTGCTCAATTCCACCATTGCCACAAGTTCACATGTGCAAGCTTCCCTGAAAGTCTCTGCCTCCTTGTTCTCATGAACCACCCCTATTCTCCTCCTCCATCACAATGGAGAATACCTATGTTTTTCCAGAGTTTTCCTTCTGTCCTAGTCAGTTAGTCTTACCTCAGGCTTGAACCTGTCCCTAGAATACTAAATTACCATTTAGTATTCTTCCAAGTAAGTGAAGAACAATAAGTCATCTTTGTTGTGGTATAATTCATATTCAAATTCACAGATTACATATGTGAAACTTATTTATACCATGTAATTCTCCTCCTCCATCACAATGGAGAATACCTATGTTTTTCCAGAGTTTTCCTTCTGTCCTAGTCAGTTAGTCTTACCTCAGGCTTGAACCTGTCCCTAGAATACTAAATTACCATTTAGTATTCTTCCAAGTAAGTGAAGAACAATAAGTCATCTTTGTTGTGGTATAATTCATATTCAAATTCACAGATTACATATGTGAAACTTATTTATACCATGTAATTCTCCTCCTCCATCACAATGGAGAATACCTATGTTTTTCCAGAGTTTTCCTTCTGTCCTAGTCAGTTAGTCTTACCTCAGGCTTGAACCTGTCCCTAGAATACTAAATTACCATTTAGTATTCTTCCAAGTAAGTGAAGAACAATAAGTCATCTTTGTTGTGGTATAATTCATATTCAAATTCACAGATTACATATGTGAAACTTATTTATACCATGTAATTCTCCTCCTCCATCACAATGGAGAATACCTATGTTTTTCCAGAGTTTTCCTTCTGTCCTAGTCAGTTAGTCTTACCTCAGGCTTGAACCTGTCCCTAGAATACTAAATTACCATTTAGTATTCTTCCAAGTAAGTGAAGAACAATAAGTCATCTTTGTTGTGGTATAATTCATATTCAAATTCACAGATTACATATGTGAAACTTATTTATACCATGTAATTCTCCTCCTCCATCACAATGGAGAATACCTATGTTTTTCCAGAGTTTTCCTTCTGTCCTAGTCAGTTAGTCTTACCTCAGGCTTGAACCTGTCCCTAGAATACTAAATTCATTTAAAATGTTCTCATTCATTTATTCTTCTGGGACTTCAGATAAATAACATGATGCATAGTGAGCTCTGGTGTTCAGTTCTTTTTCCTTTGTTTTTATTTTTATGCACAATTCTTCCATGTATTAAAATGCAGCCATTTTCTTGATGGCTAGTCTGTCTTTCTTTCTTCCTTTCTTTTCAAGGTCTCAGGTCTCCCTATAGCCCCAGCTGACCTGGAATTTGCTAAGTAGACCATGCTGGCCTCGATCTCACAGAGATCCCTTGCCTCTGCCTTCCAAAAGCTGGGATTAAAAGTGTGCTGCTCCACAAGTTTGCTACACACTCAGCAAGTTTGCTACTTACGCTTCGTTAACTATTTCTGTCAGTTTTTTTTTCACTGTTTTGTGTTTTTGACACAGCCAGATGTATCTAAGTATTTATCCTGGAGTACAATAAATAAATGTAGACAGATAAATAAGACAGAAAACTGCAAGAACAGAGGAAGAGGACCAGGAGGACAAAAGACGTAACCGGGTGCATGTGATCTTTGAATATGATACATTAAATGCATGTAAGAAAATGTCACAGTGCAAACCATTCTTTTGTACGACTGATGCATGCTACTTCAACCTGTAGAAGGAAGAGCTCTCATTTGAGAACTCAACTCTTTTTTATAAGCTATGCAGAGCCACAAAGAAATGAAGTTTTCCTTAAGAAAAAAAAAAAACTATCACAGCAACTAGACATGCATGTATATGCATGAATTGAGCAAACAATTACCTTATGAAAGTAGCTATCCAAAGCCAAGCAATTAAGAGTTTAGAAAAATTTTGAAATCATACAGCAAGAGTAAAATAAAACTTTCATTGTTTTTCCTTAATGATGGATATATTTGAGGAGGGGAATTTTGCATTCACATACGTGGGCATTTTCAGAAACAACCATTGACTTATATTAAAAGTAGGTTTGTCTTTAACTGGTCGATAATAACTCTAATGAACTGCTTCTCTATGATCAGCATCTTACACACATGCAAATTACTGAGAAAGTCAGAATATTTTTTCCATAAAATGGAGTAAAATAAGCCAAAGAGTCACGTTAGTCTCTATGTAATCTGTGGCAGGACAGAAACTCCCTTTATCAGGTGGTCAGTCTTCTACACAGCCAAATGTGTAATATATAT
>NW_008348667.1:499093-501307 GCF_000622305.1 Nannospalax galili | reverse complement strand
AAAATATGGCTGGGCACCTTCAGCCCTAGCCAGGCAGTAAGAAAGTACATAGAGGAGTAAAAACAATATGTGTCACTAAATGGAGGTTTTCATTTCCCTTTACACAATCCTAATGTGCTTTTTAAAATAATACATTTATTAATGAAACAGGGAGAAAGAGGGTCCCTAAAGCGTCCTTAGTTTCATTGATCAAAGAATTTAAGAATGGACCGAAATGGAGGCTTTTAGAATTTTGTTAGAATCTTAAACTCCTCAGGGCACATGAGCTGGTCATCTTGACAGTTGTCTTGAGGGGTGAATAGTGGGAAGGATTAGAGAAACCATGGAGCCAGGCAGGGTTAGAGCCTGCGTGGAGGTCAGACACATGGCTGACTTGTAGTCACATGTCTGGAGGAAGGAAGCCTTACAGAAAAAGTAAAGAAATACAAGATACTAGGGGCAGACCAAAGCCTTAATGAAAGCATTTTTAGTAACAAAAGCCATGAAGAAGAAAAGGAGAAATTAGGTTTTCCTGAAGAATTCAGGAAAGACAGGCTTACAGAGACCTGTATGACTGTGGCTCATCCAGAAGTTCTGCAGAGTTCTGTGCTGCAAGGCAGGATTCCAGGCAGGAAAAACTTGCTACCTCATTAACACATCAGGTATTCTGCCCAACTATTTAGGGTAACTTAAGGTGCACCTGCCTTCCTAGGAGTGGTTCTATCATCAGGTAATTGACCAACGAGCCTGGAAAGGTGGGTCCTCCACCAGATAGACTAGGGATTTTATAGTCTGGATCAGTTAAATTTATGGGGCTTTTTGCTACTCTAACATTAATTCTTTGAAAATTTCATACAACATGTATTTTGATCATATTCAACCTACCTACCCCATCTCCTCTCACATCCCATCTCCTCTTACATCCCATCTCCTCTCACATCTCATCTCCTCTCACATCCCATCTCCTCTCACACCCCCATCTCCTCTCACACCCCCATCTCCTCTCAAAGCCCCATCTCCTCTCACATCCCATCTCCTCTCACACCCCCATCTCCTCTCACACCCCCATCTCTTTTCACACCCCCATCTCCTCTCACATCTCATCTCCTCTCACACCCCCATCTCTTCTCACACCATCTCTTCTCACACCCTCATCTCCTCTCACACCCCCATCTCCTCTCATATCCCACCTCCTCTCACATCACCCCTCCTCCCCACTAACTTAATGCCTTCTTCTTTAAAATAAAAAAAGACAATTGAATCCAAGTTTGTTGCCCAAATTTCTTGTGTGCAGTCTATCCCCTGGATCTTGGTCCAC
Organism: Nannospalax galili; assembly: GCF_000622305.1. NCBI lineage: Eukaryota > Metazoa > Chordata > Mammalia > Rodentia > Spalacidae > Nannospalax > Nannospalax galili. The sequence goes on along the minus strand of NW_008348667.1, from coordinate 500,010 downwards.
CTACATGATGTCACATCCCTAAAGAAAACTAACTCTCCCTCTCTCTGCAGTTACCAGTTGCTGGTACCTCCTGAACTAGGGGCCAGAGTTCATATCCAACTCCCCTCTCCATATCGGATTTTGTTTGGCCAAAGTCAGGTGAGGAGAGGAAGTTTAATTTGACAGTAGAGGAGACTGACCCACAGATAAAAAGAGCCAGACCCCTTGTTCCAGTTTAGAGGGTTTTTTATAGTCATATGTGAGGAATGTAAGCAAAAGGTACATAGCATATACATGGTATTTAGGTAAGTTAACATGTGGAGGCAAAGCTTGCAGGACTGTGAGAGCTTTGGAAAACAAAGCCTTCTATCTTGGGCAACCACGGGGAGGGGGGAAGCATCTGCTCACCTCGCCCATTCCTATCTCTTATTTGAGTTTTCCACGTTCCAAAGTTCTTAATTACTGTCACATTGCAAAAGCTTTTAGCATCTTACCTGCTCTTCCATGTCCATAATAGCTTGAACGTGCACAGCTCATGTGCGAGCTGTCCCAGCTGCTGTGGGTTCAGATGCTCAGCTACCCTTTGTACTTATCCATGGCCTCCAGCTCTTACAATCTTTCACCGCTCAGTCTATGATTCACATACATAGTGTCTTAAGCAATGGTGCCTTACCATCAAGCTCTGGAGGGTAACCAAGAGCAGTGGTAATAACCAGGAGTATTGGGGTTGGGTTCAATAGACCCCACTGGCCAACATCTCCGATAGAAACAGAGAGAAAGAAAGAGAGGGAGGAAGAGAGAAAGAGGAGAGAGAGTGGGAAGGAGAGAGAGAGAGAAGGAAAGATAGAAACAAAGCAACAATAACAATAAAAAGTAAAAATCTCATATACTGTCATATGACAGGTTTTATGCTTAATTTTAATTTTGTTTGAAACCAT
>NW_008348667.1:497372-498560 GCF_000622305.1 Nannospalax galili | reverse complement strand
GAAAATACAGTATCTTATTTAGACTTCATAAAACTGAAATCTGTTAAGCTAATAAAGGATTTTAGGTAGGTTATTTTAAACTTCAACAGTTTTAATTTCTTAGTCAAGATATGAAAGACCAAAAGAAAAGGGGAGGGGGGGTGTAGTCACAATGTATAGACAGACTTAGGAGTGAAATAATTGGTACTGCTTACTCAAACATAGTGATGTTTTCCTTCCTGTTTTGGGTCTTGCTGTGCTGTTTTCACCCTGATAATGGAACCTAGGTTAAGCAAGGGCTGTGCTACTGAACTCCACACCCGGCCTTCTTTTAACTATCATGATGTAAGGCAGGGTCTCACTAAGCTGCCCAAGCTAGCCTTGAATTCACGATCCTTCTACTTCAGTATAGCATTAATTTGCTTCCCTTGTCCCTTCTTGGTAGGCGCATGCCCTCTGAGCCCCAGAACTCACAGACTAACATAATAAATTTTCAGTTTGGATTTTGTGTCATTTTATGACATATGGGGTGGAATGACTTACAAAGAAATGGCTTCTTAGGACCCATGCATCATTCAAGCCCCGCCCTCAGCACCCGTTAGTGTTCATGCACTGCACCCTCGGTCTAAACGTCCCACCACATGTCCATACCCCTAGGGATTCCGTCCTTGGCCCAGGCGGCCTCACTCACGCCTTTTCAATTCCAGTCTCTGCTGTGCTGACTGCCCGCAGCTAACTCTGTCTCCTGGGCAGCCCTGCCTCTCTTCCAGGGCTGTCTCCTCTCACCCCTGGCTGGTTTACTCTCTGCAGAGGACTGAGTAGTATTCCAGCTACACTCATCTTCTCAGGTAACCAAGGAACATAGGCCTGTGCCACTAATCCCGGCTTAAACATCATCCTGAAAGCAGTTTTGTTATGGTAAATGATCACTGATATAAATAATTATTTGTAAAGTTAGAAGTGTCTGATAATTATTATGTATCAATTTATAGTTATGTGGACCCCATATAACTAGAACTAAATAGGACAACAATGAGTTGGAATTGATTCTCTTTACACAGTGTGCGTCCTGGGGATCAAACTGAGGTCCCAGGCTTGGCAATAGACGCCTTTACCAGTTATGCCATCTTGCTAGCCCTAGACATATCTTTAAGCAAAGTGTAATTGAGAAGAATTAAGACTGAATAAAGATAAAGAGAGAGTGCTCTT
>NW_008348667.1:481688-495577 GCF_000622305.1 Nannospalax galili | reverse complement strand
GAAAATACAGTATCTTATTTAGACTTCATAAAACTGAAATCTGTTAAGCTAATAAAGGATTTTAGGTAGGTTATTTTAAACTTCAACAGTTTTAATTTCTTAGTCAAGATATGAAAGACCAAAAGAAAAGGGGAGGGGGGGTGTAGTCACAATGTATAGACAGACTTAGGAGTGAAATAATTGGTACTGCTTACTCAAACATAGTGATGTTTTCCTTCCTGTTTTGGGTCTTGCTGTGCTGTTTTCACCCTGATAATGGAACCTAGGTTAAGCAAGGGCTGTGCTACTGAACTCCACACCCGGCCTTCTTTTAACTATCATGATGTAAGGCAGGGTCTCACTAAGCTGCCCAAGCTAGCCTTGAATTCACGATCCTTCTACTTCAGTATAGCATTAATTTGCTTCCCTTGTCCCTTCTTGGTAGGCGCATGCCCTCTGAGCCCCAGAACTCACAGACTAACATAATAAATTTTCAGTTTGGATTTTGTGTCATTTTATGACATATGGGGTGGAATGACTTACAAAGAAATGGCTTCTTAGGACCCATGCATCATTCAAGCCCCGCCCTCAGCACCCGTTAGTGTTCATGCACTGCACCCTCGGTCTAAACGTCCCACCGCATGTCCATACCCCTAGGGATTCCGTCCTTGGCCCAGGCGGCCTCACTCATGCCTTTTCAATTCCAGTCTCTGCTGTGCTGACTGCCCGCAGCTAACTCTGTCTCCTGGGCAGCCCTGCCTCTCTTCCAGGGCTGTCTCCTCTCACCCCTGGCTGGTTTACTCTCTGCAGAGGACTGAGTAGTATTCCAGCTACACTCATCTTCTCAGGTAACCAAGGAACATAGGCCTGTGCCACTAATCCCGGCTTAAACATCATCCTGAAAGCAGTTTTGTTATGGTAAATGATCACTGATATAAATAATTATTTGTAAAGTTAGAAGTGTCTGATAATTATTATGTATCAATTTATAGTTATGTGGACCCCATATAACTAGAACTAAATAGGACAACAATGAGTTGGAATTGATTCTCTTTACACAGTGTGCGTCCTGGGGATCAAACTGAGGTCCCAGGCTTGGCAATAGACGCCTTTACCAGTTATGCCATCTTGCTAGCCCTAGACATATCTTTAAGCAAAGTGTAATTGAGAAGAATTAAGACTGAATAAAGATAAAGAGAGAGTGCTCTTGGTATATCAACACATAGGGAAAAATAGAGTGAAAGTGCCAGTTGTATCAAAAAATTGCTCATTAAAAAATACCCGAAATCATTTCATACGTGTAATTGAGAAGAATTAAGACTGAATAAAGATAAAGAGAGAGTGCTCTTTGTATATCAACACATAGGGAAAAATAGAGTGAAAGTGCCACTTGTATCAAAAAATTGCTCATTAAAAAATACCCGAAATCATTTCATAGTGTTGTGAAATTGTATGGTTGTACATCTGTCCACTAAAGGTCCATGTGGAGACCAGAAGTAGATGGTTTGTGCCTTTCTCTCTTTCTTTCCATCCCTTTTTGAGACGGGATCTCTTGCTGAGCCTGGTCTTCACCAACTGACTGGATGGCTCACCAGCAAGGTCCGAGGAACCCCGTCTCTGTCTCCCCAGTGCTGGGATTCCAGGCAAACTCTGCCATGTCACAGTTCTTAAATATGGACTCTGGGGATTGAATTCGGGTCCTGGTGCTTGTGCAGTAAGCACTTGTTGACTAGGCCATCTACCCAGCTCTACTTTTATATTAAAATAACTCAACATTTATATTTGAAACCTTTGAAAATATAGCTTTGCATTTTCATGAAGCTAATTATAAATTTTATGAAGCAGACAGAAAAAAATAGTTGCAACTATATGAATTGGTATTTTTGCTTTGTTTGTTTTAAGGCTTTCAAGATTGTTAAACATAATTTTGTATGTGAAACAAGCAAGATTTTAAAAATCAGTCTGTCTAATATGTATCACACTATCTGTGTCTTATTTTTTCATTTACTGTAAATGTCACGTGTTCTGAAATAGCATCCCTATAAATTGAAGGACAAACTGAAGTAAAAAGGAAGAAGAATATTTGGTTTCCTCTGTGAACGTGAGTGTAGCCAGGACAGTGCAGAGGGGCAACGTCCTTGCAACTTAGATCTCCCTCATCTCTGTGGTCTCACCAGGCCTTATAGGTCCTTCAAAATCTACATTGATTTATGATAATAAGGAAGTGAAATCATCATCATTGTCCTGTCTGAGGAGAGATCTGGCAAGACATTTGGACACACTCCCCTCAGCAGAGATTAGTATTCACTAGAGGCATCGTGTAACAGTTTTGGAAGATGAAAGATGTATTCTTCCGTCTTGGCAAAGACAAGGAAATAAGACACTTTGTTCTTTCTCAAGGTCATCTTAATTACTCCTGTGCTATGACAAAATTAATTGAGGGTCAAATGCTTACACCAATTGAGTGTTCTGGTCCTAACACTAGCACCTCATGAAAAGGTACGCTGTGTGCTTCTAGATTCTGAAAAATGAACACAAAATATTTGTGTTGCATGATATTTAGAGCCAGAACTTTCACAGCAGTCTCTTAGGCCTTGTTTACCTGAGCATTACGTCCTCATAGTTCACAATGGAGCTGGCTGACTGACCTCATTCTGAACCTGTGATCTCAAAGGAGAGCTGCTTCCTCCCAGAAGGCTATGCCAAAGATCACAAGAATGATGAACTGAAATAGAAATGATGCTATTTTTCACTAGTCTTATCTTGTACAGTCAATATCAGGGGAATCATTATCGCAAGATCTTTGGTTGCTTAGTCTTTGTGTAGTAGATTAAACATCTGAATTGGGAAGGAAATGTAATAGCTAAAGTTATACTGATGTCACAACAGATGATGCAGTCAAGTCTCTCTGTATAAGCAGCCTTGCCTGACTGCAGAAGATTCACTGACAACCTATTCAACAAAGGAAGGTTCTCAACAGGACTCTAATGTCACCGTTCATGGCAGGCACCCAGTTAATCAGCCCTGTCCACTGAAGCACGTGGTCTGGATACAGGCAGGTTGTGTTCACTTGAGTTACATGTGCAGCCTGGAATATGTATATTTAATTAAACCTAATAAATTCATTTCTAAAATAAGATTTTTATTTTATCTTTAATTACTTATATATGTACAGGGGGATATGTAAATGTGCATGTATGTTTCTGTGGAGGCCACAGGCATTGAATTTCCCTGAAGCTGTAGCTATAAGCCACCTGACATGGGTGCTGAGAACCCAACATGGAAAAGTGGTACAAGCTCTTAACCACTGAGCCATCTCTGCAGCCCAACGTAGCTGCTGCAAAGCTATCCAGCTCAACTCTGAAACGTGCCTAGGACCCAACATAGTTTCTTTTAGAGCTGGACTCTTCACCACGTCAGAATCTGTCCAGTATCGTCTCTCAAGGAGAAGTAAATTCTGACTCATTCCTGTAATAATCAACAACCACAAAATCAATTCAGCCTTTTCTCTTAAGATACATAACCCAACCTGAGATATTTTGATAAATTTATGCAAAAACTTTAAGGAATTGTTGGGGGCTGGAGAGATGATTCGGTGGTTAGGAGTGCTTGCTCTCACACTGGACCCCAGTCATATTGCCAGATCCTATATCTGGTCACAACTGCCTGTGACTCCAACTCCAGGGCATCTGACGTCCCCTTCTGGACTCATTTGACACTTATGTTCACATGCACATACACATACATATAAATAAAAGATAATAATACATCATAAGTAGTATTATCACCTTACATTGTATGAAAAGAACTACTTAAATAGCCACAATTTTATTTTCAAATGTTTTCTACTCTACTGTGTCTAGTTGGTGATGTTTCTATAAGACTACAGCCATTATACTAAAAAAGAGTGTGCTGCAAGTATGCATTAAATTCAAGTCACTTACAAATCACCTGCTTAAAGAAATTTGGTAAATCCACCTGCATGCTTCTAAGATAATAACTTGTAAATCTTAACTGGTAGGATAATTGATTGTGTTAGATAAGCACCTTGCTAACCTCAAAGGCAAGTTTAATAACATTGTCAACATCTGCATTTGAAATTAAAGTAAGTTCAAAGTCTAATTTATATCAAAGTGTGCAGCTGATGGAAACAAAAATCATTAAGCACTTACTGTGTAAGATCTTGTTGTGAAAGGAGTCAACAAAAACAGCATCAATAGCGCTTACCTGTTGGCTTTAAAGGAGGTTCTGTTTTAGCATTTGTGTTCACCTCTTCAAGATGAAGCCTGAGTGTATATGCTGCCTTCTGTAGAGTTTCCTTGAAAAGAAGATGTCAGTTCCTAGTATTACTGAAAGATGGCCCAGGGAAGACTTCTTGGGAAGAAGGAGATGCTCTGGCTTTCAAACATAAAGTGTGAATAGTGTGTAGAAAAATAAAATGGGAGATGTTTGCTTGCAGAATGAATATTTCATGGGTGAGAGAAATGACAGGTGCTGATGTGAAAGGAGGTTTGATTTTAGTATCTGTATCTCCAGAATGTTTCTGTATGAGTATATCAATTACTTGCTAGATTGTATATGTTTCTAAGCTTATGACTGTAGATTAAACATCCTACAGATGAGAAAGAGAAGAGACAGACATATGGCAGAGAAAATGAAGGTCTAGCATGAAGAGATAAATGCCTCTTAGATGTGTTAGTTGTGAGTGGACAGGGGCTTATTTTTAATGTATCTCTTTCCTATAGATGCCAGCAATCTGGGATGGCTTCACTCAGTTATATTTGTTTGACTTGTTTGACTCTATTTTATAGAGAACAAGAATCAGACACATCACCGAAACCCTAAAGAGTTTAGTGCTGTCAACTACAATGAAGGACTCAGGAAACCCTTATAACACTTACCACCTTCTCCCAGGTTATTATTAAACTCTAAAGACTCCGCATCTTAGAAGTGGTTTTGGTAGTTTTTAAATTGTCTAAAATGGAATAGTCACTGGAGGTCACCAGAAAAAAATGCATAAAACTTGGTTCTTTTTCAAATCAAAATATTTTTAGCATTTTTTGGCCTTGGAAAACGATTTATACCTAGCTCTATATTAGAACCACATCCTCACCCATAGGACAGACTTCCTGCCTGGCCCACAGCTCCCACTTACCCCAGACACTTAGGACTTGGTCAGTCCCAGTGTTTTCTGGCAAAATGCAAATGCACTCAGTAATTTAAACAGATGCCTGATGAATGTACTCTGATGAGGACAGAAAGCACAGAGTGGTCTTGTGGTCTCCTCCGCTGCACACTTTTGAAGAAACATTTGTTTCTTTTATTTAAAACTATAGTTTTCATTTGTTACAAAGTAAAAATGTAACAAAACATCAGACCCAGTGTTACGTTTTTTTCTCGGTGAAATTTAATACACTTGCATTGTGCTTTAAAATAACGAGAAAAAGCAGTATTTTACTTATTTCAGCTGATTGTGAAGGCAGACTAAGAGGCGATAAGAAAAATATATTCCTAGGAACATTCTTTTATACAAAGAGAACTTAGGAACCTATTTGTGTCTGCTAAATATGGGAAGACGTTTCCATAGCAAAACTGCAGAGCTACTGGTTTCCTAATTAATGCTCATAGAAATATGCGAAGAAATGTCTCTGTCTCCCAGCCTTATTGTGTTGAGTCAGAAAAATTGGGTCAAATTCTTCTGGTATCGTGGAGAAATTTAAAAAGAATTCTTCCCCAAATTATGATTTATATCGTTGAGAATAAACTTACATTAAAGGACAAAAGTCTGAATGGCCAGCACACAGTGTTTCCTGGAGACAGGAGACAGACTTGTGTTGTGACCTTGGCTGCTAATCAAACAACCCATGACAGTCCTCAGAGTCTACTTCTAGGGAATAATATGGCTATACTCAACATCCGTTTAGGGTACCTTGAGCCCAAATTTCCTAATGTCAGTAGAGTTCCATTCTTTTCCTATCTTTTCACATCACTTAAAATTCAACAAATTGGGGATGGGTCAGTAGTTAAGAGCACTGGATGTTCTAGCGGAAGACCAGGGTCAGTTCCAGGCAACCACATGATGGCTAACAACCATCTGGAGTTCAAATTCCAGATGATCTGATACCCTCTCTGGTTTCAACAGGCAATGCACACACATCGTGCACATATACAAGTGCAGGCAAAGCACTCCTGCAATAAAATAAAACTCATAAAATAAGATACGTAAAATAGTTTTTTAATTCAAGAAGCTGATGGTAACATTGGAACCTCAGCATAAAGAGCACAGGTGGAAAAAACAAAATGTGGCCTTCGCAGCCACATCAGCCGCTTTACCCAGAAAAGAGGAAAACTCCAGGGCTCATTTCCATCAACCTCTTGGACTCATTTGTTTGGAATGAAGTGCTGTCTGACTCTTAGTGGCATTTAATCCTACAGAAGGTGGTTTCTGTGAGAAGCACAGGCTTTCTGCACGGCATGTGTTAAACAGACAGCTGCTTGTTTTCTTTGACCACAGTTATTTGTGCCTGTGTTAAGTGAGTTTCTGTCTTAGTTGCTTGGTTCACACTGTTAAAATGCATTTTTAGACTTTATGCATCCCATCTCCTAGGGGGAAGAAACATTTGTACAGGTCAAATAGCTTGCTTTATCTCTGCTGGATTTGATACATTAAAAAAGGTGTGGCTTTTGCAAATGGCTGAACATTGACTTTTCACAAAGAACAGTTGAAAAGAAATTGATTGGAGGTCCAACACCTTCTCTGTGAGATACTGCGAACTAACAAAGTCTGCCCCCCACCCCATATCAGAAAGTGGGAAGGAAGGAAAAGAGGAAACTGTGAAATTTGTCCTTCCTGCACCATGGTATTTATAATGACTGATTGAGGTGCTCCCAGTTAACACACAGCTTTAAAAAAATAGGGCTCATTTCCACTCTACTAAGGGAAAAAATATTGAAGAATATATTTTCTAAATTAGGAGCTTCTGATAGAATGTGTGAACTGCAGGAGCTTTATAAGCCTCGTGTGCTAGATAGTTTTAGTGTCAACTTGACATACCTGGGTTGAGGGAGCCTCAGTTGGGGAATTGCCTCTATTGGACTGGCCTGTGGCCATGTCTGAGGGGCATCTTCTTGATGAGTGATGTGGGAGGGCCCAGCCCACTGTGAGTGGTGCCACCCCTGGGCAGGTGGGGCTGTGTTGCATAAGAAAGCAGGCTGAGCAGGGGCCAGGGGAGCAAGCCAGTAAGCAGCGTTCCTCCATGGCCTGTGCTCCAGCTCCTGCCTCCGGGTTCCTGCCCTGAGTTCCTACACTGGGCTCCCGGATGAACAGTGCCCAGGGATATGTAAGCTAAATAAACCCTTTCCTCCCCAAGTTGGTAGCGGTCAGAGTATTTTCTCACAGTAATGAAGAAACAAACTAAGACAGAAATTGGTACCAGATAGTGGAGTATTGCTGTGACAGACTGACCTTGGTGTTTTGGGGAGGACTGTGGAAGTGTTTGGAACTTTGGGTTGGAAAAGCCATTGCGTGCTCAGAGTTTGTTGCTGTGGAGCTTGGAACAGTTATGCTGAAAGAGTTGTAGATGATGAAGGCCTGGCTTGTGAAGTTTCAAAGGGAAGCAGAGCCTATCAGGGCTGTTTGTGTGAGATATTGGATTCAGAATCTGTAGGTCTGGTCGGCTGGGGCTAAAGAATCAGCTGTGATTAAGAAGAGACCAGAAACTGAAGCAAAACCTTTGCTTTACTGGGACAATTGATGCTGGTTAGCTGGGGCTGAAAAATCAGCTGTAAGTAGCAAGAGACCAGCATCACTGAGGTGAAGTCTTCTGGGAGGTATTTCCTCAGGGTCAGCACACAGAGGGGACCTGAACCTCCGTCTCTAGCTAGAAGCAGGACTTGGTAATATGTAAGAGTCTCCTGCATGGTTCTGGTGTTGAAAATGTGAAGGGGTCACAGAGAGCAGCTGAGGCTTGGCACTGTGAGAGGCCAGGAAAGGCCATAAGTGAAAGTACAGCTTCAGTTGCAGTGAATACCCCAGGATTTAAGGGGTCATGGAGAGAATCTGAGGCTTTGCACCTGGAGAGGCAAGAAGAAGCCATTGGTGAAGGTGTAGCCTCAGTTTCAGTGGCGACCCCAGCTTTTTGGAGATGCCAGGGCCATGGGACGACCACCAAGGACAGCAGTAGGTGTGGAATGGAGCTGGCCTGGGTCTGCGAGATGAGCTGAGTGTGGTGTGGACTGCAGAGTCAGAGAAGTGGAGCTGCCAGAACCCTTTGGAGCCCAGAAGATCATGAGTGAATCCCAGATGTCCAGCCTAGAGCTGCTTTGCTGGACTTTGGTTTTGCTTAGGTGTGCCTGAGTCTTCCCTTTGAAATAAGACAGTACTTGTTTTGGATTTTACAGAAGCCTGCCCACAGTTAAGAGACTTTTAAAAGAGATTATGGACTTTTAAGTATTTGGACTTTTTAAGGACTGGGTGATTTTTAAGTTTGTACTGTCTTATGTTGTGATATTAATGTTAATATCATACCTTGGGGACAAGAATTGAAACAGTTATGGTTTAATAGTGTTGTGTTTGTGTGTCTGTTGACAAGGGGTCAATTGTGCTGGATAGGTACCTTGGGCTCCCAGATGAACTGTGACCTGGGATATGTAAGCTAAATAAACCCTTTCCTGCCCAAGTTGGTAATGGTCAGAGTATTTTGTCAGGGCAATGAAGAAACAAACTAAGATACCTCATTAGGGAAGTAATAAAGCTGTGAATCCCTTAAAATGACCAAATGGCCCTAAGGCTGGCCTTGCTCAGGCCTTATCAACTGGTCACTCTCAGGACTGAAGGAGACTGTTTGTGAAGGCAATCTATCTCCTTTAATGCCCTAGACAGCTTTCTGTCCTCCTGAGAAAATAATCTTGGACGAAGACTGTCAATCACTCAAAGTCGGCAGATGCTGGCACAGAGCAAATTCCTGCAGTGTGCTTAGTAGAATGCTTATGAAAACCCAAACTCCCCTTTCCATAGTTGGATGCCCCCACCTGCGGGGACCCTGTACAGGTAAGGCTCGAGGGGGACCACTCCCTGAAAGGAAAAATGGGCGAGAAAGAAGAGACGGAGCCCAAGCAAGTCCACTTGTCAAGGGTCGCTTTATTGTACTGCAAGCCTTTTTTTATATACAGTTTGTATTTAGAGGGGGTTGAAGAAGTTGGTCAAAGGTTACAGCATTCCTATGGGTATGGGAGGGGGACTGAGCAATTCAGCAACGTGACTGACCACCAGATGTTCCAAGAGATTACTGCATGACTCATTTTTCCGAGAACTGTTTGCAAGAGGAAGAGAAAGATAACCTTGCCATAAATTCTTTCCCAAGGTTACTTGTGCAAGCAGAATGTCCTGCTTAAGTCAACTGTTTGTAGAGCTATATTATATTTTTTTGGTAATGAATGTTGTTTCTCCAGCTCCCGACAGTTGGAGAAGCCTTCTTCCCTCAGAAAGGCTTCCATCCTTTGTTGTTATACCTGAATAAAGGACACATTCCTTGCCTATTGCAGGCCTGGCTCTACCTCTTATTTCTAAACTCTAAACTTCTTCCTTTTTCTCCTCTCCTAAAGCTAACAGCTTCAACCCCACATTACTTGAAAAATGAAAAGAGTTCAGCACTGGCTAAGCATGGCAACTATGTGTTAATGAAAATTGTGAGCAGAAAGTCAGCTGAGCTTGTGACAAACTTCCTGTAGATGGCTCTGGGTGAGCTAGGCTGATTCAAACAGCAGGGAGTTGTGTCGACCGCTGAGATGCCTACAGTGCTTAAAACCTGCCTAATGCAGACTCCACTGTCCGCATTAAATACACAATCTACCAGCCCTGTGTGGTGGTGCACGCTTGTAAATCCAGGGTCTGGGAGAATGAAGCAGGAGGGCTGTCCTGGGTTCAGAACTGGCATAGACTCTGTAAAAAAAACTGTCCCAGAGAACATAGGAGAAAATGAAGTTCTTGAAGGGGAACAGGAAGCTGAGAAGAGACCATGCCAAACCACAAGGAAAGCCCGGTAGGCCTGGCATGTCAAAGCTATCTGTGCAGTCCATGGGGCCCCAGGGTTCCATGCTCACCTGGTCACAGGCCTATGGGTGATCAGTTCTCATGTGGTTCCCTGAACTTGGGGACCCATGTGGCAGGAAACGGGGAGGGCCACTGGCTGAGTACAGTGTCTCATATGGGTTCTAGAGAGGGTATTCCATATAGTCTGTAACAATGTGCAGTGGTCCAGACGGACACATGCTGATGGGGGCTGGGAGCTGAAAGGATAAAGTTCATTTGAGCAAGTTTGCCACTCAGTCCACCCCCTAAACATCCGCATTGGAATTTTCCAGGCCCTTAAGCCCTGCCACTTTCCTCAAGAGAGTCTTAGAGTGCTCAAAACTGAATAAAAATGCCTCCGCAAGGCTGGAGAGAAAGCTTAGTGAGTACCACAGGTTGCTTGAGTAAGCCTGAGGACCTGGGTTCAATCCCTGCACCCACAAAAAGGTGGAGAGACAAAACTGACCCACAAGATTGTCCTCTGAGCTCCACACAGGAACACAAACGCACGCACACACGCAAACAGCCATCCATGATAAATTCAAGAGGGATGATTAGAGAATCAAGACTTCACACTTTTTACCTTTCTGTCGTTTCCAAATGTCCTCTAAGGATACCAGAGAATAGATTACTTAATGTTTGTTTGTCCTTCATACACTAGTGCAGTACATTTTCATCATATTCATTGACACCCCAACTTCCCCCACGGCCTCCACATCTACCTTCCTTCCCCTGTAATTGCTATGTAGATGAATACAAGGCTGACCACCTGGGCTTAGATGACTGCTTCGCCTCCCGCTTCTTGGGAGACCTCCCCCCCACATGCCTTCTGAGGTCCCAGGACTGAAAAAGATGACAGAATACCTTTTATTTGGGTTTTGCATAGTTCATGACATCCAGGATATGTTGACTTACAAAGGTGTGGATTCTCATAGGCCTTTTCTTTCCCATATTTGAAATGCATCAGTGTATCAACTGGTGTCACCCCACAGTTGGTGGCTCAGCTCCCTGTGTCCAAAGTGATGATGACCCCTCCCCTTTTTCCCAGTGTGCTCAGCATCTCTCAGCATCTCTCAATATCCGTCGGTCTCTAGACCTGCCCCCATTGAGTTCTAGCTTTTCCGAGAACGCCTACACAGCAGTGACCTATCAGGCAGCTGGTCCTTGAAGAAAACTGACAGCTCCCTGTAGTTCCTGGACCGGGCTGGGGCCTGGAGAGCCCTTCCCCACCTCTGCCTGCATGCTGAATGCTGTCCTCTTGTACAGACAGCCTTCTTATTGGGAGTTCCTGGGTCTAGCTTCCCTGTGATGTCCAGAAGGCACTCCTCCATAGCAGTCCTGGTTCCTTGACTTTTAAAATTTTCCCACCCATCTTCTGAGTGGTTTCCAGAGCTTTGGACATAAGGGCTGTGTGATAGCTGTCCCTCTTGGAGATGAGCAATTCACAATCATGTATGCTGAGCATCATGACCATGTGTGGATCTCTGTAATAGCCTGTGTCTGCTGCATAAAGAAGCTTCATGATGAGGGATGAGAGCTACACTTACCTATGGGTATAATTTTTTAAAAGAATTTGAAAAACATTGAATTAGAATATCAAAATTCTATTTGTTAGAGCAAATATATACTGTATTCTTTTAGAATATTAATTATGGAAAGGAGATTTTCCAACCTATTTCTGACTTTTAATGATATTTACATTTCAAACATAAATGCAGAATAGAATTAATATCCTCAATAATGCTCAGTCCCATCAAATAACACCAAAAAACCCTCAACCTTGCCATGTTCCCAAACATTTCTCTTCGGTTCCAGAGACCCTGAGGACTAGACGTCAATTCCCACTCCAGGAGTGCCGAGCTGCAAATCATCTTTTTCCTAAGATGCTATAGCAGAGGAAAGCAAACCTCAGAACTGTCTCTGGTGCTCAGAAGAGAAGGGGCCCTTCCCACCCTCATTAGCACAAATGGAGGCCTAGTGACATCACTGAAGCAGCTCTGCAGAGAGCACAGGGTATCTTCTGTCACCTCCTCAGAACATGCCATAGACAGAGAACTAAATGTGCAGAAACCATACTGCAGCCAGGGCTGGGCAGCTGTGAAAATAGAGAGCTTAATCTAATTAACACTACTGCAACACCTGCAAAGTTAGGACATCACACTGGCCAGTGACTGATAGCCAGACAACAGTCATGGTCAGTCACAGGGCAAAGTCAGAGACAGCTGAGCACATAGGAGTTTCACCTGCTTCTCACTGGGTGGGCAATACCTGAGCAGCTCACGATAATGGGCCAGTGGATCCTCTGTTTGCTCAGATCTTAGTGACCCAGGTAAGTGATCAGTCTCAACAGAGAGCATCCCAGCCTTTCTACATTGTGCCATGGCCCTAGAAATCCCTAGACAAAGGACGTGTAATGGCCTTTTCCTCAAGTGGAAACCACTCATCTCTCTGGAGTGTCTCTCACTCTTTCTTAATTTCCCATATTTCCTCAATTTCTCACTTTCCTGTAAAAATTCCTAATAGAGACTGCGTCCTGCTTTGCATACTGCCACATGAGTCCTTGTCTTGACTCTTCTTTGGTGTGAGACAACAAATTCAGAGCCACTGTCCAGGCTGATCTTTTATGAGAGGGTTTCCAGCATCTTAGTTCCTTGGGTCATGCACAACCGGCCCATGAAAAGTCCAGTCACAACCAGAAATCCTGCATCTATGTCATGAGAGTGGGGCTCACGAAGGGTTTACTGCCCTGACTCTTTAAGAGACATGACAGCTTGCTTCTTCTCTCCAATAAGGACACAGCAAGAACCTGAATCTTCAAGACAGAGGGGGAGCTTTCAACAGCAGGCCTGGGTGTGCGCCTTTCTGACTTCGACCTCCACAGCTGTGAGAAGGTAAATCCTGTTTAAGCCACTTAGGCTATGATAATTATTTATGCAACCATAACAGAAAATACACTCCAATATGAAAATCAAACGTTAAAATAGGGAAAGTACCCCCACAAATAAATTGTTTTAGTAGATTATAAGGAATTAGATTTCATTGTGCCACTGTATTAGCCACTTTTCTGCTACTGTGATAAAACACCATGACCAATGTAACATACAGAAGGGTTTATTTGACTTATATTTCCAGAGGGGTAAGAGTCCACTGTTGTGGAGAGGAGGTGTGTGGCTAGAGCAGAAACCCAAGGGATCACACCTTCAAGCAATCTGACAAGATCTCCCTCCCCAGCACCCACATGGCAACTAACAACTACCTATAACAACCACCTCCAGCTCCAGGGACTCCTATGTCCTCTTCTGTCCTCAGCAGGCACTTCACGACATGGGTGCACTTATATACATGCAGGCACAGAACTCATGCACATAAGAATTAAGTAAATAAATACAATTTTTAAAAGAACTCTCAAAACCCACCCCCATGGACATGCTTCCTCCAGCATGGCCACACCTCTTAAAGGTTCCATAACCCTCCCCAAATAACACCACAAATTAGTGACAAATTTTCCAAATATGTGAAGCATGTGGAGGACATTCATTCAAACCACCACAGGCATTTTTTTTTCAAATAAAAACAGTTGTTTCCTGTCTCTGCTTTTCTGTTCTCCCTTGTGTCTGCCAATGCCTAGCAACCTCCTTTCCATTTTTAGGTCATCTGTGACTGTCCGTCCTCCCCCGGATTCCCTAACATGTCTTGCTTCTCCTCACTCTTTGCAGTCTAGTTTCAGAATCTCTAACCATACTCATAACCACTTACAATACAAACCTTAACCGGATCTGTATACGCAAGAGCATACCATGTTCATCTGATACAAACATATTTTTTTGTATTTTTCCAAAGA
>NW_008348667.1:481115-481569 GCF_000622305.1 Nannospalax galili | reverse complement strand
ATAATATATATATATCCACACACAATGAAGTTTAAGGGGGGATAATAGGAATAGGAAATCAAAGACCAAAAGATTTGCTAAGATGGGGTGAATTTTGGTGGAATGATGAAGGTTTCCATTAGCTCTCTTTTGGAAAATCCTAATGAGTTTATTGGGCTCGCTGTCAGAGCATATAGTTGGGGTTTATTTACAGAAGAGTGGACGCCCTCCATTTCTGGCTGTGCTGGAAAGTCACACTCAAATATATATCCTGTGACTTCCAACAGCCACACAAAATGGTGAGAGAGGTGGCTCGTGGCATTCTTGGCAAATGTATCCTCAGCCCCTTCCCCACATGTGGGGAGCCGTAGGCCCCCAACTCAGAAACAACAACCATTGTCTGTGAAATTAATTGCTGACAGGTTCAACTTCTGACCTAGCCTAGACTGCAACTTCCTGCCCTGGCTATTTGCAG
>NW_008348667.1:478507-480852 GCF_000622305.1 Nannospalax galili | reverse complement strand
ACTGTCTTGTCTCCATTCTCTGTGTCTCTTGCCCCATTCAATCCCCACTCCTCACTCCAGGTACCCCGTTGCAGATCCTGTGGGATGGGACAGCTAGTGCCCAATGTGTGGGGCTGGATACTGAGGCAGCAGTGAGAGAGACGACGTGAGAAGGAACGCGTTCGAACAAACCTTGAGACTCTTCGGGACCACCCTGAGAACCTGCCTCGGTGGAACCAAAAGTAAGTGGGAACGTCCGATCATGGGGCAGGAATTAAGCCAGCATGAGCTTTATGTTAAACAGCTAAAGGCGGCTTTAAAGACACGGGGGAGGGGTAAAGGTTAAGACTATGGATTTGTTTCATTTCTTTGATTTTGTAAAGGAAATTTGTCCCTGGTTTCCCAGGGAAGGCTTAATAGATATTAAAAGATGGAAGAGAGTAGGAAGTGCTTTAGAGGATTACTATAAAGTTTTTGGTCCGGATAAGATCCCGGTCACAGCTTTTTCATACTGGAACTTAATAAAGAAATTAATAGATAAAAAGGAGGCACCCACTAAGGTAGCTATAAAACAGGCAGAGGATCTTCTGCAAACTAAATCCTGCCCAAAAACTAAAGAGGTTCCTGCAGAGGAAATTGACCTTATTTCCCTTGATAGCGATGAGGAGGATTCATCTAGGCAATACAAAACCCGCTCCAATATTTCAGATCCTGATCATGACAAGCCAGAGCCAAGTCCTAAGACCGGCTCTGACACTGCGCTGCCTCAACCTGATGCCGCGCCTACAGCCCCTTCTGAGACTTGTTCCTTACCTCCCCCTTATGCCCTTCCATCAAGTCTTCCAGCCCTCGAGGCTTTTCCAGTTTTCCCTCCCATTGAACATCTTAGAGCAGAAGTTGATTGTTTGCAACAGCGTGTTGAGCTAGAACGCAGGCGGCAGTCACTGCTTACTGAGCTTCAGCCTCCAAATCTGACACTACGAGATCCCTCTTTTACTAAGGCTAAGAGCTCAGCAGCAGGACACTCACGCAGTTTGTGACCTCGCCCTCCGCCTTAAGAGCTTTCCCCGTTCTAGAACTTGTGAAGGGAGGTGAGCTTGATGATGATGAGCCCACCAGACAACATAATCCCTTTAAACTTTCAGACCTCAAAGAGCTAAAAGCTGCAGTGTCACAGTACGGCACCACAGCACCTTATACCACCACTCTCCTAGAGGGAGTGGCAGAGCAATGGTTAACCCCGTCAGATTGGAATGCTCTTGCTAAGGCCCTCCTCCAGGGAGGAGATTTTCTCTTGTGGAAGTCAGAATATTTTGATGCCTGTAAAGAAACTGCTAAAAAGAACCACAACACGATTAATGATGATTGGACCTTTGATATGCTAATGGGCCAAGGAGAATATGACTCCAATGACACCCAGATGAATTATCCACCTGGCCTTTTTGCACAAATTCAGAGAGCAGCCATTAAGGCTTGGAAAAGGCTTCCCACAAAGGGTGATCCGGGGCTCTCCCTTACTTCCATGAAACAAGGTCCTGATGAGCCCTTTGCTGATTTTGTCCATCGATTAACTACCGCTGCCACTAGACTGTTTGGTAATGTTGAGGGTGGCGTCGAGCTCATTGTAAAGCAATTATCTTTTAAAAATGCCAATCCAGCCTGCCAGGCTGCTATTCGGCCACAAAGTTTGGTAATGTTGAGGGTGGCGTCGAGCTCATTGTAAAGCAATTAGCTTTTAAAAATGCAAATCCAGCCTGCCAGGCTGCTATTCGGCCACAAAGAAAAAAAAAACTGGTTTGAATGGCTACATACGGCTCTGCTCTAAAATCGGCTCCTCCTATCAGCAGGGCCTTGCCATGGCAGCGGCACTCAGCGGTAAAACAGTCAGAGATTTCCTAAACAATGCAAATCGGCCTAATACAAAAGGCTGCTTTAAGTGTGGAAAGCCTGGTCATTTCTTTCGGGACTGCAAGTCCCCACCCGACCAAGGGAAAAACCATAACAGCTCTGATAGATCCCTAGGGCTCTGTCCTAGATGCAAGAGAGGAAAACACTGGGCAAACGAGTGCAAGTCCAAAACTGACTCTCAGGGCAATACCTTGCCTCCCCGTCAGGGAAACGGATGGAGGGGCCAGCCCCAGGCCCCGACACAAACCATTGGGGCCGTCAGTTTCATTCCTGCAAGCAGCAACAATCCATTTCAGACCTCTGCCGAGCAACACCCGGAAGTGCAGGACTGGACCTCTGTGTCACCACCTACACAGTACTAACCCCAGAGATGGGAGTTCAGATCATAAAAATGGGTGTGCATGGCCCTTTGCCCCCAGGCACTTGTGGTCTGATCCTAGGAAGGGGTAGCTCGGCTT
>NW_008348667.1:473832-478284 GCF_000622305.1 Nannospalax galili | reverse complement strand
ATTGGTATTAGTTCCTTTGGTTGCCTGTTCAAATCCTGCTCAAAAGAGTTTTCGTGCAGCCCACAACTTTGGCTCTTCTGATGCCTACTGGGTCCAGGCTATCACCCATAAAAAGCCAACTTTAACATTATGGTTAGATGGAAAGAGATTTGAGGGACTTATTGACACTGGTGCAGATGTTACTATTATTGCCTCCAATGCCTGGCCATCTAGCTGGCCCACTACTGATACTGTAACTAATCTAACAGGAATAGGACAAAGTTTAAATCCAAAACAAAGCTCAAAAAGCATCACTTGGAAGGACATTGCAGGTAATTCAGGCCAAATTAAGCCTTTTATTGTGCCTCATATACCAGTTAATTTATGGGGCCGAGACCTCCTGTCTCAGATGGGAGTGATGATGTGTAGCCCTAATGATACAGTTACTGCTCAAATGTTAGCCCAAAACTATTGCCCAGGAAAAGGCCTAGGCAAATCAGAAAATGGAATTACCTCCCCCATCCAGCCTAATGGACAATTTGACAAGCACGGCCTGGGAAATTTTTAGTTGCGACCATTGACAAACCTGCACCCTCAAACTTTGCGGATCCCATAACTTGGAAATCTGATGATCCTGTTTGGGTAGATCAATGGCCGCTTTCCCTAGAAAAATTAACTGCCGCGACGCAGTTGGTGCAGGAACAACTTAAATTGGGACATATAGAGGAATCTCATTCACCCTGGAATATACCCATCTTTGTCATAAAAAAGAAATCTGGCAGCTGGAGGTTACTGCAGGACTTAAGAGCAGTTAATGCCACCATGGTGCTCATGGGAGCCCTACAACCTGGACTGCCCTCCCCGGTGGCTGTTCCCCTAGAGTATCTTAAAATTATTATAGATCTCAAAGACTGTTTTTTCACCATCCCCTTATGTCCACAGGATTGTAAGCGCTTTGCCTTTAGTCTTCCTTCCATCAATTTTAAAGAGCCTATGAAAAGATATCAATGGAAGGTTTTACCCCAGGGAATGGCCAACAGCCCCACCTTGTTTCAAAAGTTTGTTGCTACAGCTTTGCAAAAAATCAGGCTTTCATGGCCCTCCATGTATATCATGCATTATATGGATGATATTCTCATTGCTGGTCCAGATGGGGGGGGCGATATTGCAGTGCTATATGCAACTTCAGCATGAGTTAACTGCTGTGGGTCTCCAGATAGCCCCAGAAAAGGTACAGCTTCAAGACCCATATTCCTATTTGGGTTTTCAGCTTAATGGTCCCAATGTCTCTACTAAAAAGGCTGTCATTCGGACCAATCACCTCCAGACATTAAATGATTTTCAAAAACTTCTGGGTGATATTAACTGGCTCCGCCAATACTTAAAATTAACCGCAGGAGAGCTCAAGCCTTTGTTCGACATTCTCAGATCCCAGATCTCAGAGAGTACTCTCACCAGAGGCTAAGACAGTCATTACTAAGGTAGAAGAAGCGATAGCTCAACAGTTTATTACCAGAATAGACTACACCAAGCCTTTATGGCTCATTATTTTTCGCACAGGTTTCTCTCCCACTGGACTTCTTTGGCAGCAACCTCACAGTCCCCTTATGTGGCTCCATCTGTCTGCATCCCCCCAAAAGGTCCTACACCCTTATTTTAATGCAGTTGCAGACCTTATTATTTCAGGCCGCAAGGAGAGCCACACCTAGTTTGGGATTGAGCCCTCCCATATCGTTCTACCTTATACCAAGGAACAGATAGACTGGCTTCTTCAAAATTCAGATGCTTGGCTGATTGCCTGTGCAAGTTTTTCAGGTATCATAGATAATCATTACCCACCTGATAGGCTCCTCCAGTTTACTGTCTTGTCTCCATTCTCTGTGTCTCTTGCCCCATTCAATCCCCACTCCTCACTCCAGGTACCCCGTTGCAGATCCTGTGGGATGGGACAGCTAGTGCCCAATGTGTGGGGCTGGATACTGAGGCAGCAGTGAGAGAGACGACGTGAGAAGGAACGCGTTCGAACAAACCTTGAGACTCTTCGGGACCACCCTGAGAACCTGCCTCGGTGGAACCAAAAGTAAGTGGGAACGTCCGATCATGGGGCAGGAATTAAGCCAGCATGAGCTTTATGTTAAACAGCTAAAGGCGGCTTTAAAGACACGGGGGAGGGGTAAAGGTTAAGACTATGGATTTGTTTCATTTCTTTGATTTTGTAAAGGAAATTTGTCCCTGGTTTCCCAGGGAAGGCTTAATAGATATTAAAAGATGGAAGAGAGTAGGAAGTGCTTTAGAGGATTACTATAAAGTTTTTGGTCCGGATAAGATCCCAGTCACAGCTTTTTCATACTGGAACTTAATAAAGGAATTAATAGATAAAAAGGAGGCACCAACTGAGGTAGCTATAAAACAGGCAGAGGATATTCTGCAAACTAAAACCTGCCCAAAAACTAAAGAGGTTCCTGCAGAGGAAATCGACCTTATCTCCCTTGATAGCGATGAGGAGGATTCATCTAGGCAATACAAAACCTGCTCCAATATTTCAGATCCTGATCATGACAAGCCAGAGCCAAGTCCTAAGACTGGCTCTGACACTGCGCTGCCTCAACCTGACGCCGCGCCTACAGCCCCTTCTGAGGCTTGTTCCTTACCTCCCCCTTATGCCCTTCCATCAAGTCTGCCAGCCCTCGAGGCTTTTCCAGTTTTCCCTCCCATTGAACATCTTAAAGCAGAAGTTGATCGTTTGCAACAGCGTGTTGAGCTAGAACGCAGGTGGCAGTCACTGCTTACTGAGCTTCAGCCTCCAAATCTGACACTCCGAGATCCCTCTTTTACTAAGGCTAAGAGCTCAGTGGCAGGACACTCACACAGTTTGTCCGCGACCTCGCCCTCCGCCTTAAGAGCTTTCCCCGTTCTAGAACTTGTGAAGGGAGGCGAGCTTGATGATGATGAGCCCACCAGACAACATAATCCCTTTAAACTTTCAGACCTCAAAGAGCTAAAAGCTGTGGTGTCACAGTACGGCGCCACAGCACCTTACACTACCACTCTCCTAGAGGGAGTGGCAGAGCAATGGTTAACCCCGTCAGATTGGAATGCTCTTGCTAAGGCCCTCCTCCAGGGAGGAGATTTTCTCTTGTGGAAGTCAGAATATTTTGATGCCTGTAAAGAAACTGCTAAAAAGAACCACAACACGATTAATGATGATTGGACCTTTGATATGCTAATGGGCCAAGGAGAATATGACTCCAATGACACCCAGATGAATTATCCACCTGGCCTTTTTGCACAAATTCAGAGAGCAGCCATTAAGGCTTGGAAAAAGCTTCCCACAAAGGGTGATCCAGGGCTCTCCCTTACTTCCATAAAACAAGATTCTGATGAGCCCTTTGCTGATTTTGTCCATCGATTAACTACCGCTGCCACTAGAATGTTTGGTAATGTTGAGGGTGGCGTCGAGCTCATTGTAAAGCAATTAGCTTTTGAAAATGCCAATCCAGCCTGCCAGGCTACTATTCGGCCACAAAGAAAAAAGACTGGCCTCCAGCCATCTATCACCCCTACTGCAATGCCACCACTGCCCCAAATAAAGATTCCCAGTTAATTCAAGCCCCTTCCAATACGTGGTGGATTTGTAAGGATGGTCTCACTCCATGTGTGTATGTGCAGTCCTTTTATAAAAAAAATGACTTTTGTCTCCTAGTACGGCTCCTCCCTCACCTCTCCTACCATAGCCCACAGGCATTCCTCGGGCTATGGGACCCCCCTGACAGCCACTCTTGGTCCCGGAGAGAGCCTGTCTCTGCCCTCACCATTACAGCCCTTCTAGGCTTAGGTGTTGCTGGCACTGGGACAAGCGTGACTTCCTTGCTTGTTGGAGGCTCCAGACTTGATGCCCTGCAGGCCACCATCGATGAGGAACTCCCCTGCTTGCAGGCTGGCATTGATGACCTAGCTGACTCACTTTCTTCCTTGGCTGAGGTGGTCCTGCAAAATCGACGTGGGCTAGACCTCCTGTTCCTGCAGCAGGGAGGACTTTGTACAGCCCTCAAGGGAGAATGCTGTTTTTACTTAGATAAAACTGGGACTATAAAGGATAGTATGAAAATCTTGAGGGAAGGGCTGGAACGACGCAAAAGGGAAAGGGATCAACAAGATAGCTGGTATAAAAATTGGTTTTCTTCATCACCCTGGGTATCAACCCTTTTGCCCACCATATTGGGGCCCCTCCTAGCCATCCTGGTTGTGGTATCCTTTGGCCCCTGGGTTTTCAAAAGAATCACAACTTTTATTAAAGGTCAGATTAATGATCTTGCAACAAAGCCCATCCAAATACACTATCACAGACTGGAGCTCGAAGATCAAAACGACCCCTTTGAGCATGCCAGGGTTATAGCGATGCAATTAGTCGCCCCCTTGTGAGCTGAACCGGTCAGCCAGAGACGGGTAAGAGAAAATTGCTGACAGCAACCT
>NW_008348667.1:472915-473200 GCF_000622305.1 Nannospalax galili | reverse complement strand
TCCCGTGGGATGGGACACCCACATGCAGCTAAGGTCGACTGATTGGGTGGGAGGGGTAATTGACTCCCCACAACTTGATGAGCATGGGAAGGAGGTGTGACTATAACTTGCCAGCACAGTGGCCGGAGGACACTTCCAGGTAATACTCCATCCCCTCCTCCAGCTCTTACATTCTTTCCACTAACCTCTTCTGAAAAAGTCCCTGAGCCCTGGATGGGGTGGGGGGGTGGGATGATCTTCCTCCCATTGTGGCAAGGCACTGAACTTTTGGGTCTCTGCATGCTC
>NW_008348667.1:452603-472837 GCF_000622305.1 Nannospalax galili | reverse complement strand
CTGGAACTCACTATATAGACCAGGCTGGCCTCAAACTCACAAAGATCTGCCTGCCTTTGCCTCCCCATCTGATACAAATGTATTAATCGAATGTTAGAATACTGCAATCAGCAAGAGCTGCAACTGTTAACTGTCAGGAGTTAATCCTTGTTACTCTTCACAAGGAAAATAGGAAAAACCATGTGATGTCCTTGAGGAGAAAATTATTAGACAACCTTTGCAACCACTCTTCAGACACACCCAGAACCACTGCTTGCCATTGCTGCATCAAACATTTGAATGCAAAAGGCTTCTGTCTGTGTAAAAACCTGAGCTGGAGCAGTCACACAAACCTCATTGCAAGTGACAGATGACGAGCTGAGTGATAACCCCATCCTTTCCAAGGTCCACAGCATGTGGCCCTGGGTATATGCTATCCAGAGTCTGTGTGACATTTCTACACTCTTTTCTAGTTCAGCACTGCCCTTTGTAAAGGACTTCTTACAGATCACTCCACACAGAGAGAATATCCAGTCATTAAGGAGGAAGAGTCTGAATATAAATTTAAAAGTATCTTTTCTGTCAAACAGTTTCATTCCCTCTTATGCCAACCATATTCACTCATTACAGGCAATCATTCCATGACAACAGTGAGCCAAGATTTGCTTCAAACTTTATTATTAAGCATGCACTTTATTAAACACCAATCATTAATAATCACATTAATTTGAGAAACATCAGAGAAATGTAGTTTTGGATTCATTCACAATTTTCAGAATGCAATACTTCAGTCATTGCCCATAAATCACCTGTGAAGAGAGTTTATCTGTTGTCCTGTGCTTGAAATTAAAAGAAGAGGGAGGAGGAGGAGGAGGAGGAGGAAGAAGAAGAGGAGACAGGAGGTTGGAGAGGAGGAGGGAGAGGAGGAGGGAAAGGAGGAGGGAGAGGAAAAGGAGGAAGAGGAGGAAAAGAATAGGAAGAGGAGATGGAGGATGAAGAGGAAGTGGAAAGGAGGAAGAAGAAGGAGGAAGAGCAGGAAGAGGAAGGTAGGTAAGAAGGAAGGAAGGGAAACCTCTCATTTAGAAGATTAGGAAAGTACACATCAAACTCCCCTTGATAAACAAGCTTAAGTGACATTTTTCACATCTTACAATTTGAGAAATTTCTTATCGTGAATTTCGGTTCAGCCTTTCCCAGCAGAAGTCTTTTCTTTAGAGAATGTTAAGCATTGCCACTCTTACCTTCCACAGCCCCTAGCCCTTCTCCGTACATGGCTTTAAGTCTTTAGGTCATGGGTGCAGAATTATTCAAGCCACAAGTGCAGGCCTGTACTTAGCACACAATGGCAAGGCAGTACTGAGCCACAGCTATTATACAATCCTGTTTCACAGTTGTAACACAGTACTGAGCCACAGCCATTACACAGGACTGACTGAGCTGTTACACAGCACTGACTGACCACAGCTGTTACACAGCACTGACCACAGCTGTTACATAGATGCACTGACTCAGCTGTTTTATAATATTGACCACAACTGTTGCACTGTACTGACACAGCTGTTACACAGTACTGACAAGAGCTGTTGCACAGTACTGACACAGCTGTTACACAGTACTGACACAACTAAACAACAACCAGGACTTCCTCAGTGGAATCACTGGTTTTCCTGAACCTTTACAGCCCTGATCTGATAGACCTGGGAATCACAGAGACTAAGTACTCACAGTAAATAATTCACCCTGGGGACTGAGTGGTTCTGGGGACCTTAGGAAACAACATAATTGAGTCTGGCTGTGCTTTTCCACACCTATTCTTTCCATTCCTCCTTTATCCTGACTTCTATTATTTCTCTTGATAAACCCTTATTAAAATCCTGCTATGCATTATATGAGTTTCAGCATGCCATTATTTACTCAGCCTATAGAACGAACCCAGCTACATTGCCTACTACATGCTCATACATTGTTAATTCCTCTAATTGCTTTTTGGTCATTATGTTGTGAGGGCTGCTTGCATTCTTCCACAAGGATCAGCAGCTTCTGTATCACTGCTTTTACACACAGGACTTTATTTAATCACTGTACAAGCTAATGAAGGGGCTCACAACCTGGCCCAAGGTCACACAGTTTCCAGCCTGAGAGCAATAGTGTATTAATACATAACACATAATAGCTCACATCACACAGATTCTGTGTAGGAAAATAAAAACCTATCCCTTCAGCTAGTATGACATCCCTCAGCATCCCATGCATGTGGTGTACAGAAAGAGGAGGCAACCAGATGCCTAGAGATGTAAGCTCACTTCCTAAGAGCTGTTGATCGACCTTCAAAGGTCATAGATACCCTGAGTTCCTTACAATTCCTGCTACCTGTGGTATTAGGAAGGTGGCTCTTTTCACAGCTCCTGTGGTCAACCTACCTGCCCTGTGCACCTAGTAAAAACTGCCCATTAAAAAAAATCACTCATTTCTTTGATTTGTTTTTCAAGTCACTCACTGAGAAAATATGAGAATAGCTCTAAACAATACTATATTGATCTTCTATTGACTGAGTAATTAATTGTTAATTGAATACAAACATAGTTGTTCTATACAATGGCTTCAACGGTTTGTTTATCAATAATATCTATAAACAAACTAACATGTGCTTCCATGGATCACTGATTCAGTGTCTCAGGGAAAGTAATATACGAGATGCTGGTTACACGACTCACGAAGTGTAGTCACCCTGGCACATTCTTCCACATACCATAAAAATTGAAGCTTAGGTATCAGATGACATCCTACCCAATGCCTTGGTACAGAAGTCCTTATCAAGTACAGCTGATGTTCAAACAACTCAGCTTGCTATGCAGGAGCAGGTGCAGTGTGCGTAGGCACTCGGAACGGCCACACCTCTGTGTGCGGGCACTTAAACTGTGAAAGGAGACTGTGACAGCTACATTTTTCAACTTTGCTTTTCTTTTGTTTAAGTGTCAATTCTCCTATTTCTAAAATGAACACACCAACTTTCCTTTGAGGAAAAGTCATTATTATCTTTTTAGTCCTGTTGTTTAATATGGCTTTTCCATATTAAATGCCCCCTAACATCAAGGTTTCATGAGTTTCAAAGATGAGCTGATTGACTGATGTATTTTTTTTCTCTCGTTACAAAAAAATAAGAGTTTTATGAACACTGAAGGAAATACTCAGTGTGTAAATTCATAGCTTCCCTGCAAACTACACCACATAAAACACCTTGCTGGTGTTTAAGTCCCACCAGACTGCGCTTGAACTTACCTTTTACTCACATTTTCTGCTGTTCTGAAAATTGAAGTCCACAGTATCCTAATTTTACTTTCCCCCCAACTCTGTGACACATGACATCAACTTCGTAACTTGCCTGTATTCACAGCCACACTGTACTGCTCTGTCTTGTCCTGCAGGGATCTTGTTACTTAATTGCTTAGGTTTCTGTGCACTGGATTATTGTAAAGGTCAAAGGCATTATTCTGTTTACAGTATTTTAGTCTCCAAGTGTGTGTAGAATGTGTGCAACACTTAAATCTGTATTTAGATCATGTCTTAAAATGCAGTTGTCATTCTTACTTTGACAACCTCTGTGCTCCATTTCCACACAGGCTCAGGAAACCAGCCACCTAGAAACAGGTACCTGTAGCTCAGCAGAGACCTCATCATTCACGAAAGAGTGAAACTCTTCCAACAGGATGCTGTGAAGAGAACTGAGGGGAAAGCTTTTGGTTAAAATTGAATACAAATGAAATTGACAGTGAAACTTGGTACTTACAATACCTTGACACTCTTAAGGTGCAAAGAACATAAAATCGAGTCGTATCGGCTGAATGGAAATGGAAGTGCAGGAGTGAAAGCAATCTCCGGCAGTCATCCCGAATGACCTTCAGTGAGCTGGGACTGTGACACTAAACAAGGGATTCCAATGCTCAGGTCTCTTCACTACAGCCTCTGCAGGGATTCTTTTATTCAGTGCGTCTTTGTGACTCACTGTAATTGCCAAGGAGGATGGAGGGAATAATAAGATTCAGTGTCTCACATCACACTGCGTAATGCAAATATTTTTATTTCCCCCATCACATCATTGACAATGGACTATTATTTTAAGAGCTATAAATGAGATAAATTGGGATACAGTTTCCTCTTTGCTCTATCCTTTTTGATTAAATTTTATTGAATTTTTTGTGTATTTCACACAGAACATCTCAAACAATCTTGATCATCTTTATAGCCCTGTTCCCACGGCCACCCTCCCAAAGCCCTCCCACTGCAGCCCATATACTCTGTCATCCCTGTTAAGGCCCACTGTTTTGTCATTGTCCCCAGCTGTTCACCAGTGCACGTGCACCCACTAAGTCTAGTCAGCCTATCTAGAGTCCCTCGTTTTAGGAAGATCAGGTCTTCTTCATCTAGTAGCAATCAGTTCCCAGTATTTCTTTAGATATCATTGGGGTCTGCTGTTCATTCTCCCAGTTCTATGCTGGGTTACTGTCTGGAAGTCTCTTGGGCCACCCTGGCCAACAGCTCAAAGGAAGGTATCTCCTATCTGGCATTGTTGCTTGTTATGTAGCCTTTAGCTATACACATGGACTCTTAAAAACTTATATTGACCCCTTTAATCTTTGGTTATACTTTCCTTTTGGGTGTTCAAGACCATACAGTTGGCCCAGATAAGCTAATTAATTTTTATTCTTAAGGCAGTTTGAGGACCTGTTCCTCAGGGGTTACATGGGCTTTGGAGAAGCCCCTGGGTCCTTTCTTTTACCAAGTTTATTCTGAGATATTTTATTTATTTATTTATTCACTTATTTTTTACTGCTATTGTGTGGGGAGTGTTCCAATGTACTTTCTCTGATTGCTTGTTATTGGTATATACAAACAGACTTTTGTAGATTAATTTTGTAACCCACCACATTACTGAACATAATAAGTTCTAGAAGATTTTTGGTGGAATTTTGGCATCCTTAGATATATTATCATATCATCTGCAAAAAGGGATGATTTGATCTCTTCTTTTCCAATTATCACTCCTTTAATTTTCTTCTCTTGTCTTACTGCTCTTGCAAGAGTTTCAAGCATTTTGTTAAAGATAAGGGGAGATAGTGGACAGCCTTGTCTGGTTCCTGATTTCAATGGGAATGCTTCCAGTTTTTCTCCATTTACAATGATGTTGGCTGTGGGTTTGCTGTATGACTTTAATTATATTGAAGAATGTTGATTCTTTGTATTGTTTTCTTTGCTTTTATTTCACTAATTTCTGCTCTGATTTTTGTTATTTCTCCTTGTCTACTTTGTCTGGGTTTCATTTGTTATTGCTTTTCAAGTGTCTTCAAGTTGTAATGTTAAGTTATTTGTGTTCTTTCCAATTTTTTAATGAAGGAACTTAGAGATATAAACTTCCCTCTAAGGACTGCTTTCAACGTGTCCCAGAGGTTTTGTTGTAGTATATTGTCCTTCTTTCTTAAACTCTCCTTTGACCCATTCATCATTCAGGAGTGTGTTGTTTAATCTCCATGTGTTCATGTAGTTACTAGGGTTTCTTCTGGTGTTGATTATAAGCTTTATTGCATTGTGGCCAGAAAAAATGCATGGAATTATTTCAATCTTTATGTATTTGTTGAGGTTTGTTTTGTGCCCCAGTATATGGTCGATTTTGGAGAAGGTTCCATGGGGTGCTGAATAGAAAGTATATTCTTTGGTGTTTGGGTAGAATATTTGGTAGATGACTGTTCAGTCTATTTGATGTATGGTATTGTTCAATTCAGATGTCTCTCTGTCCTGTTGACCTATATAATGGAAAAAATAGGGTTTTGAAATCCCCTACTATTAATAAGTTGGGATTAATGTTGGTCTTAAAGTCCTTTAGTGCTGTTTTTATGAATTTGGGTGCACCAGAGATTGAAGAATATATGTTCATGATTGTAAAATCTTCTTGGTTTATTGTTCCTTTGATCAGAATGAAATGGCCCTCTTTATCTCTTCTGATTAGTTTTAGTTTAAAGTCTATTTTATCAGATATTAGAATTTTAATGCCTGATTTTTTTTTTTTTAGTACCATTCTCTTGGTATACTTTTTCCGTCCTTTTACCTTAAGGTAGTGCCTGTCCTTGAAAGTGAGATGAGTTTCTTGCAGACAAAAAAAAAAGATGGGTTTTATTTCTTAATCCATTCAGCTACTCTTTGTCTTTTAACTGGGGAGATCAATCAATTGATATTTAAAGTTATTAACGAAAGACGTGTATTGAATCTTGTCTTTTTTTTCTCTTCATATTCTTGGTGTAGCTGTGCATTTCCACAGTTATACCATCATTGAGTTTTTTTCTGTAACCTCTTGGGTATAGTCATTCTTTCTTCAGCTCTTTGTATTGCTTTAAAAACTCTCGGAATGGCTGGTTTTTGGACATGAATTCTTTCAGCCTATTTATGTCATGGAAGATTTTTCTTTCCCCTTCAACTATGATAGACATTTTGGCTGGGTAACATAATCTGGGTTGGCATCTGTGGTCATTTAGAACTGGGAATACTTTGGTCCAGTCCGTTCTGGCTTTCATAGTTTTCACTGAAAAGTCAGCTGTAATCCTGGTGGGTTTTCCTTTATATGAGACTTGTTGTTTTTCTTTTGCAGCTTTCAATATTCTATCTTTGTTCTGTAGTTTAGTGTTTTTATTATGATGTGCCACAGACAGTTTCTTTTCTGGTCCTGTCTATTCAGTGATCTATATGCTTCTTGATTTTATATAGGCGTGTCTTTCTTTAATTTTGGGAAATTTTCTTCTACAATACTATTGAAGATCTGCTCCATACCATTATCTTGAGATTCTTCTCCTTCCTGTGTGACTGTGATTTGTAAGTTTGGTCTTTTTATGGTGTCACACAATTCCTGCAGATTCCCTAGTTTGTCCACTTTATCTTCCAGTCTTGATATTCTATTTCCCATTTCATTCATCCTATTCATGAGGCTTTCTCCTGTTGTTTATAATTGGCTTACTGAGTGTTTCACTTCCTTCTTTATTTCAGCCTGAGTAGTCTTCAATAATTCTAACATTTTTCTGAATTCATTCAGAAGGTTATCCCTATCTTCCTTCAGTTCTTTGATTTCTTTGTGCTTTCTTTAAATTTGCTGAATTCTTTTATCATGTTTATCATTGTTCTTTTGAGTTCCATGTGCTGTTTTATCTCTAAGAGGGTCTCACTGTACTCCTCTAGAGGTCTTGGTGGGGATATATTATTTTGGTTTTTCATGTTATTATTTTTTCTCTATGACTTTGACATGTGAATTTCTTTTGTAGTTTCTGATTCTTGGATGAGACTCAAACCTTCCTTTGTTGAGTTTAGGTCTACTTCTTTTTGTAAACTTTGTGTGCCCTTGTGGTTTACTTGAGGGGCATGAAAAGCTGGTTGGTCTAGGCTTCAGATTCTCTCTTTTAATTTTATGTTGGAGTGGGCAGATTGCTTTCATCTTCAGGAGTTCCCACAGAGCCCAAGTCAGATGAGGATCAGATCCTCTCAGGCTTTCTCCTCAGATCTGGATCCCATCAGGAATGATGCTGCCCTCAAGAATTTGGGGGCTGGGCTGGCCTGGAAGCAAGGCCCAGGAAAGTTGCTGGTCTCAGGAAGTATTGAATGTGCTACTCAGGGATGCAAATGGAGGTGGGGATGGGTAGAGGCCCCCAGGGATACTGGGGACTACTGGGAGGAACTGGGTTGGTCTGGATGCAAAGGATCAGGAAGCAGTGGGAACTCTGGGATGAGAGGTCCATCCAGGGGTCCAAGAAAAGTAATGGACCAGTACCAAGGACATGAGGAGAGATGGGGTAGGGGAGCTGGGAGGGTGAATGAGGCTGGAGGATTCAAGGCACAGTGGGCCAGAGGGACCCACCCAGGAAAGATGCTAGCACCCAGAAGCTGGTGACTGAGCTGCCCAGGGAAGCAAAGTAAAGGGTAGCAGGATCAGGCACAGAGGGCTCCTGGGGACCACGGGGGAGAACTGGGTTGGTCTGGATGCAAAGGATCAGGAAGCAATGTGGACTCTGGGCAGAGAGGTCAACCCCAGTGTCTGGGGTGCCAAGACAAGAAATAGGGGCCAGAACTCAGGCCAGAAGGAGAGATGGGGTGAGGGAACTGGGCGGGTGAATGAATCTGGGGGAGTCAAGGTGCAGCGGGTGCCTAGGACTTACCTAGGAAAGATGCTGGCACCCAGAAACAGGGGTGCAGCTCAAGGAAGCAAAGGGAGGTGGGGGCGGGACCAGGCCCAGAGGACTCCTGGGGACTGCAGGGAAGGATTGGGTTGGTCTGGATGCAAAGGATCAGGAAGTAGTGGGGATTCTGGGCTAAGAGGTCATTCCAGGGGTCCGGGGTGCCAAGACAAAAACCGGCCAGTACTCCGACTAGGATGAGAGATGGGACAGGGAAGCAGGGAGAGGTATAAGTAATGCAATATATAATGCCTAGTTCACTGGACCAGATAGGGATGTATTTGCCAGAGACATAAAGAAAAGCTTAATTCAACTGGGACCTCAAGAATGGTATAGCGCTTTCATGGTTTTGCAAAGTCCTTTAATGGGATAGGATCTTTGTGAATTGAGGGAGGCTTTGGTGGATCTAAGTGACTCAAACCATCATGTAAAATGTGTCTGTAGAATAATAAAGCAACCTACACGAGTTTTAAAAAAGACTGAAAGGAGAAATGGTCCATTTGGGTTACTTGAAGACAAATGTAGCACTATTTATGTTGAGCCCAAATTCCCAAAGAAAAACTTGACAGATAACTAAATTCAGTACTAAGGAGTTTCTGGAAGGCTTTAAAACCTGAAGAAAAATTTACAAAAAACATTCAGAGAATAAAACCTGTCCCAGGGGTAGTTAAGGATCCCCAAAGATTACATAAGGTGCATTTCTTTCCTAAAAAAGGCTATGCTAGGGGTGGAGGTGGTTTTCCCACCAGAGCCTCCCCCAGCAGGGAGGTATGGTCAATGTAAAGGCAGCTAATATGGCTGCCAGTAGGCAGATGCAGGGTCTGCATGACTCAGGGGACCAACAGGTGTAGCAGGGATAAGTGAGATCTTCTGCCTCATTAGCCTGATGCAGGGTCAGGCAACTGGAGACAACACCTGTAAGCATATTAAGGATAAATAATACAAAGAGACTCCGTGTAAGATCCTCAGAATGCAGAATGACCCCAAAGGGATAAGTAAAGATAGAAACAACTACCAAATTAATGCCTCTTACTCATGTTATTTTATCTAACAAAGATCTATGGAGAAATCAGTTAATAAAAATGGATAAAACCTTCCCATGCTGTCTTAAACCTTGTCTATGATAGATTTAATATATGATGTTAACCTTTGAGTGTTTTACAGATGTGAAACCCCCTTGGAAGATACCTGAAGAAACAGAGGCCAGCTATAGCTGTAAGATTCTTAGGAATTTTATGGTTGGTAAGATGAAAACAGAGGCCCCCAAAACTATACAACTATTTAAAAAAATATATAGTACTGGGGATGGGTTGCCCCCATGAGCTGTTGGTCAGAGAGAGATCCTAGAGGTCCTCAGATTAACCAAGACTATTACCACTAATGTCAGTTGTATGTTGGAAAGGTCAGTAAGGCCATGTTGCTGAAGAAACTGCATGATGTGAGCACAGAAGACACAAAGAAACAAAAAACTTCATGCTACTGGATGCATGTCTTTCATAATGCCAAAATGTGCTATGAAGACGGTTGGCAAAAGTATCCCCTATGATTCTGCTCAACAATGGAACCCAAGTGCTGCACACAATGAACATGGCAAGCAATGCCTCCTAGTACAATAATGGCTCTACTAGTATACGCACAATTGACAAATTTCTAATTTGATAAGGCTTGCTCTTTAGGGTGGAACACACATCTAGTGCTGTAGACCCAGGCCAACCCCCTGTGACAGGGAAGGCTAGAGGCCCCAGAGGAGAAGCCGTTCCATGTATACTGTTTAATGAATATGGTACACCTACTAGGATATCTTCTAGACATTTTTATTTACATTTGTGGTTGTTTAGATGTGTCTACTCCTTCCATTTGTCTTTATATTAGGGGAAACATCACTGAGATAAATTAGTAGCCACATCTTGAAAATGAATGATTGGGAGGCTCAAGAGGTCACTATCTCGCCATGACACAAGAGAGATCTCCCTGTGTCTATCACCCCCCCACACACACACACACAAACTCCAAGGTTCAGGGATATTCTCAGAAGACTTGGCACAAAGTTTGTAAGATCTGGAGGACAGGGGTGGAGTGTAGCCTGAAAATTACTCATTCCTTCTGAAAAGAGTGAACTTACAGAGAGTAAGTCAGCTAGGGGTAAGACAAGGAGCACCCTAGGAAGATGGAGAGTGAGCAGAAGGAGAATTAGCCAGGGCCATATTGGAACTCAGGGAGCGAAACATGCACACAGTTGGGAGCTGGGACCCAGAGGCAAGTGGGTGAGTGCTAAAAGCTAACAGTAACTGTGGATGAGCAGGGGCAAGCCAGCCTACATGGTTACGAACTCTACAGGGCAAGTCAGCATGCACTGACATAAGATGAGGCACTCAAACTGTGGGCACTGCTCATGAAAGTTGATGGATGCTATAGGTGGGCTTGAATGGAGTGTGGGTTATGAGAAGCCATTTTTTTTTGTAAGTCACCCTTTTCCAAATGTCATATAAACTATGCAAAATTCAAATAAGACATCTTATGTCAGTTTGTTAGCTTTGGAGCCCTGGAGGGTACAGGTGCAAGTCCCCCTGAAAGGACAGGAAAAGGAAAAATTTAGTGAAACAGGAGTGCTATCCTGCACTCCACAGTCACTTATTGTTTAAAATTGCCCAGTTGTGGCCTTCTGTGTACATTACAGTCTGTTGTATAAGGAAGCTTCACTGGTGAGAGTTGAGGGATGCAATAGTTTTCACTCTACCCTGCACTCTTTTATGTCCCATGAGCCTTACGTGTAGAGGTTCCACTGTAGATGTGTCACCTAATATTTGGCATCTCTCAGATTATGTCATCTGTGTCTGGACAGATGTGCAATTCTGCAGTAGCCTTGTTGAAAGAAGACGTTTCTTTGATGAGGGGTATATGGTATGCTTGTCTGTAAATATAACGGTCGATATTTAGCATATAGTAAGAAATTTCATTTGTCTAGATATATATCAAAGATAGGATTTTCTCTAGGATCTATGTCCTCTCCTGCCATGTGTATCTGGCTGAGTTTACAGTGCCACTCAAGAGTTCACTCCCATTGGGAGGGCTTTAAGTTCAATTAGATAGCTGTTGATTGCCCCCAAGATTACAGTGCCACTACTGCACCAATAGATGTAGCTTGCCAGCTGGACTTTATGGTTATTAGGCTTTAGGGATGGGTTCTACCATTGATTGCTTTTCTTTCTTGGGAGTTTGCATATCATCATCTAACATTATGATAGCCAAACTTTGATTAGACGGCTTCCAGGTCAGGTCCTCCTCCACTGTTTCAAGTCCTATATCCTAAGTATGTCCTTTCTTCAACAATGGGGCCTTATCTGTTAGTTCTAGGCAATGACCAAGAGATATCATAATAGTGTGTGTTATTTTGGGAGTCTCCTGGACTTTCTTCACTAACCACTCAAGGGGAAGTCTCTTCTGTCTGGCACTGTGTTCTTTGCCAAGCAATTCCCAGGAATACATTATGCATTAATGTTCAGATACTGTATGTGCAATTCTCATGGGGTATCAAGGGCATCACATTTCTGTCTAGGTATCCTAATCCCCCAAGATTCGTTAATCTCTATACTTTTTTCTCCCATCAAGCATTCCTCCTCCCTTCCTAGTCACAGTGCCCAATTATCCCCATCCTCCCCCAATACCACTTATGTCTCACCATCCCCCATCTCCTAAATTCTCTCCCCCCTCCCACACCATGGCCCCTCACATGTCCCTCCCTCTTCGTATCCCTGCCAAATAAAACCCTTTTCCTCACCTCAACCACGGCAACATCTGTTCCCTATTATCCCCTTTTCAGGTTCTTTCTTTTCCTTTACCTCCTTGTATCTTTTCACTTTTTGTGGCTCCTGGTGTTATATCAGAATATATACTCACGTATAAGGAATTGATGCTACAATCCACGAATGAGGGAGAACATACATCATTTGCTTTTTTGTGTTTGTGTTACTTCACTTAGTATAACACTCTAGTGAATTTTACCTCAAAATTTCATAATTTAATCTTTCCTTGCTTCTGAGAAGAACTCCGTTGTGTAGATGTACCACATTTCATTATCCATTTGTCAGTTGAGGGACATTAAGTTATTTCCGTTTCTTAGCTATTGTGAAGAGAGTGGCAACAAATGGATATACAGATATCTCTACAGTATGATGAGTCCTTTGGGTATATATGAAGGAGTGGTATAACTGGATCATATGTTAGGTTCATTTTTAGTTTTTTGAGGGTTCTCCACACTGCTTTCCATAATGGTTACACGAGTTTGCACTCCCACCAGCAGTGAACGAGCATTCCTCTTTCTCCATATTCTCTCCAGCATTTACAGTCTTTCCTTCTCTCGATCTTTGCCAATCTGACTGTGGTAAGATGGAATCCTAAAGTGTTTTTTTCTGCCTTTCTCTAATTAGTAAGGATGCTGAGCACTTTTTAAGGAGCTTCTTAGCCATTTTTATTTTTTCCTTTGAGAACTCTGTTTAGGTCAATTCCCCATCATTTATTGGGTAGTTTATATTCTTTGTTTTTCAGTTCTTTGTATATTCTGGATATTAATCCTCTGTTGTATGTGTAGCTATTAAAGATTTCTCACACTCAGTGCGTTTCCTCTTCCCTTTCTCTTTTGCTATGCAAAGACTTTGTAATTTAACGAGGTTCCATTTATTGATTGTTGACCTTAGTGCCTGATCAGCTGGCATCAGATTTAGGAAGTCCTTTCCTACACCCATATCTTGGAGGGTGCTGCCTATGTTTTCTTGTAGCAATTTCTGAGTTCAGGTTTTATATTGAGATCTTTGATTCATTTGATGTTGAATTTTGTGCAGGGTGAAAAATAAAGGTCCAGTCTCGTTCTTCTGTAGGTGGAGATCCAGTTTTGCCAGCACCATTTGTTGAAGACACTGTCTTTCTTCTGTTGTGTGTTCTTAGCACCTTTGTCGAATATCAGGTGGCTGAAATTACGTGTCCTCATGTTTGTATCTTCTGTTGTGTTCCATTGATCTATATGGGTTTTTGTTGTTGTTGTTGTTGTTGTTGTTCAAATACCATGCTTTTTTATGACTATAGCTTTGTAATATAATCTGAGGTATGGTATCGAGATTCCCCCAGGTGTTGTTCTTTTGGTCTAAGACTGATTTGGCTATCCAGGGTCCTTTGTGATATTATGAATATTAGGATGATTTTTAAAGCTCTTTGAAGATTGTCATTGGTATTTTGATTGGAACTGCATTGAATCCATAAATTGCTTTTGGTAAGATGATCATTTTCACAATATTGATTCTACCAACCCACTATTATGGTAGGTCCCTCCATCTCCTAGTGTCTTCCTCTATTTGTTTCTTTAGAGATATGAAATTTTCATTATAGAGATCTTTAATGTCTTTGGTTAGGTTTATGCCAAAATATTTGATTTTTTTTTGAAGTTATTGAGAATGGAAGGGTTTCCTCAAGTGCTTCTTTGATTGCTAGTTATTGGTATATAAAAAGACTACTAAGTATTGTAAGTTGATTTTTTTAATGGGCTACTTCACTAAAAGTATTAATCATTTCTAAGTTTTCTAGTGGAATTTTGGGCTCTCTTATGTGTAAAATCATCTCATTTATAAAGAGCAATAATTTGACCTCTTATTTTCCAATTAGTACTTTTTAGTTTCCTTATCTTGTCTTATTTCTGTTGCAAGAGTTTCAACCACTGTATTGAAAAGGACTGGAAATAGTGGACAGCCCTGTCTACTTCCTGATTTTAATGGGAATGCTTCCAGTTTTTCTCCATTTAGGATGATGTTGGCTGCGCGTTTATTGTATATAGCTTTCATTATGTTGAGGTATGTTACCTTGAGACAAATTCCTTAGAGGAATTTTAATATGAATGCATGTTGCATTTGTCAAAGGACTTTTCTACATCCATTGAGATGACCATGTGGTTTTTACCTTTAAGTCCATTTATATGTTTGTTACATTTATTGAGTTATGTATATTGAGCCATCTCAGGATCTCTGAAATAAAGTTGACTTAATCGTGGTGGATGATCTTTTTGATGTGTGTCTGTATGTGGTTTCTGAGTATATTGCTGAATATTTTTGCATCTATGTTCATTAAGGATATGGGTCTATAGTTTTCTTTTTTGTTGCATCTTTACCAGGTTTTGGTATTAGAGTGATACTGGCTTCATAGAAGATGTTTGGGGATTCTCCCATTTCTCTCTTCTTGAATAATTTAAGCAGTGTTATTTGTAGTTTTTCTTTGAATGTATGGTAAAATTCTACTGTGAATCCATGTGGGTCTGGGCTTTTGTTACTCAGGAAGTTTTATATTACTGTTTCAATTTCCTTATTTGTTTTGGGTCTGTTTAGGCTGTTGATCTCTGCTTGGTTTAACTTTGGTGATGATCATAATTTTAGAAATTCTTCCATTTCTTTTAGATTTTCAAATTTAATGGAGCATAGATTTTTAATGCATTCCCTAACAATGTTTTATATTTTTTGGTGTCTGTGGTGATATTTCCTCTTTGGTGTCTGATTTTGTTGATTTGGATTTGATTTTTTTTTTCTTTTGGTTAAAGGGTCTGTCTATCTTGCTTAACCTTCCAAAGAACCAACTCTTAGATTCATTGATTTTTTTTGTATTGTTTTCTTTTATTCTATTCCATTAATTTCTGCTTTGATTTTTGTTATTTCTTCTCATCTATTAGGTTTGTGGTTGGTTTTTGTTGCCTTCCCAGAGTCTTGAATTGTACTGTTAAGTCATTTACATGTGCTCTTCCTGATTTTCTAATGCAGAGACTTAGAGCTATAAGCTTCCTTTTTAGGACTGATTTTAAGGTGTCCCCGAGGTTTTGTTGTGCTGTATTATCGTTTTCATTTTGTTCCTAAATACTTTATTCTTTCTTACATTCTTCTTTGACCCATTCATCATTCAGAAGTATGTGGTTTAATCTCCATGAGTTTTGTGTTGGTACTAGCACTTCTTTAGCTATTGATTACAGGCTTTATCACAGTGTGGTCTGATAGTAGGCATGGGATTATTTCAATTTTTTTTTTTTTTTGTATTTGTTGAGATTTGTTTTGTTTCCCAGAATGTGGTTAATTTTAGAACAACCTGCATGGCTTATTGTGGAATATTCTGTCTATGTCTGTTAGGTTCACTTCATGCAAAACACCATTTAATTCTGATGTTTCTTATTTATTCTTTGTCCCGTTGACCTGTCTATTGAAGATAGTGTTGTATTAAAGTTACCTACTGTTATTGAACGGGGTTAATCTCCACTTTTTAGTCCTAGAGTAGTGGTTTTATTAAATTGGGTGCTCCAGAGATTGGTGCATATATGTTCATGTTTGCAATACTTTCTTGGTCAACTGTTCCTTTGATTTGAATGAAGTAACCCTCTTTATCTCTTCTGATTAGTTTTAATTTGAAGTCTACTTTTTCAGATATTAGAATTGGAACACCTGCTTGCTTCTTAGGGCCATTCGCTTGCAATATTTTTCCCCATCCTTTCACCCTAAGATAGTGTCTGTCCTTGAAAGTGAGATGAGGTTTCTTGAAGAAAACAAAAAGATGGGTTTTCTTTTGACAGGGGAGTTGAGGCCATTGATATTTAGTTTTATTATTCAAAGTTGTGTATCAGATACTTTCATTGTAGTTTCTTTGTTTTCGTGGCCCTATTTTGTGTTTCCATTATTATACCTTTCTTTGTTTTCTTTCTGTAACCTTTTGGGTATACTCATCCTTTCTTCAATCCTTTGTATTGCTTCACGTATTCTCTGTAGGGCTTGTTGGGATAACATGAACTCTTTCAATCTATTCATGTCATGAAAAATTTTCTGTTCCCCTTTGACCTTGATAGATAGTTTTTCTGGATAAAGCATTCAGGGTTGGCATCTATGGTTGTTTAGAACTGGGAGTACTTTGGTTCAGGCTCTTCTGGTTTTCATAGTTTGCACTGAAAACTCATCTGTAATTCTGATGGATATATATAGTTTTTCTCTAGCATCTTTCATTACTCTCTCTTTGTTCTGTGCATTTAGTGGTTTTATTATGATATGACATGAGGACTTTCTGTTCTGGTCATGTGTAATTGGTGTTCTCTGAGCTTCTCGAATCTCTATAGGTATATCTTTCCTTAATTTAAGGAGGTTTTCTTCTATGATCCTATTGAAGATCTGTTCAATGCCATTGGCCTGAGATTCGTCTCTTTCCTGTAGGCCTATAATTCATAGATTTTTGTCATTTCCCACATTTCCTGAATACTCCATTCCTGTGATTTTTTTTGAATTTTACGTAGTC
Source organism: Nannospalax galili (assembly GCF_000622305.1). Lineage (NCBI taxonomy): Eukaryota > Metazoa > Chordata > Mammalia > Rodentia > Spalacidae > Nannospalax > Nannospalax galili. Next base: position 456,353 of record NW_008348667.1, on the reverse strand, counting down.
TTTGCTTAAGGGGTTCAGATCTTCAACTTTATCATTCAGTCTTGATATTCTGTTTTCCATTTCATTAATTCTGCTTGTGAGACTTTCCCCTGTTGTTTCAAACTGGTTTGTGAAGTTTTTCAATCCCATATTAATTTCAGTTTGGGTTTTCTTCACTATATCTATCTTTTTTTGGAATTCAATTTTCAATTATTAATTGTTTTTGATATTTCATTAAGCTGCATATTTGTATATTCTTGGTGTTATGCCTTTCCTCTTTGAGTTCTTTGTTTGTGTTTTCTTGAAGTTATTTGATCATATTTATGATTGTCTTTTAAATTCTGGAACCTGTGTTTCTTCAAGGTGGTTCTCATTGTTTTGCACTTTGTAGGACTAGTGGGTTTTGCTAGAGACATATTTTCTTGGCTTTTCATATTTTTTACATTTTGGTGTTGCTGTTTGAGCATATAGATGTTCTTTGTAGACTATGTGTCCAACAGTATCTTCTACCTGCTTTTGTTTAATTTAATTTTGGTTCTGTTAATTTAATATTGTTGATGTACCTTGGTTACTTTTTGTTCAGCTGTGAAAGACAAATTTGTGGGTGATTCTGGGGCTGGAGAGATGGCTCAGTGGTTAAGAACACTGGTTGTTCTTGCAGAAGACCTGGGTTTGAATCCTAGCACCCACATGGCAACTAACAACTGTCCATAACTCCAGCCCCAGGGGATCCGACAGCCTCTTCTGACCTCTGTGGGCATTGCATGACACAGGTGCACTTACCTACATGCAGGCAGTACACGCATACACGTAAAATAAAAAAAATAAAATTAAAAAAAATGGAAAGGTAAATTTTAAAAAATTGTGGGTGTTTCAAGTTCTAACAGGGTAGTACACAGTACAGAGTACTGGCTGAGCAGGTCTATATGCCTGATCTACAGGATGGGAAGTTGGTGCTGGAGGGGGGGTAGGTCCTGGGGAGGGACCTAGGGATCTATAATAAGGTTTTTATCTAGCCTGGGTTAAGAAGCTAGTCCAGCCATCTGCTGTGAAGAAATTGGAGCCCACCTGGGTCTAAGACTGGCAGTAGCAGGTGGGTGAGAGGAATGGAGTAGAGGCACACTAGGAGGATCTGACTCACCAAAGTCATGGCTGAGCAGGTCTGTCTGCCTGATCCAGGGGCTGGGAGGATGGCAGTGGGTGTTTGCCTGGGGAGGAAGTTAGAGATCTATGGCAGGATGTTCAGCTAGTCTGGGTTAGGAAGCTAGACCAGGAATCTAGGGAGGGAATTGGAGCCCGCCTGTGATGGAGACTGTCAGGGAACCAGCTTTGACTTTTAAGGATTTTTTGACATGGGTTACATGACAACCGCTGTACATAATAAAGACTTCAATTTGATACATTTAGTAATAAACATTTATTGCAAAGGTTGTTACTCAGAAATGTCATTCTAAATATAAGTGTGATAGGGCATCTGAAACACAGGCTTTCTGAGATCTAGTGGATGGTGTCAAGTCTGTTCACAGATCTCTAAGAGAAATCAGAACTGTAAGTTGACTTATTGAAACCTTACTGGATATTTAGAGCATTGCAGGTGTGAAGCAGTGTGCAATTCAATGCAATATGCTTCAGGATAGACTATTGACAGGAGATTCACTTCATATTGTCCTTGAAGAATATGAAGGCATTGACAGACTGAAGGAAAAGAGGGTATTTGTGAGGTCAGACGTTTTGAAAATCATGATTGAATGTGAAGAAAGGAATCCAAGAATATTTTCCATAGCATATCACAGGGCCTGTGTACGAGGCCTGCGTGAGTCTCGGGGTCAGCAAGGAGATGTGGAGGGTGAATAGCAGTTTAGGAATGGCAACAGTATGAGAGATGCACAGGAGGACATGTGCTGTGTTTCACAGGAACGGGAGAACCAGAAAGGCTTGTGAACCCAGATCATATCTGCACATTTGAATTTATACATTCTCTTGTCTCGTATGAATGAGTAAATGGAATGAAAATACGAAAGTCAGGAACACTGGGGGCTGTTTCTAGAGGTCTCTTGAAAGGTAGAGAGTAACTGTATTCAATAGTTTCATTGTGAATAGAAGTAGGTACATATTTCCCATATATAGGAAATTCTGTTAGCATTTACATAAATTACTGAAAAGGTCTAAATAAAATATATTTCCTTTGATGTCAAAGTCCTACTAGTTTAATATAGCAAAGAAGATAATATATTATTGTTTAATTTATTATTAGTAATATGATAAACAAAAGTAGAAGATATTGTGTGATATAAAAAGGGAAATTTGTGCTTAGAATAGGAGTCCCTTAAACTACAGTATATGCTTTTCTGTCTTCAGAAATTTTAAACCTTACTTTGCAGGAGGTCATTATCATGAGCTCATCAGAAGGGTTGGGTATCTAAGTAGGTGTGAGTACCCTATGCTAGTATGTCCCACAGTCCTGCATCTCTAATGGACTTTGAGTTCAGCTAATTAGGAAGAAACAAGGTCTTCCTAGATGTAAAAAATGTCGAGGGCAAGAACCCATCAGACTACATTTGCCTGCTGCTGTTTGTTGGCCAGCTGCTTGAATGTGGACCTCTAAACCAGGGCCCATGTAATCTACATGTAATCTGTACCACCTATGCATTTCTTATACACAACACACACTCACATGTGCCTATATATAGACCTCTCACCCAGACACACACATAGAGGCACACACAGGCACACATGCATGCAAAAACATACACATGCATACACAGCCACATATACATCCACACAACACATGAACACATGCGTGTGCATGCACAGGCATGAACATGCACATATGCCATACACATGGACAAACATATATGACATACATGCACACCACAGATGCATATGCACATACATGCACACATATATGTCACAGTGCAGTGACCACAGTCCAGGCCTGAAAGGCTTGGGGACCCTGACAGATAGAAATCAAAGCGCAGGGGATGCAGAGGCTTGTGTACCAGTGCATGTTTACTGTAAACTTAAGCAAGCTTATATAGAAAGCAGATCTGGAGTAGCCAAGGAATAACCAAGGATACATTGTGTTACCGCCGAGAATACATTACTTCACCAACGAAAACTCACACAACATTTACAGTATCCAAGATTCAGCTACATAATATTTATAATATCTTAGAAATATAAAAAGTACTGTTTGCGATTACTCTTATCAACTACTAAAATCTACTATTTCTATATGGAAACCAGGCTAACGGTGCTGAGAAAGTCCGGTACCCATAAACCGGAACAGAACTCTGGTTATGTTTCCAAGACTGCTAATTAATCATTACTCTTATCAACTACTAAAATCTATTATTTCTATATGGAAACCAAGCTAACGGTGCTGAGAAAGTCCGGTACCCATAAACTGGAACAGAACTCTTTGGTTATGTTTCCAAGACTGCCAATTAATCAGGGAGGCACAGCCTGTCCACTCAGACCACAGAAGCAGAGAGCAGGGGAACTCCCAAGGTGGAAGCATTCTTTCTCCAATGCTTAAGTCAAGGCAAGCTGCCACAGCCTAATGCTGCAATGGCTGTGCCCATAATAATAGTAGCTCCCAACATGTCCCCCTTTCTTATTTAATATAACCACAGAATATACCACATCCAGGATGGAAGGACCGTGCCCGTCCCAGGCTGCCTTCTGCAAGAGCAAAGCCCCACCCGTCATTGGCACACAGCCCCAAGCAGCCATGCCCTGTCCTAGGCCAACTCTCTCCCAGAAGATCCC
>NW_008348667.1:438638-450304 GCF_000622305.1 Nannospalax galili | reverse complement strand
GAGAGAGAGAGAGAGAGAGAGAGAGAGAGAGAGAGAGAGAGAGAACCCTCATTAATACAATTAGAAGCAAAAAGGGAGACATCACAAAAATTCAGAAAACCGTAAAGGCATACTTTTAAAACCTGTAGTCCATGAAATTGGAAAAGCTTAAAGAAATGGACTAATTAGTAGATGCATATGACTTAATAAAATTAAACTAAAATGAAATAATTTAAACAGATCCATAGCCAGCAAGGAGATTAAACAGTAATAAAAGTTTCCCAACCAAATAAAACCCCAGGGCCAGAGAGATATAGCACCAAATTCTATCAGAACTTCAGAGAAGAATTAATACCAACGTCACTCAAACTATTCCATGAAACAAAAAAGGACAGGAGGCTGTCAAGCTCTCTTTACAAATCCAATATTACCCTGATACCAAAATCAAACAAAATCCCAGCAGAAAAGAAGGCTAATCTCTCTAATGGACATAGGTGCAAAAATTCTCAATAAAGTACTGATGAACCTGAGCTGAAGCTCGTATCAAAGAGATCACTGATTACGACCAAATTGGTTTCATCCCTGAGGTTCAGGGCTGGTTCAACATACGTAAATTAATAACTGTTATCTGTCATGTAAACAAACTCAGCAACATCTTTCCAAGATGACTTTCTAGTTTAATCATCACAACATCAAAATAGAGACACGTCTTTATTCTTATTTAAAGCCAATGAGACTCAGAGATGCTGAGTGACTGGTTTACAGATACACAGTAATATGCAGACCAAGTTTGCATTGAACAATTGCTTCCCTTTATGACCAAGTCAGAGAAACTCCAAGAAGTCTGGACTTCTGCTTTAACATGAATTTTTACATTATCAGGTAGGACAAGGTTGAGCTACATAGCCTAGGACTTCAGGCAGTCACAGAAAAAAAGAACTAATCAAATGTCTTTGAGAGTGTTTTAGAGTGTATAAGTGGAAGGAAGAAGCCTGTAAGAGTGTAGGAGTAGATTCCTCTCTCTCTGCCTCCCTCCCTCCCTCTCCTTCTCCCTCTAACCCTTCTTAGCTTCCACAACGCAAGCCTCTCTACTGGGCTGTGGCCGTGGCTTTTCTCCCTTCCTGAGTTGGGACCCCTGATACCATGGACCAAAATCAACCTTTCCTGTTTGTATTTCTGCAGCAATACTTGTCACAGACATAAATCCATCATTATGATCAGCTACCTTAAGATTCAGCAGCAACTTTCTGTGTTCTTTATACGCTGTGATTTTTCCAAGTACACCGGGGAACTCTAGAAGAAAAATTCTAATTTAAGTTCTAGATTATTTCCCATACCAGGTGACATAAGATTTTAAAAGATGCCAAGTTTCTACTGTGTGAAGATTACTTCAGTCCAACCTGTTCTCCCTACTTTGATTGAATTTGTAACTGAACTGTGCTGCTGTCATGGAGATTGGTGGAGGCTATCAACACTGGGACAAATTCTGCCTTAGATTTATACCTTGAAACCTCTGTGTTTAGGAATTTCCACAGGCCAGCAGAACTTCCGTGGTCCTGTCGGAGGAGAAGCCCCCTAAGCTCCTCTTTCTTCTTTGTTACAATTCACCATCATGGGCCATTTCTACCAAGGCTCTTCTGGAGGAAGTGCCATTTTCCAAAGATTTCTATTTGTCTTTCTCTTCCATGGATTTACTTTAAGCATTTATTTTCAGCTGCGAGGATTGAGGATCCTGTGGAAGTACGGTGTGTGGTGGCCCATCTCTGCCAGGATCCTGGAGATCCAGTGTTTTTTCTTTTACTCCTGTTTCCAACGTAGCACAAACATGATGCTGTGGGAGACATGTTAAATGTGAGACGGTCCAGCCCATTCTCTAGGAACAGAACCCTGCACAATTGAGACAATGGAAGACTGTGCCACAAACACACATATATGGGGAAAACGTGCTTGAATGTGTAGGCACGTAGAACACTTCTATTCCAGTATCCTTTCTATCGCTATGGTAAAACACCCTACGGAAAAGAAATTTATCGGATAACTGATTTATTTTAACTCATGATTTCATGTTATGTTCATCATTGTGAGGAAGACGGGGCAAAAGCTTGAAGCAGCTGATGACATCAATCCACAGCCAGGAGCAAAGAGAGGAAAGGACGCCTGATGACGTCACTCCACAGGCAGGAGCGGAGAGGAAGGCTTGGTGCTAACCTCCTCAGTCCTTATCTACACCTCCACAGCCCAGCATTCTGTTCCTGCAGAATGGACTAAACCTTCTCACATTTAATGTGTCCTCAAGACAGTCTCCCACAGACATGTCCAGGGGCTAAAATGTTCTATATCATCTCTCACTGAGGATCTCTGCCTAGGTGATTCTGTGTTGTGAGGTACAATTCCATCTAAACATGATAATTTCCAATACGTATTCATAATGTCAATTCTCTTTCATCCTAGAATGAACATTGATTCCATTTTTTCAGATGGATCCCAGCCTCTGTCCACTTCACTCAGTCTAGTGCCTTGCAGGGAACTGTCACAGATATTACATAGTGGTCATGATACTTGAATAGTTACTTTTGTCTTATAACTTGTGTTCAGTCACATCCTTCAATATCTGCATTTTTACCTCAAACCACCTCCAGTGCTATGATACATTTGTCATGACCAAAGGCACGTCTTCACTTATGAGTGAGTCCTTAGCATCTTCGAAACCCAGTTACTCCTTCAAGTAAGAATTACTGGGCGGTCACAGAAAACTATTCCATTTACAGCTCCCTTTTGAACGTCACTGACGATGGTTCCCCCCAGAGCTCCTTTGTCCTTCCATTTACTTTAGCCACAGCCACATTCACAATTTTCCCTAATCTCCAAATGTCCATGTCACATGGCTGAACACTGTCTATAGTTATATATATATATATCAAAGCCCATGTTTGTGCTTGCTAGGAATGAATGAATACTAAACAGAAGTGTCACAATCACAGTTCACACACATTTGCTGTTGTGTTATTTGTGCACACATATTTCTTCTTGGTCATGTTTCTCTGGGTGTCTATAGTACACCCGAGTTTGTGAGAGTGTATGAATGAAGACACTCACCTAGAAGAACTGGCTCACTCGATGGTGCAGACAGAGAATTCTCATCATCCTGTCTCCCTGAGAACCAACAACACAGGAAAAGCTAGTGGTGCGATTCTGGTCTGCAGCGAAGCCAGTGCATCGGGAAGACCAGTGGCATACACCCTAGTTTGAGAGGAAGAGGAACAGCACTCTGGCTCAGTAAGGAAGTCAGCAAGGAAGAGGGGGACGCGTCCAACTTCCTAGGCTCCTTTTCTATCTAGATGTAACGTTAGAGAACTGGGGGAGCCACTCCCTTCTCCGAGCCCACTGAGGAGAGTCCAATCTCCACTGGAAACACTGTCAGAGCACCACCAGAAACCATGCTTGATCCAGGAACGAGTGACAACATATTATTACCCACGATAATTTCAGCTGGAAAGATGTTGGTTTATACAGCTTTAAAACGGATATAAAATTTTTGCATATAGGATATATAAGGTTTTTGTATGATTTGTAGTCCTGCAAGTTACCTGTAAATTGATAGGAAATTTTAAATAAAGACAAACTATCTAAACATATCTTCTACTGAGTCACTTTACACATCAAGATTACAGAGCAGACATTTTCCTGTATGTGCATTTACACAAGCACAGCATGCAGTGTGTGCTCCACGGCGTCTCCTCTGCTGATTCGGGGTCTACATTTCTCTGAAGCATCATTTACTGAGCACTCATCATGCACAGGATGCTATTTTAGTCTCCACACATTGCTTTAACACGTGGAATACCATCACGGTGTTATTATCTCCATCTAAATTACAAAACTGAAGCCTTAGGAGGTGAGGAGACTATGAGCTGGATCACACAGTTACTCAGTGCAGCGTCTGAGTTCCAACAGACGTGCCTGCCATGTCCAAACTTTTGCACTCTATTGAGTGAGCTATTAGTACTGATTTGAATTTATTTCATGTATATGAGACATGCAGATAGAGAGAGGGGAGAAAAATGAAGGGGGAGAAGGAGGAAAGGAGAGAGAGAGAGAGAGAGAGAATTTCTAAAGCACAACAAAACAAATTAGCATTTATGACCATCACAGAACTATAATTTTACTATCAATGAATGAAATGTAGACAAGTGTATAAAAAGGAAAATACCTTTATTACATAGTCACATTTTCCTCAGCAAATGTGACAATTATAAAAAGCTAATCGTTGTTATATCTAAAGTTTATGTAAGTTGAAGTGGATATTTATAAATCATAAACCACAGGCTGAACAGCTGGGGATTCTATGTCTGCTGACAGGTTGGAAGGTTAATCTTTAAAAATACTGGCGATGTTAATATCTGCACTAGTTTTGAAGAACTTAGAGTGCTTTTTGTTAAAGTTGTGCTTCTTTCTCATCGTCTTCTCTTTCTTGGTCTCCATTTGAAGGTTCAGTGTTCCAAAATGCTAACGGAAGCCTGGAGACACACTTCACATTTCATTACCACAGGTAACTTTTGGGCCAAGTTTTGCTGGAGTTTCACAGAGACATGTTTGCCCTTACTAGTGCAAATGATTGATGGGGAATTCAAGTCTTTACAGCACTGGCTTAAGAAAGTTTCTGATGGTGTTTGTTTTTTAGCTGTCTTCACTCAAACACAAAACAGATCTTACCCAACATAAAAATGACTTACTTCCTGCACCACAGCTTAAATTTCACTTGGTGATAATCTGTATGCAAAGCATGGTAGGAAGTGATTTTTATATCTGAACTTCTGTGATTCAAACCCCTTCTTATTATGTTTACAAGATATATCAAATCAAGGACGAATGCAAATGATGTTTTGTATTGCATTGTCTTATAGGGAGATTAGGTTTTCTTATGTTGATTCTGGGATGAAATTAATGATAAACACTTTAAGGACTTACTGCCAATTTCTTTTGGAAGATAACATAATAGTTAATATAATCTGAGACTTAGTTTATATAAACAATTCAGTGATCTTATTTCCACATGGTGAGAAAGTATGGAAATTATTGCCATTTTCATTGGGATGTTCTGATTTTCTATACATTAATGTCATAAAGTCATGACCATGTAGTCCATTTAAAATAATCATCCTCCCGATAGGTTCAGTTCTGTTGTCCCTGGGGTAGAGTCACCTTTGCAAATTCTTACTCTCAAAGATAAAACAATTTTAAAACTGACTCAGAAGGAAGTTCAAAGGTAAAGTTACTGAATTTTGACTGGAAAACAATAGAGCAGGCAAGCTGAAAATTCTAGCAGTTGCTGAGAAGGAAGGAGATAGAGAAGAGGAAAGTCACTTCCTTTAAACTAGACATGGAGATTAGCAAGCAGCAGTAGAAAGGTAGAGGGGTTGGGAGGTTGAGTTTAGAGGACTGAGAAAGCCCAGAGCGTCGGGGAAAGCATGCTTCTAGCCAGTATCTGAAAAAGAGATAAAGAGAAGGAAATGAAGAGTTGTACTTTTTGCAGTAGAACTCAAAAAGTGGGCAGGCTTAGTAGTGCTGCGTGATGGTATCTGCAAGTAGTGGCCGTCATCTGGTATTTGCTTATGGCTCAGTGGTTAAGAACACTGACTGTTCTTGCAGAAGACCCAGGTTCAAGTACCAGCACCCACATGGCTGCTAACAACCGTCTGTAACTCTAGTTCCAGGGGACCTGACAGTCTCTTCTGTTCTCCACCAGCAGTGCACCACACAGGTGCACTTACCTACGTGCAGGCAGTACATACACAAACTTACTGAATTTAAAAGACAAAGTAACATGCCAGGTAAGCTGGAGATCTGTGTAGCTATGGGTCCCATCCTGACAGGAATGAAGATACTGTAAATAGAGAACTATGCCCCTCTCTTTAGCATCAGACTTTTCAAACAGACCCCAAGAAACTGGAAGCAAGAATGTGCTGAGCTGAGGCGATGCTGGACCTGACTCCACTCAGTCAGTCTCCCTTCCCCCACTTTAAGCTGTTACTCTGTCTCACCATCCAGTTACCTTCTTGGGGACCCGTGAGTGAGCCTGACTTGTGATGGCTGCCAGAGCCCAGGTTCTGACCAGGTTCTAGTAACAGCTGCTGGGTGAGGGAGATGGAAGGGGAAGAGAAAGTCCCAGTTTAAAAGTTATTTATATTGAGTTTAAGTGAAAATACACCTTTAGAGACCATGGCAGGCTCAGCTAGAATACAGAGACCCGTGTCAGGTGCTAAGGGCCATTCTGATCTGTACTGCTTATGAGACGGGGCAAAAAGTCAGTTTCCTTGCAGGTGACATGGACCCTGGGGTAAAAGCTGAACTCTACACTTTCAGGTCAACCAAGCATAACATACCCTCATTACTGTTCATTTTAACCCTGCCATCAGCCGACAGTTGCTTTGGGTAGCTTTGAGGTCAGGACGCACAAGAAACAGCTAGGTTATCTGTTGCCCTCAGTTTATGATTTATTTCTGCAGCCAGAAAGGAATGACTACAGTGCCGACCACCCTTAGTTTATTTTCCAGTTCAGGTAGCTCTGGACCATGATGGCCCTGCTAATTGTATTTACTGCGGTCAGTTTACCCTTCAGCTCTGTGGCCAGTATCAACCCTTGGTTGCGGGTGTGCCTTTAATCTTGACATTAGTTTCAGCAGCTTGGGATATCATCACTGAAATGCTGCTGGTGGTTTATTAATGTAGCCATGGAGGAGAGCTTGAAAATGAGCTGTAAGCAGGTTGGAGATTATGCTATGTGAAAATGGTCTCCTCTTAAAACATTTCTGTCTGCACACCTATGTGTGTTACTGAACACTGAGCACTTCTTGTTCGCATACCTGCAGGTCTTACTGACCACCAAGAATGCCACTTTCTGCAGAGGAGGCAGAATATTAAAATGGTGCCTGGGACGCAGAGGACAGAGGAGGGCCAGAGGCTGTTTCCTTCCCTTTATCCTGCTGAAAACCTCCAGAGGGCCCGAGTGATCCACGCTGTTGTAATGTCAGGAGCTCAGGTGTGGGAGGCATTAGCAGGACATGGAGGTGTCTGTCAGACCCTTCCCCAGTCTGTTCTTCCCTTGGCTAGGCACCTGTGAGAAGGCAAAGGTGCAGCGTGAATTCTCTGGGTTTGAAGAAGTATTCCGATTTGGGCTTCAGAGGCAAGTAGGGAGATGTAAATAATTTGAAAGACTGAGAACTTAGATTTCTACCTAAATCAAAGGAAAGTGTCAGCATTTAAAACTACAAAATTCTCTGTGAATCTGAATCTAAGTGGATTACAGGATCAGCTAGGGCATTCTTTAAGGAACAGAGCAAAAAAGTGGTTTGGGTGTTTATTTTCTTGAGATAGCTGATACGAAATCATTCCCACTCGAGACTCATAGAACAAAAGTTAATTCTTTACACAAACGGAAAGACTGGTCACTATGACAAGCTTGCTTTTATTCTAGCTGAAAAGCTAAGTTAGGAAGCAAATGTAGTATTCAAATGTCCCTGTGCTCAATTCCCATAATGTTCCCATTGACAGTGACACTCTATGACAAAGCTTTGAAATGGAAAATTTTTTTTTGGTCCTTTTTTTTGAGACAGGGTCTCCCTGTAGCCCCAGCTGGCCTGAAACTCTCTGTGTAGACCAGGCTGGCCTTGAACTCATAGAGATCCACCTGCCTTTGCCTCCTGAGTGCTGGGATTAAAGGCTTGAGCCATCATGCCTGACCTTGAAATGGAAATCTTAAGTGACATGCCCATTCTTTTAAATGACATCCGTGAATTTAGAACGAAGCTACCCCAATTCTAGATCATTTTAAAATTATTTATTTTTATTTTATGTGTATGAGTCTTATGCCTGCATGTGTATAAGTGCACCCATGTCATACAGTGCCCACAGAAGCTAGAAGAGGGTGTTGGCCCCCCCGGAACTGGAGTTATGGACAGTTGTTAGCCACCATGTGGGTGCTGGGACTCGAACATGGATCTTTTGAAATCAGCCAGTGTCCTTACACCACTGAGTCATGTCTCCAGCCCCACGAGATCATTTTTCAACAGTGCATTTTGTATTATTGTTTTGCATTGTTTTATTTGATGCTCAGGCAGGTGACTTGAAAGAGGAGGCACTGGGCAAGCTTAGAAAGCAAATTTTACTATGCTGACAGGCATAGAAACAGGAAGACACCGGTACTCACTGGGTCTCTTGAAGATGGCAACGCAGGGCGGTCGCAGCTTGTTCCTCACCCTGGTAAATACTGGGAAAGGCTCCGTCAGGGAGAACTGTGGTCTAACCCAGCTTCAACCCTCCTTAGAGTCACACAGCGGCGCATCAGTGGCAATGGAGCAGAGCTGGAACATCTTACACTTGGTGGATCAGGAAGCAGGGACAGGACTAGAGAGTGGCTATTCCATAACCTCCAGGCCCTCCCCTAGTGCCTACATCCCCCATGGAGGACAAGGGTCCTCAGTTTACCATGAAGGCACCACGAGGCGGCCACTAAGTGTTCAAAGCATGAACCTGAGGGAGTCAATTTACCATCGAACCATCTGCGGCAGGAAGAGGAGGGACCACAGCAGTTCTTTCCTGCGTTTTCTAATAGAAAGACAGAACTGACCGAGTACACAGGTTAGGAGTGGCCACCTTGGGTAGCTGGTGACCCTACACTCCACTGTTGTGCTTAGGCGGGAGGAACCTGGCCCAGGAAAGTGGCCCAGGCGTTTGTCTGAATAGTGGAACATCTTCTGCCTAAGAGCTTTATCACCTCTCAGCACTAGACAGTTCAGAGAGGAGGGTTTTTCAAGTTATAAAAGATGATTTTTTTCTTAGTTTGTGCCATTTTAAAAGCCAAAGTGTCGTAATGTGTAGGAAACCTCACACACATACCTGCTGCGTGCATCTGTCACGTGTGTGTGCCGAGCTTCACGGCTTTTCTTACTCCTCTCGAGGGCGAGAAATGACTTCATGGTATTTCAACTCGTCACTGACTGGTGTTTAAAACTTTCAAGCTTCCCTCCCAGCATGGATACATGTTCATCCCTTTAAATTCTCTTGTACAATCTAATTGCATTAACACAAAGGAAGAATACAGAGGTTTTTTTTTCACCCAGTAAAGCAGAATGTTTGAAATTGAGAAGCCTGTTATCTTACAACATAGTGACATCAGGCCACTCAGTGAGTCATAACTTCCCTCTGATCTGTGAATAGAAAGGGGAAGGTTAATACATGGTAAAAACATCTGAGCCTATTATATAGAGTGATAGTAAGAGTTTCAAGTTTCTTCCATTTGGAAAACATTTATAAATGGTGGAATTTATATTCTCATTGTTTTTGCAATGGGACAACATAAAAGGGCTGAAATGTGGTTTCCAAACCTGTACCAAGTCCATTTTAGGATGGCATCTGTATTAGTCAGGGTTCTCCAAAGAAACAGAACCGGTAGAATGAGTATGTATAGAGATTTATCAGCTTAGCTCACAGGATAGAGTCGGAGTAGTCCAACAATGGCTGCACCACACTGGAGAGGCTGAGAATCTGTAGTCGCTCAGTCCACAAGGCTGGATGTCTCAGTAGTCCCAATCTGGGTGCGAAGGTTATGAAAAATGCAAAAAAGCCAGTTAGTCTTCAGCCCACACCCCAAAGACTACCCCACCAGTGAGAGAGAAGGCAAGCCGCAAAAAGCCTGGCATTTCTCCTCTGCCTTGTTCTTTTATACCGGCTGCCATCAGAAGGTAACGCCCACATTTAGGGTGTGTCTTCCGGCTTCAGTTGATCCAATCAAGAAGATCTCTTTCATTTCAGTTAATCTCAGATCCAATCAAGTTGACACCCAGGATTAGCCATCACAGCATCTTTTCACTATCTTAACATTTCCTGAATGGAGTGGGGGAAATAGAATATAGGCTTTTAGAAAACTAAAGAGAAGAAATGTCCTAACCCTATGCTGTTGCTGATGGATTCCACCACTTGGGAAATAGGAAACTGTTCATATCCAGATGAACCAGCAAAGCCCAGGGCTCTGTGCACTGCAGTCACTCAACCCTGGGATTCTGTGATACTGATGAACAATCTCCTGCACTGATGAGGCTCCTTAACTCCTGGATTCTAGAAAACGGTTCTTGTTGCAACCTGCGATCAGTCTTCCAGTTTGGCACCGTGGATCATAGGCTAGTTATTGCCATCACTATGAAAGAATACCTGTCATCTCAAATAGAAGCTCGTGGAGTCCAGCCTCACTTACCTGTCTCTCTTACTTTAATTTTGTTTGTGGATGTTTATGATGAGATTCTAGTTGTAACACACGAATATTACACATACGCACACACAGGCACAGACTCAGACAGACAGACAGACAGACAGACAGACACACTCACACACACACAGAGCCATTCTGGTGTATGCTACCTTATACACATTTATTCTCCTTGTAAAGAATCACATTCATATAAACATTATACTGAAATATATTCTAGAATCCTGAATAATCTTTCTCACTATGAGAAAGATTTTACATTTGAAAGTTTAATTGGTAGTTGGAGAAAGAGTAGGTGGAAGGAATGATACATGTCTTATATTATTATGAGGATTAAAGGGAAGCATTTGTAGAAAGCAGTGATATCTATGACATAACGATCTTTAGTGACACAGCTCGTATAGACAAGGTGATTAGTCTACAACCACAGAGTCACTTTCACAACTCAAAAATCCATTCATCAATTCATCTTGAGCACTTACTATGTGTACTGGGAGAATTAATGAACAAAAGGATCTCTAAAGCAACAGCCAAACGTACCACTTTGTGAAAGGACTCTTACACCAGAGAGGGGAAAACCATTGGAGAAGACAGAATTGGATATAATCTGAATCCTGTTAAATTTTCTCTAAACTGTTTCTTAGCCGCAATGTTTACGGAAATACGAGGACAAGTTTATGTTTGTGGTTTGGAGGAAAATTATTTGTGTTGGGAAGAATGTTGTGGAAGTGGGGAGAATTGAGTTGGGAGGGTTATTTTCTTAATTTTTTTTGTACATTTGGAACAGTGACAATAAATTAGCCCCCTTTAAACTGTAAACAAATATGAATAAACTGTGCTTCCAACTGTCTACCTACCGAGGAAGAAGGAAATTCAAGGGAGTAACTGCACTTGACACTGATGTGGCTATGACAGGAGTACGATATGAAACCCAGTGGGATACGAGCAGACGCCAGGAGTAGCACTCCACAGGGAACCATCAGCCATGCTCATACCTGAGCTGCACAGTGCTTCAAGTATGGGACACAACCTGCTAGTGAAGGAGGAGCAAATGAGCAGTGACTGTCCATCCTGCGTTCTCTGGTAGTAATCCTTCTTGGAATGCACATGCTCAGGATGAGAAAAGGCTAGCAGGTAGCAATGGCCGGCCCCTTTCCGGACTCTCCAGTCCCCCAATTGCTTTCCATAAGTGAGCTCTTTGTCTCTGCCTTAGGCATTATAGTGGTGTTGATGCAAAAGTACAATTTTCACCCCAAAGTGATATGAGAGAGTTTATTCCGGAGCCAAATAATAGGAACACGACCAAAGGACGTGGATTCGGGTTGTTCCAAATACCATGATCTGATGTTTCTTGAGGCTCCTATAGAAAGTCCTCAATCATTTTTTTTTTTTTTTTTGGTCTTTTTGGGGAAAGGGCTTCCCTTTA
>NW_008348667.1:414883-438219 GCF_000622305.1 Nannospalax galili | reverse complement strand
CCTGCCTCTGCGTCCCAAGTGCAGGGATTAAAGGCGTGGGCCACCACGTTTTTTTTTTTTTTAAATACATCAAAGGAACATCAGGCAAGCAGGTCACAGCAGAGTCGGGAAATATGCGATGTCTGTGGGATGCTGCTGCCTCCGCTCTCATCACAGCATCTAGGCTTGCCAAGGTCTGGTCTTCCCACTGTGCTGTGGGCTCATCTTGTTCTTTTGTGAGAACAGGAAGGTCTCAGGACATTGAGTGCTCAAGCTTCTGCGTGTCGTCCCTGCGTAGTCAATATTTCCACCCAACTGAGGAAGGGGAAATAATTTGCTGCATTTCCCCACGAAGTGACTACTTCAGTCAGTGTTCCCATGACTTCTTCCTTGGACTGGTGGGAAAAAATGGACCTGTATCTTCTATCCTTGCATCATTAGATCCTCACAGAACTAAAGTAAACATGGCAAATTTGCAATAAGCTGGACAAATCACAGAAGCACACAGAATTAGTTATAAGAGGAATAATATTCTGAAAACAAACAAAATTAAACCAAATGCTTAGAAAACAACCCAGGATATCTTAAACCAAATACTCTGAATTCCTTAAAAAAAGATCCACAAACAAACAGACAACAGAAAAATGGGATCTAAACCATGAGCTCAGTACAAACCAATGGACTGTTACCAAACCAAGGGAGGTTCAGCCCAGAAATAACGGCAATATTCACCTGATGGATGGCATCAAAAGGCCCATATTTGTACTTGATGACTCCTCTGGTGAATGTATATTGTCTTTGGGCCCCAACATCTGATATCAGAAATTATCAATGCAAAATTACAGCTCTCATCTCAAACAGAATAGGACAGAGATCATTCTGGAGTCAAATATGAATAAGTATGGTCCAGGAGAATGGATTGAGGATGCCCAAAATAATATGTAAGGCTATCCTGTGACTGCCAGAGTGTATGTATCACACACACTGCATATACAGAAACATACATGCCACACCTATAATACACCACACGCACACTCACTCTCTCACACACACACCACACACACACACTCACTCTCTCACACACACACCACACACACACTCACACACACACTCACACACCACACACACAAACACACACTCACACACACTCACACACTCACATACAAACACACTCACACACACCACACTCACACTCACACACACACTCACACACACCACATACACACACACTCACACAGACACACACTCACACACACACACACACACAAACACACACACTCTCACATACACCACACTCACACACACCACACACTCACACTCACACACAAACACACATACACACACCACACACACTCACACATACACTCACAAACACACACTCACACACTCACACTCACACACTCTCACATACACCACACACACACCACACACACTCACACACACACTTCTTTCTCTTTACCAATCTCAGTGCACGTTTTCCTCAACTGCATCTAAGTTTTCCATTGTGAGAGAAGGCCTGTTAGTTGTGGAGAAATCTCACTGAGATTGTAGACACAGGAAGGAGTGCGAGCAGAGATACACCTGTCAGCTAACACAGTTCTCAAATTTTTAATTTAGAAAATAAAAGAGCAATAAATGAAACTATGAGGAAAAAACTGGTTTACCAAGAAGCATTTTGTGGCGTGACAGGAAGGCCCTGGCAGCCGCTGGGCAGTCCAGCTGGAGCAAAGGCTCCGAGACCCACTTTCTTTCCAGACTGTGGTCATGGCCACCCTGCAGGCCAGGGACCATGTTCCCACAGTGTGTTTTAATGCCATGTGCTAACTTCAGTGAGCTGCAATGGACCCCCAGGCCGGCTGACTGAGGGTATTGCAACCGTGAGCTTGATGGTGCCTAATCTAAGTGTACGTTCCACAGCATCTTACATAGATTCTGAACTGAACAACAGAAGTGTTTTATAATAGTTGTGGCTTTCAGGGATTTCTGAATTGTGGTGAACAGGAATAGAAGGTGCTTGTGAGCAAAACCTCTTCTTTACATGTATCTGTTGAGTCCCTTGTCAAAGGGGCTGTTGGCATGTTTAACCTCTGCAAATAACATGCTTGCCAGGGAACTTACCAAGAAACAGTGTGTGGCACCAGCCTCCGTGTAGTCTCTGGGTGCTGTCCTACCTAATGACTTACTAGATTCACTATGCAATGCAGGACATCAAGGTTTAAAGTCACAGATGGGGTGATCTTGGAAGACCGACCTTGCAAAAGCAACAGTCCCAAACTTCTGGGTCCCATCAGCACTTCTCTGCTGCCTATGGTGCGTACCTCAAGAACATGTCACCGGATGCATGTAGCCTGCTGGCAAAGAGCAAATAAAATGTTGGGTAGGAAACCTGGGAACCATGTTTTGAATTCAAAGAGAAATTTCTTCCTCAAGTACCTAAGAAGGATTAAGGAGTGATTACTGCAAGAACTTTCTCTGATACTCGAGCTGATCACCAGGTTCTGTGTTGTTCCTTTACTTCTTAGTTATCGAGTATTTTAAGCAAGTCTCCCAGGTGGCTGAAAGTCTATATAAATCATCCTTCAGTGTGACAACAAATGTTTGGTTGTGATTTACCAGCACCATTTTAAAATGGCCAAACCAGTAGTCGTGTCCTGTCTGCTTTGTTCTGATCCATTTTGTTCTCTTCGTGTTGACATTAGTCCGGACGTGGACCCCATGATGACTAAGGCCTGTCTGCTCAGGAGACACTGAGTCGGAAAGAGCCTTGCTTGCCTACTGCTGCGGTATCTGGTTTGTGAAACAAGAAACCTGATGAATCCTGATTTACTACCATAAAAAGCATGATTTTGTGTTATTTCTAAACACATTTGTTGTACAGCAAATTCTGAAATAAATACAAAGACTAAGATCATGAACTAAAGAAAATTCAGAAATGGGGTCTCATATATATATATATATAGGTCTTGCAGTTCTGGGGCCAGAAGTCTAAAGTTAAGGTGTTCACCATGGGAATGACTCACAATATGGACATGATCAGACAAATGACTTTTACTTAACCTTGCAACCAAAAAGTTAATCTTATTTATCTTTGCTTATTTAAAATGTGAACAAGCCTACTAGGCCGGGAGCTCCTCTTGTGACCTGGGCACGGAACCGCAATCCCTCATGACCCTTCCTTACCCAAGACACAGAAAAGTGGATGAAATTGTGTGTGTGTGTGTTTTATATATCAACCACAGCAAACAGCTGATATTTGTTGAATGCAACAGATTAGCTCATTTGTGTTGCATACAATAGATGAGATTAAATTGACAACATCTGTTTGTGGTTGTATGCACTGTTCTAGGCCAATAGGGATCAGACAGGACATAATCCTCTGATAGACACTTCCTCTTTTCTTTCCCAGCATCCATATGATGGCTAATAACCATCTTTAACTCCAGTTTCAGGGGATCCAACACCCTCTTCTGGCCTCTGCAGGCTTTGCATGACCATGGTGTGCTTACATACACACAGCCAAAACATTCTAACACAGAAAATAAGAATAAATAAAAAAAGAGAGAGAGATGCTCTGTTCACAGTCCTGAGAGAATTCTGAAGGAACAGGTTCTCAGTGGTTCTGGTCTGCTGTCTGCTGAAATGGATGCTACCAGTTCTTTCTTAAGGCTATCATGTGGCACAGAATAGTGAAAGCCTTGATTCATGGGCAGTTTGTCTACCCACAAACCCTCTTGTGACCTGGGCATATGACCTTAATCCCTCAAGACCCTCCTTGCTTTCCACTCAGGACAGCGTATGAACATGTTCATGCACGCACGGATGTTTTACACATCAAAGCCCTGCAAGGAGCACGGTCTCCTTGGAAAGGGTGAGACAATTTCCCATTTGTGTTGCAAGCAATAGGTGGGATTAAGTTGATACTGCCTGTTTGTGATTGTGAGCTATTCCAAACAAGACTTCAGAAAGGGTAAAACTCTTCTCTGGTAAGATAAGGACCTGACTTTTCCCATCACACACTGGATATTCTGTTTATACAAAGGGATGAACAGGCCCTTGTTCTAAAGCACAGTCCTGAGAGAATTCTGAAGGAACAGGTTCTCAGTGGTTCTGGTCTGTTGTCTGCTGAAATGGATGCTACCAGTTCTTTCTTAAGGCTGTCATGTGGCACAGAATAGTGAAAGCCTTGATTCATGGGCGACCTAAATTTTAAACTCCAGAATGACTTTGGAGCTGGGATTCACAGGGCTCTACATTCCACATGTGAGCAGGGCTCCATGCAATCACATGTGAGCAGGGCTCCACACAATCACATGTGAGCAGGGCTCAGCCCTCAGAATTCTCCTGTACATGCTTTCTGAGATTCACCACATAGAGGCTAAACATTTCCACCTGGTCTTTTTACCAAGTTCATTCACTTTTCTTCTGGTATAATTGAAACACTGATATCTATACAGAAATATGAATTGGACTTCCTAGAGAAGCTTTCGGTAGCCCCATGTCATAAGTATGCACTGCCTACAATGTCTCAGTGAAAGGAAAGAGTCACATCCATGGCTTGACCTCGGAAGCCCTATCAAGGGTCTGAATTCTATCTCATGGATGTACACAGCAATGGAGGGGCTGGACACGCGCAGCAATGGAGGGGCTGGACACACGCAGTTGGCAGACAGGAAGGCTGCGGAGGCTGCTGTGTGAATCTTGCACTGGGTTTGCACATGCCATTTTCCTTTCCGAATTCAGTAAAGTGTGAGACCCAGTGACTTTCTGTCAACCGTTCGGCCTCCCTAAAGGAAGGATGAGGCACGTGACCAGGGCTCGCTGGCACTTGTGCGGTCTCTGCACCACTCTCATCCTAAGAGGCTCATACAGACTACGTTCTGGATGCAAGCCTACATTTCTTCGTGCAGGGCTTAACCTTCATGTTGGTAGATGGTGATCCTTGTAGTGGCATGTATGACTCAATCCTCAGTGACCAACAAAGAGGGAGAGAGAGAGAGGCAGCAGATCCTACAGAGTGAGTAGCCAGCAAGCAAACAGTGGCATGTATGACTCAATCCTCAGTGACCAACAAAGAGGGAGAGAGAGAGGCAGCAGATCCTACAGAGTAGCCAGCAAGCAAAGTGGGCTGCTTTCCAAGGCCACCCTCTAAAGGTTTCCTAAACTTTGAAAAGAAATCACTTAATTTCACATGCATTAAATTTCTACCATAGCACAGTAATTCAAGGGCTAGATTACCTCTGCGAGCTCCCGTTTCTAAATGCAAAGACATTCGAGTTTCTGTCTCAGAGCGTCCACCACTTTAACAGCACCCTTCTCCTTGACCCTCTCTACGTCATCTCTATTTGTGGACAAAGGAATACTCACGATTCTGCCATGTCCTTACGTCATTTTCTTAAAATAAACTTAACTGAATAAATTCGAGAAAAATAATTGTGTGATTAAAAAGTGCCACTCTTAGACAACAAATGATAACATCTTCAAACACTTTAGGGAAGTCCACAGCCACCCAGGCTTATGTTCTTTTCCTTTACTAAACCTTTAGCATGTTCAGAAGCTATGAATACTAATCTCCCTAATTCTTCACAAGAAATTTAAGTATTATTTTGTGCATAGTACTTGTAAATATTAAGAGTAATTACCTATAAGTAGACAGAGTACTTTTCCTTGATTTATTGCATGCTATGATGAAAACGTATTTTTTTTTACATGGAGGCAAAACTCTATGTCCAACAGCCTAATTATAAACAATCTTCTAGGCATTTAAAGGAACAGCTGTACCAATAAAAATCCTCATTTCATTAACTCTTATAAAATTGGATTTGTGACATTTTAACACACTAAAAATTCAATAGGATGCTCAAAACTCATAGAAATAGAAAAATGTGAGTATAACTGCATTTTAAAATATTTAGAACAAAGGAAAATACATTAAAGCATTTTATAGGTTGAAATCCATTAATAACTTAGAAGATGACTGCCAGTAATTATACCAGGACTTTCTATTAATAATAAGGAGAATAAGAGTGCTCTTCATTAATAGGAAAGGAGTCTTTAAACTGTTACAGAGCATCATTTGTTTAGGGGTACATGATATACTTTTCAAAACAGATGTTTTGTGAGACTTTCTTATATTTTTTTTACATTTCTACCATCACAACTTATTTTGAAAAACCTTAAACTAACCAAAATAACAATTTTTTTCTTTTGATATGACAGTTTATTGATAGCTTATATCACATTTTTTTTTTCAAAAACTCAATCTACATTTTCCACAGTTTCTACTTTCAGAGTCTTTCTTTTAAGTAAATAATTTACTGAGAATTTCATACATGCACATAAGGTGTTTTGGTCAAATCCAAACCCTTCCATCTCCTCCCATATCGCCCCATCACTTTCCGGTTCCCCATCTAGAACTTGTAATGCTAACTACTCTTGCCTTTACTTCTCCTTCACGTCTCCTAGGCACCAGTCAAGGACTTTCTTTTCCCCTAGAGATAAGAGTTATGCAATTTGGGAGTCTTTTAGATAGACCCACTGAAGGGGTACTCCAATTGCCTCACCCTGCATCCCTGTTCAGCATGGAAGAAGCCACAGTAGTCTGTGTCCCAATTCTCTATTGGCAATTTGGATAACCCCTTAAGAGGATGCTGTGATAAGAACAGGAGGTAGGAATTGGGTAGGCAGTTTGGGTAAAAAGACCCTAAAGAAAAGTAGCTAGTTTCTTGGCTAAAACTCACAGTGTCCTTGGGCCTCTTAGCAACATACTCCATTCCAAAGGCCAAAAATGTCGAAAGTATTTGGGAGCTTTTATCTAATCCTTAAAAGATTTTAGGATTACCTCTTCAAAGGGAGGATTATTAGAGTAGCCAAAAGCCTCAGAAAATAAAAATAAATATAAATAAATAAATAAAAGATAAATCAAAGAAGAAAGAGTACATGAAGTTACCAGAAATAACTTTTTATGCAAGAAATAGCAAGAAAGGCACTGTAAAGTCTTCCCCCCAAAACTACAAAATAATGATAACTTTAGAAAATCTAAACATTTTTTTCTTGAAGCTAAATGTTCACAGGAATCTTTCATTATGAGTATATAGATGTCCTTAAAAGAAGAATTTTTCCTGTGATAATATAATAAATGAGCTTTTAACCCTACCAAACGGTAAACAAATTACATGAGTTGTGCTCTAAAACTTGAAAGTTTATAACTAAAGTTTGGCCATCACAGATGTGTTGCTTCTATTTAACCCCAAACCTAAACAAACTATATTTAGATACTATAGCTCCCATAATTTAAAGATGGCAAGGTTTGGTGACTGAATTTAGAATTACAGAAACACAAGGTAGCTCAGATCTAATCTCAATTAAGAAACTGGAAACGTTTCATTCTCACAAATATTCTAAGACTATCAACTGGTTGTTGTGCTTGGTTCTCTTGGCATCATCTCTGATCAACTCCCTTGACTGATGCCCATGAATTTATTTCAGTCATCAAGTTATTCAGCACTAAAGACAAAGTATGTTGCTCCATTATCTACTAGGAAGGTTTTACTAAACCTTTGAAATGAAGCATGTGAGCTGCTCCTTTTTCTTTATGTGTTGTGCTTCCATGTCAGACTGAGACTGAGATATTTTTACATTACTCCTAACTAATGAACGACCCCAAAGCTCAGTGACTTGCCTATGAAGATGTAGCTCAGGAGGTTGAGTGCTTGCCCAGCATGCATGAAGCCTTGGATTTGATCTCCAGCTTTGCATAATCCAGGTATGGTAGCACATGCCTATAATCCCAGCATTGAGATGTGAAAGCAATAAGATCAGAAGTTCAAGGTGGCCTGGCTGTGACCTCCCAGCAAACCACGTTTTACCTTTTTACATGATGAATTCACTGCCACCATCTACCATGTGCATCTTGAATATCCCCTCTTGAGGGTTTAAAGATAAAATGTCATAATACACAAGATATAAATCAGAATTATCTTTATGACAACAAAACTGTTGTTATTTAAAAAGATTTCAGATTGTTTTGGCACCACCATCTTAGAGCTGATCCACTGGCAGGATAGTCAGTGTGGTGCCTAGAACACCCAGCACTGTGAGTTACTGGTAAAGCTCTCCTCATGAAATTATTGAAGCCACAGGAAAATCAAGGCACGGTAGATTCAAAATCAAACATTTCCAATAGTAAGTAGAATGGACTCGAGTGGGTGTGCGTATCCCACCCTCTTCACTCCTCCCATTTCTTCTGTTTATTGAGTCTAGTTACTGGTGCACAGCTCTTCCTTGAGGTTTCTTTATTGCAGACAATGCCACATTGAAATTATGGTCAATTCTTGTTTCCTTTAGTTACTTATGTACGATGAATTCCCCAACGTGTAATTCTAAATATAAAGAAATTAAATGGCTGCTTTTGTTCCAGCTCTGGATTGATGTGTTATTTACCAAAACAATCGCATCAGTTTACCAGAGTACACGGATGTCTGTGCGGTACATCTGAGGTTGAGGTGTCAGTGAGTTTATACAACTGACATTAAGAATTCTGATCACTGCCAAAAACATACAAAAGCTATACATTTATTTCCCTGTATGTATAAGAAGCCCAATAATATACACATATTTGTAAAATATTGGTTTGCTTTATTTCCTTTTCTGTTTTTCACTGTGGGATCTTCAGCCTCTGTGAACACTATGGGATCTTTCCCTGAGTTACTCTGAAGAATCTTTCAGGATGCTTTTGTCTCTCTATGACAGCCTGATTCTCTAAAGGCTCACCGACAGTTGAGACCGATTTTGCTGACTTGACTCCTTTGTGGTGGTGTTTTTGATTCGCCTTGTGATTACAGAATGCTTTGAACTAGAATGGGTCTGGGGAGGAGGGAATCATCCGCCTGCTTTGAGGAATTTCAAGAGAGCAATGTTAAGAGGAGGTGGGACTGGGAGATTAGAGCGTGACTGGAAGCTGGGGGGATGTGCAGCCCTAGAAGTCGGCCGAGGGCGGTGTTCACACAACAGACACTGGAGTGCGCAGGTAGAACGACCTTAGCCAGGAAGCAAGGAGGTGCCAGGAGATGCCATGTTCTCCTGAACCCTGGAGAGCAGGAAATGCAGTGTGCGGAGGTGGAAGTGCAGACATCAGTTCAGAGTCTTCAGTAGGGGACGTGGTGGACGGTGGCGGGGGCAGAGCCAGTAAGTGTGCCACAACTATGCCAGTAGTTACATCACTTTCCTCCTTTCCTACAGCACTGTAGAGAAGCATGTAACTCTGTGTACCTTTAAAGAACTTTATGCTTACTTTAAGGAAGTTGCTGCCCTTGCTGTGGTAATACCTGGTATAAAATATTTGCCAGAGAAATTTATATAATTAAAGATAAAGGGGAAGCCCTAAAGAACAAAGCAAATTGTATCTATTAAAATAAAGAATATGTTTAATCCCAGCACTCAGGAGGCAGAGGCAGGCTAATCTCTGTGAGTTCTATGCCAGCCTGGTCTGTAACTACTTTCATACCATCCAGGGATACACAGTGAGACCCTGTCTCAAAATATAAAATGAAGCAGAATAGTGCAATCTATCTTCTGTGTTCGCCCAAAGTCTAAATTGATAATACATATGTAAAATTCTGACAGTATTATTAGCATGTGGGAATCATTATCAATTTCTGTTTGTTTTTAGTAGTAGTAATAAATTTAATAAAATGTAAAACAATTCCAGATTTTAATTCTAAGCACAAGACTCCAGCATGAGACAAGAGTGCCGGTGTCCTAAGTGAAGGTGAGCAGTCGTAGCCGGATCTCATTCCTCTGGCTCCGGTGGGAGGCTGTTCACAAAGTGAATTTCGACTCTGTCAGCGGCATGCTGATCATGGATAGCATTTTTCCATCTAGCCAGTGTAAGATCAGAGCGCACTGTATATAGAAGCACCAGCCAAGCCACAGCCTCAGCCTGACGTCACTCAAGCATAACCAGAAGTGAGCTTGTGAAATGGTGGCTCTATGGTTTGGACTGGCATTCTGGGTCCTGTGCTCTATTTAAATAACTACATGATTAGATTAGAAAGACCACAAGCTGTGGAACCAAGTACAGGTACCTGGCCCTACTCATCCTATATGGAACCCAGCATTAATAGGCATTATGTGATGATAATGTCAACATGACGCCATTTCCAGTGGTGACTGTTCAAATCTTTGTTCTTAGTAAATGACTTTTCGAACACATCTCAGGTAGCTCTTTCCCCTTTAAAAGTAAAATTCAGCAAATTCCTTCATGCATACTGTAATTTATTGACTCAGACACTGGTGAGCAGCACAGTGAAAACAGCTTCCTCCAGGCGCTAGTGCCATGTCTCACTGCGGCCATCCCGTGCCCTGAGGCTGTCCCTTAGTGTGCGTCCAGCATTGGGGAACAGCTGCTTTTCTGTTTAATGAAGATATTTTTATTATGCCTTGATTATCATTTAGTTCATTCAATGAGATTCTTGAAAATTTGGGTGCTATGTACCCTAGTGTTACAAGGTTTACCTTGGATGTTAGAGATACTTGTTTTGATCTACAGCTCTTTAAGAAAGAACTCATGTAAATACTTCTCATTACATTCATTAACTAACATGGTTCAAATCAGAACATGCTGTTTAGAAATCTTGATTAAAGAATAAGTGACATTTCCACCAATATCTATTTTCCTAAGTGGTAATTTGATTAACAAAATAATTTATTTTGGGGGCTGGAGAGTTGGCTCAGGGGTTAAGAGGGTTAAGAACATTGGCTGTTCTTGGGAGAATCTGGGTTCCATTCCCAGCACCCACATGGCCTCTAGCAACTGCCCGTAACTCCAATTCCAGGGGAATCCGATGCCGTCTTCCGACCTCAATGGGCACTGCACAACATGGGTGCACTTACACACATGTGGGCAATACACTCACACACATAAAGTAAAAGTAATAAATATAATACTTTTAAAATGCCATTTTCTAAGGCATAGCACATGTGAATTTTTCTTGCTCTGTGTTCAATATTTTCACAATATACAACAGGACAATCCTTACCATTTTTCCTAAGTATCTAGATTCTGGTGACAATATGAACCTGCATCTAATGAAGGATTACATTTTTTATTCTGTGTAGTGCACTTGCTGTTAACAAGTATTTCCCTTCTGTTGACTCTTCAGTATTCAATATGAAGATGTGATAGCTCCCTACTGATAACATACATAAGCCATTGTTTCAAAGAAATGAACTATGAAACAAATACTGTCTTATCCACTACAAAAGATTGCATATTGTCTCCTTAGTTTGAAGAATGAAACTTCTGAGAACTGATGCTCAGTACAGGTTTTCAGATCACCACTATAAAAAGTTTTACCATTATAATAAAATGCACGGGACTGTACCTCAAAGCCTGCTGGAAAGAAGGCTTCGGAGGCTTGAAAAGCTGAACTAGCAAACATTCTAGACAGCGACCCTCTACTGGATAGAGAATAAGTTTTAAAAATCTAGATACAGTCAACATCTCAATTTTACTTAGTAAATTAAAAATCTAATAGAAAGACCAGCTTGGTGGCTCACGCCTTTAATCCCAGCACTTAGGAGGCAGAGACAGGCAGATCTCTGTGAGTTCAAGGCTAGCCTGGTCTACATAGTGAGTTCCATGGCAGCTGGGGCTACAAAGGAGACCCTGTTTCCAAAAGACAGAAAAAAAAAAAATCTAATGGAAAAACTATTTAAAAAAACAAAACTTCTAAAAATACAACAAATATTTTTTCTTGGATTTTTAAAAATTGTTATTTTATATTCCCCAAAGTATATAGTTCTCTCAAGATGTAATCACTGTGCTTGTGTTTATGTAACTACAGGATCCAAAATTCATCTTCAAAATGGATATATACTAGCTTTAATGAAAGTATAATTATATATTGGTTAGATGCTAGTATTTACTGAGAAATTTGGCCCTATGCTTAAACTTACTTTTCTTTTCTATATGTTCTCTGCTGATTCTTGCTGTTTTCTATTTTGATAAATCCTTGTTAAGAACAGATTTATTTCAATATTGAATGTCAAAGCTGAATTTTATTAGAAACTGAAAAAAGTTTTTAGACAGTATTAACTTTAAATAATAGCAAAGTTTTGGAGATACATAATGTACACAATGAGACATGTAGAAAAATTTCTGACTTAGCCAGTGAAATGTATCAACCGACATCTATAAACCAGTTTGACAAATCTCAGGATACCTACATTGAAGATGACTTAGGAAATGGAATTCATTTAACTTCTTTACCAGTGACCCCTTACTGCTAGCACATTTCCTGCTCTTGGGTACATCCCTCACATTCCTGTGTCCTTAATCCCATTGGCTAACTTAATCCACATTGTTTCCAGACACTCGTGCATAAGTCATATGATGGCTGAGGAGATATACGTCTCTTTCAGCAAAGGGTCAAGACTCAGGCATTTTTTTTTTCCCATTTACTTTAAAGAAACAGCTCAATAATGAGATTAGGAAAGTGTGTTTCTTGGAATCAAACAAGCAATTTTACTTTTCAAAGTAAAAGTCTAAGTGTCAGAATCTGAACTTCATATCCTGATTTCTTTTTCTTTTTTTTTTTTTTTTTGGTCTTTTTGAGAAAGGGTATCCCTGTAGCTCCAACTGCCTGGAACTCGCTCTGTAGACTAGGCTGGCCTTGAACTCACAGAGGATCCACCTGCCTCTGCCTCCCCAGTGCTGGGATTAAAGGCATGTGCCACCTCGCCCGGCCATATCCTGATATTTTACAACTATAAAAAATGAGAAAAGTAAATTGTAGTGTGTCCCGTTGCTGTGTTTAACGGCCCTTGGTAACGCTCTTTTTAAAAGTTTTTAATTGCATTTCTTTAGTGTGTGTGTATACACATGCCACAGCATGCATTTGGAAATCAAGACACAGTTTGGCAGCAGGTCCCTTTACCTCCTGCACCTTGATTACATTCTTAAGATTTCATTCGCATTAGAATTCTCAATCCCTTTAGAGATCTCCACTGGAGAGAGCTCCAAGAAGAAATCCGACCTTTCTCCTGCATCATGGAAGACACTCTGGGTTGATGAGTAAGTGCTCCAGCTTGTCTATCAGGTATTACATAAGGACTCCTGTAGCAGCTGATAAAGGCCAGTGAGGAACAGGCTGCCATACTCTTGGGCTTATGCCTGAGGAAGTGTCTTAACTGAGCTCTGGACTAGGGGAAAGTCAAATGGAGTCAGGAATTCATTCATCCTTTTTCCAGTTCAGCCCAAAAAGAGACATGGTGGGGGTGGAGGGGAAGAAGGGGACCATCCTTCTTCTTCGCAATCTCGTGGGTAACTAGATGATAATGAATGAACACAGGACTTTCTAAATCATTGGGCCAGGGGAGAACCCCTCCTGTTCGAATATAAGAGTGACACTGGAAAAGAGCTCGATTTAACTATATTTCTACACCTCCAAATCATACATTCAAAGCAGGAGCAGTACCCCAAAAGGGATAAGTACTAGTTCCTGGGAGAACAACAAAATCTTATTTGGTGTTAAGTGTACAAAAGACGTACAAATATAGACTACACAAACAACATGTCTCTGGTATTAACATTTTAGGTGGAGATCGGGAAAAATTTAGAAGAAACAAATGGGTACCTGAAGGTCTTCTCAAGGTTATAAAAAATTTTGTAAAACAAAGCAATAGACAATACTGGAGTTGGTAGTCTGGCCGCTCAGGTTAATAGCTGTGTGGACTTGGGGAAAGTATTTAACTTTTTTTGTTCACAATTTGCTCAGGTTTTACATGAGGCTATAAAACGTGTGTAACTAAAGGCTTTCAATTTGGGGATGTTACTCTGTTCATTTTGGTGTATGGAAAAGAAACACTAAGAAAGAATTTGTTACTGGTGTGTATGACTGTGATGCCAGCACTCAGGGGCAGAGGCAGGAGAATCAGGGTTTCAAGGTCATCTTCACCTATAGTGATTTTGGTGCCACCTTGAACTATACTGTCTCAAAAATAAAGCAAAATTAATTAATTCACTAAAAAAGGCACACCGCATAGGGTGCTTCCAAGGCACAATATGTGTATCAAATAATATATATTACTTTTTAGAGTGCTCAGTACTTGTAAATGTGCAGCAGTCTTAGCTAAAATTTCTCTGAGGAAATAGACTGTCTTCATGAGCATACTGGACACAAAACCTGACCACTTACTTTGGCACATTGCCATCATCTTCTCTGCAAGATTAAACTTCAGCATTTCATCTTTCGAACAGGTTTAAATTAGGCATTTGGAAATTTCCTTCTAGGAAACTGGGAAGTCCTGCAACTCACTCAGGACTGAGAAGCACCTCTTCAATTAGAACACGTGGTTAGAGGGTATCATGCTGCAAGGGATCTGGGAGGTTCACTTTCCAGATGGCACCGGGGTACAGAGATGCTGGCAGACACTGAATGATGCAGCTGATGCAGGGGAGAAGGAGGACCCTGGAGGATCTTAAGTGTTCATAAAAGAATTTAGGAATGGTCTAAAACAGAAAATTAGAACAATTTTATTTGAATTTAAAGAAAAAATCCTCAGACAGGCAAGCTGTGAAGCTTGGCAGCTGCCTTGAGGAGGAGAACTCAAGAGATAAAGAAAAAAAACCATAAATCCGTGCCAGTTTAGAGCCACCATGGCAGTCCAGACACATGCTAGACTAACAGCCACATGGAGGGAGGGGAAGGGAGTTGTAGAGAAAGAGGTAAAGAAACCCAAAACTCTGGTGCAGCCCGAAACATTAAGGAAAGCATGGTTAGAAAAGAGATATAGGGGCCTGGAGAGATGGCTCAGTGGTTAAGAGCACTGACTGCTCTTGCAGAGGACCTGGGTTCAATTCCCAGCACCCACATGGAGGCTATGAACCGTCCTTCACTCCAGTTCCAGGGGAATCTGAAGCCCCCTTCTGACCTCCGCAGCATTGCATGACATGGGTGCACTCACATCCACGCAGGCAATACACTCATACACACAAAATAAAGATAATAAAAAATTTTTAAAAAGAAAGAAAAGAGGTATAAATGGAAAAAGAGACATGACACTTTTCTGAAGAACTGAGGGGAGGGGATAAGATTTATGGAGGAACCACACCTGTTACCTGGATCCACAAGAATTTCACTAAGAGGAGATTCTGGGCAGGAAAAGCTCATCAGCTCACTAAGGCACAGGGCTTTCTGCCTGTCTGTTTAGCATGACTTAAGGTGAACCTGCCTTCCTATGGTGATCCTATAACCTGGTGATTGATTGGGAAACTGGTACTTGGGTTTGTATCCAGAACAGAGATTTTCTTCATCTGATCAGAATTCTCCCAGGGTGCTTTCTGTTCCTGTAACAGTCCCCTCTCTGAAGAGGTAACCCTAAAATCCTTTAGGAATCAGATAAGAACCAAAAACTACTTTTGGCATTTCCAGCCTTTGGCACAGAGTACATACTTGGCTTTCGGCTAAGAATGAAACTGTTCTTTTTCTTTGGGGTATTGTTTTTACCATACAACAGCTAGTTAATGGCTACTCCTGTTCTTACCACCCCACCTCTGAAGAGGTGACTGTAATTGCCATTCTGACTTGTTCCATGATGAATAGGGATACTCAGTGTGGCATTTGGGTCTTCACTGGGTCTGTCTAAAAGACACCCAAAGTGCACAATTGTTAGCTGTAGGGAGAAAACGAAGTCCTTGACTAGTGCCTGGTAAGAGATGTGAGGGAGAGGTAAACGCAAGAGTAGTTACCATTACAAGTTCCAGACAGGGGACTCGAAGCCAGAATGGGGTATTTTAAGTGTCCAGATCAAAGTCCATTAGAATTTTTTGAGGAGGCTCCCGAGAGCATCGATCCATTGTGTTCCTCCTTACTTTTCTTTTGGCTTCCAAGGCAGGACTCTAGAGCTATGAACTCAGGTTTGTTAAGACACTTGGATAGCTATTGGAGTGGCTAGAATCACAGTATAAGTTCCTTTCCAAATGGTCTCTATGCATGGACAGAAAAGACATTTAGCCATCATTTAATTTTTATGATAAATTAATTACTGGGCTTGTTTCTCTCGCCTACAGTTAGGCTCTGAAGTATGGAATTGGGACAAGATTTGAGGTCTTACATCCAAGCAGCAATTTCTTCTTAAGAATAAAAATCATTAGTGAGAAATAATTGTATAAATTGCATCTTACATAGACTTAAGCCTAATGTTTGGGAAGTGCAACCCCTTGTTCTCTTAAGGAAACATACCAGTCATTTTATTCTTAGGTTAGACTTTCATGTTGGGTGTTTAAGAACATGCAGTTG
Source organism: Nannospalax galili (assembly GCF_000622305.1). NCBI lineage: Eukaryota > Metazoa > Chordata > Mammalia > Rodentia > Spalacidae > Nannospalax > Nannospalax galili. Next base: position 421,942 of record NW_008348667.1, on the reverse strand, counting down.
GCCCAAATTGGCAAATTTGATTTTACTCTTAAGATAGTTGAGTATCTTGTCCTCAAAGGTCACATGGCCTTGAGAGGAGTTTCTACTCCATTGGCCTTTATTTGAGCAATTCCATCTATGTGAGGATAAGTCAAATGTGTTTCTTGAGCATGGCTTCACTTGGAAGCATGGAGGAAACATTTCCTCTGTGTTGACTCTCCCTTTTATGGACACTTGTTTGAGTCCAGTTTGTATGGTCTTCATGTCCTCCATGAACAAGAGGACAGGTGACTCACCACAGTTACTAGATATTTTGAGAGATATCCCATAATCCCCTAGGACTCAGTTGACCTCGGAGGGCAAGGGGCAAAATATTATCCCTTTAAGTCCCTCTGACCATATTAGTATAGGCCTGCTAGTACAGTTATTAAATACTTGAGAATGTTAGTTACACCAGTTTGATACTTTTAAATCTAGATAAAGCTTCAGCAAAAAACTTTACATGAACTTTGATTAGATATATATTTTGTTCCTCACTTAATTGACTGAAGTTTGATCTTAAAAAATTTTAATATTATTTATATATTGTTTCTAAGTATCAATGTTCATATGCCTTAACAAGCCTACTCAGTCTTACATCACTTGCATAGAATTTCTCAATTTAGTTTTATTCTTGGAACAACCAGCCATGTTAGTTCATACATAAATCTTTCTTAATAAACTCTATCCATTCCTACATCTTTCTAATTATCTTTTTTCACTCACCCATTCCCTTTCTTAATACCATGAAACTTAATGATAACATTAATAAATGTATCCTCTATTTTTGGGATTTACTTCCTGGTGGTACTAGACAATGTTTACCCCCTTCCTAAGGTTTTAATGTTAAACCAATGTTTGATTGCATTAAAGTTCACCCTGAGGAACTAATGAATTTACTGAGCTTTTTACAGAGTGTGAGTGCAGGGCTATTGATAGGTACATGAATGGCCTGGGAGCAGTTTCACTGAAAAGTCTCCATCTAGCATATATGTTGACTTCTCCATAGGAAGAGTCCCTCTATCTATCCCTTTTCAGACTATATTTTAACCCTCCCCAGTAGCAGGAAGCTATATGTGATTAGGGCAGAAATACATACAAATGGCTAGGAGGCCTGGTTGGATACTCAGGTGAGGGTTCAGTGACACTGATTACCCCTTCTTTTTAAAATATCTTATTTATTATTTTTACTTTGTGTGTGTGTGTACAAATATATTACCTGCATGTATATAAGTGCGCCCATGTTCTGCAATGCCTGCAAAGGTCAGAAGAGAGTGGTGAAGTGCCTGGAACTGGAGTTATGGATGGTTGTTAGCTGCCATGTAAGTTTTGGGAACTGAACCCAGGTCCTTGGCAAGGGCAGCCACAACCAGTGCTCTTAACCACTGAGCATCTCTCCAGCCTCCACCCCTCATTTGATAAATGAACACAATGATTAACAAGCCAAATAATGATGATCTTTTGAAAATATCCAAAATAGAAATCATTAAGATGGCAGTTGTCTGGCTCAAAGGGGAGTGCTGTGCAGTATCATCTTATTAAAAGAAATTTAAATCCAAATTGCACACATAAAACAACATAATAAATTAATATTACCTTTGTATAAATTAGGACTTAATAACTTCTCAGATAAACATTATAGAAAACACAAGACAGTCAAAAACCATTTTTACTTTACGTAGTTCAGAGAATGGTCTACTACAACCATGTTTTAGTTTTTGAATGAGTATAATCAGTGTGAGAGCAAAGCAGGTACACAGCAAAACATTATCATATTGATGTCTACAACGTCTAGCAGAAATCAACTAAAAAGTCTTGTGGTGCTAGAGTTACTGATGGAAAAGTTATCAGCAAAGGGTCCTCTCTGTCCTCTCCTTGGATTGTAAAGTCTTTTATTTATTTCTTTGATCTATTCTGCTAAATTGCTCATTAAGTATTTAGTAGATCTTTGTATTTGTTAAACATTTGCATTAGTCTATTTTAGTTATATTTTCCATTGCTGTGACAAAATGAGAATCCCATTAGTTCTTTTTACTTTAGATATTTTTATAACAGAAGAGAAGTAATAGTAATTTCTGTTGAAATTTAAACCTTGGCTGTCTCAAGGGAACAACGCCTTTACACTTAGGCTGGTTTCTTGGTCTCCTTTTTCCTTATCACAGAGTTAGGGGACCAGCCTGACCCAAGACAGAAATATTGGTGAAGACTCTGAGATAAATATGTTGAGTCTGAAAAGGGAGAGCAAATACGATCTCTAGAGCCAGCTTCTTGGTGAACTCGAAAAGCATGTGATAATTTACAACATAATTTATATACAAAAGGCACTTGTTTCTCTATACGTTTGTCTAGGTGAGTTTTTCATCTGTTGGGTCTTACAGATGGCAACAGGGACTGAAAAGAGATAGAATTTATGGGTTTAAGGGGTATTTCTAAACTTTGATATTTCTAAACTTTATGAAGGCATTGATAGTGAGCACATATAATGAAGAAGGCAGAAGTGTCTGCCTTTACCAATGTCAAATCTGAGATCCTCCCTGGCTACAAGTTAAGGTGAGCAGATACCTGAAAGCTGGTACAATCAATTAGCTTTTGTCTGTAAATGTAAGCAGACAACCCAAAAACCAAAAAGTACCTTCCTTCCTGATATTTACCATTAGAGACCACATTTTCTCCTCCAGTTTGTATTCAGGCCAGGCCTGAGTAGAGAAAAATATCAGCCCTTCTTTCTTAAGTGGATTTTATTCTATAAACACTAATTATAATCTAGTTTTCTGCCTGATGCCAGATTAGAAGACATTGCTGAAGCTCACACTGAATTCAATCTTCCTTCCAGTCCTCAAGCTCCGCTGGAAGTAGGTTTCTGAAGGACCCAAGGGTTGCCTGAGAGAGTGGTGAAAGTGAGCATTGCGTTTTACCTAACCATCAATCAGTCTATGGAAGGCCAACCTTTCAGAGTTTCATAAAAGGTTTGAACAACATGAACGTTTCAGTATTAATATTCAACCATCTTGAGACTTACAACTCTCCAATTTCTGACCTGTGTTACAGTATTTTGGAATTAAATGGCATCAAGAATATATGTTATAAAGCCAGTAAGGAGAACAGGAGGACACCATAACTGTGTTTGTAATAAGTGTCTCAAAGAAAATGTTGTAAGGGTGGAAACAGGTTAAGGAATTAGCATCTGCTCCCCATTCCCCGAGACCAGTTGCTCTATACACATAACAGCCTGCCTGATTTTCATCTTGCCCTAGCTCCCATTTCCCATCTCCTCATTTCACTCTTTCTTTAAGATGAAACATTTTGAGTAAAATTCAAATCGATAAACTTTTCCAAAACACATCCCATCATAGGTGCATTAGACATCTACCAGAGTTTCAGATATTTGTGATTATATTTTAGTAAGATATTTTCCTTCTTTTGATAGACATGTACTGTTCGGCTCATGAAATTTTCTTTAACAGAACCCCTACAACAGCTCAAATGTGAGTAATGCTGATTTCCTTAAAGCTGAAACCAAGTTTTACTAACAGGCCCAGCATCTTCTACACAGAAGGTAATTGGAGCACTCAAGAAACTTTCATCTCATGATTCCAGTGTCACCAATTGATGTTCATCTTATAGTCCAACCACAATTCAGCCAGCAAATGAAACAGGTGCAGACATCTTCCATCCAGTTACTGACATGTTAGGTAAAATCTCACATCTCTTCTCACATTTCTCATTGGCTGAAATTCAGTCATATGGACTTGTTTCCTTGAGGATTACTGAGCCATGTGACACAGTGCTGTACTCAAGAAGCTTTAGAGTGTGGTGAGGAAGCAGCTCTCTTATACTAGAATATTCTTCAGCCTTGGCATCTAGGGATATGATGACCTGATATTTTTGTTAGCACAACTAGATTCCCTGAAGAAAGGACTTGATCATCAAGCCGTGACAATCTTGTTCACATTTCTAAATGAAAATGAATTCAATGTATATAATTAAAATAGAGAATGGCACTGATTTAGGCAGAAAATATTGGCAGGTTTTAAATTCTTTTAAAAGTAAGTGTAAAAGTTGTGTTATATTTCATCTTAACTTTCACGTGTAAAATGAGACTTTCATATCAAAAACCTTGCACGGGCAGCATCTTGTGTCTTCAGTACATACTGTGGAGTTCTTAGGAGTGTGAGATAACTAGGTGGTTATAAACTATTACTGGCATCCTTTTAATGAGGTCCAGCTTCCTTAAAAGGACGAGCCAACCAGTACTGCTAATATACAAATGCTACCGCATGCAAGACTAAAGAGAGACTGCATTGCTCTCAGTAGACATAGGAGCAGAGCAGCTGTGGAGGGCTATAGATATCTTACACAGAACAGAGTTCCAGCCTAGGAGAAAGTGGTGTCCTGTGTTCCGGGCAGGGCCCACTCACCCTCAGGAAGCTGGTCTGAGTGCTTCACATGAACACGTGCCCAGTGGGAGTGAGCATTTCCCACGGCCTTACCTACAGCTAAGATACGTTTTCAGGAATAACTGACATACTTTTTTATTATGAAAGAAGTTGTAAATGTATTCCCATGATTAAGGTCACTTTGCATCTTTATTATTTAATTGTGCCTTCACATTTCTGTTATTTTCCTTTTTCCCTCCATGGTGCACATTTACATTCATTCTATAGTATAGCCCTTTAGTTGTGATACTTTACATATATATATTTGGGGCAAAAATCTGGACTTTGGCAGATTCACCAGGCTAGGTTGGGCCACCCATTCCAGTAAAAGAGATGAATCATGGTGAGATGGAGAGAGCAGAGTTAATTAATGTCACATCGCTGTGGACATGAAATTTCTTTATAACGAGAAGGGATTAAGGCAGGAAACAAGGGATATGCATAATGTTCAGAGTGTGGTCCTGTCAATCTCTGTCTTGGTTCTGTTTCTGCAAGGTTTTGGGAAGAAGTCCTTAGTGCTTGAGCGAAAAAGTAGTTCTCAAGAGGTATTCACTGCTGCTCCGAGGTGGAACCTTGCCTTCAAGGATAACGACCTGCCTCTGTACGGCAGGAGGGGTCTCTCCTCTTAGAGTCAGGGGGATTGCCAGTGTAGGAGAGTGATTCTGTGCTGTTGGTCTCAGAGGGGGACAGGTTGGGTACCACCTGTTTTCAGACAGATAAGCCTGGAATAATTAGCATACTAACCTGAAGAATTAAGGAGGGGTCTGACCCAAAGTAAAGGAGACAGAAACAAAATGGAGGCAGTGTTGCTGGAGTTCTCCTGCACTGTCAGCCTGTGACCCTCAGGAAAGACGAGCGTTTCAGCCTGGGTCCATGTTCATGGTCAGGGCTTTTCACTTGTTGCTGTTCTTGAATTAACATGGGATGATTTTTTTCTTTCTTTTTTTTTTTTTTAGTTCCAGCTGGCTTGGTATTGGGAATGTAGACCAGGCTGAACTAAATTTCACAGGAATTTGCCTGTCTTTGTGTACTGAGTGCTGGGATTAAGGGCGTGCCGCACCACACCCAATAAGGTGATGATTTTTAACACACAAATATTTTTGTTTCTTATAGAAATTATGAAGTTTATCATTTTTTCTTAAGTTGCATTTAATTTTTGAATCATGAATGGAAATTCTCTCTTGTGATCAATTTGTTGATAAATGTATTCATTTATTAAATTTTAAGAATTTGTTTCCTTTTGGGACTTGTTCTTAAGAATGATTCTAAGGTATGATTAATTTCATCATTTTAAATGTCTGTTTAACCTCTTTACTGAGTAAAAATATACATCAACAAATAAGTGGAAGAAAACAGGTCTTTAGTTTTCTTTATTTTAATTTTATGTGTAAAAGAAGGCAACACCTCTGGGCAGTGCCTACAGTGGCCAGAAGAAGGCATCAGATCCCCTGGACTTACAGACAGTTGTTAGCTAACACGTGGATGTTGGGAACCAAATCTGGGTCCTCTGCAATAGCAGTCAGTGCTCTTAAGCACTAAGCCCTCTCTCCAGCCACAGAAAATGAAAGTGTGGTACATTTACACAATGGAGTTCTACTCGGTAGTAAAGAAGGAAGAAATCATGAAATTCACAGGTAAATAGATGGAACTAGAAACTGTTATACTAAGTGATATAACACAGACTCAGAAAAACTAGCAACCTATGTATGCTCTCAGTGTGGATCTTAGCACCAAATGCTTATATGTGAGCACATATCCTGATGAAACTGCAGGAGCCAGGAAGATGGAGAGAAACCATAGAGGCTAAGGGATAGAAGGAGCCGTGGTGGGGGACACATATAATCAAGGGGGGGAATGGGGGAAAATAGAGATCCTTTCACCAGGGAGGGAAGTTTAGACAGGGAGAGAAAGAAGAGAGATATATAATGCTTAGCTGGTGTGGTGTAAAAAACCACAGGGAAACATATTAGTTCAAAGGCCTCCTGAAAAATGCACATACGATATCTATACATGAATGCATGTGTATAGCTGAAGGTCATATAATAAGGAAAACAGTGCCCGAGAGCATCCCTTTGACCTGTTGGTCAGGGTAGTCCAGGAGACTCCCAAAATGACACAGATTTTTACCATAGCTCTTGGTTCCCTCCCAGAACTTGAAGGTAAGACCCTGTGGCTGAAGACAGGACATGCTTTGGCCACAGGACTTGGAACAATGGAGCTGGAACTAAACTGAAAGCCTCCTCCCTGAAGACTGGTTTTCATAATTCTGAAAGATACTATGAAAACTACTAAGGGAAAGGAGACTATGATTTAAAAGTCCAATCCCACCTTTAAAGCCAAATAACCACAACGATGACTGACATAACAAACTAGTGGTGCAGTAGTGGCACTTTTATCTTGGGGGTAATCAGAAGCTAAATAATTGGACTTAAAACCCTCTCAGTGGGAGAGATCTCATGGTGTTGCTGTAAATATAGCAAATTACACATGGCTGGAGAGGTCATAGATACTAGGAAAACCCTATCTCTAGACAAATGAAATTTCTACTGTATACTAAATATTGGATCCTTATATTTACAGATAAGTGTACCATATACCGCTAATC
>NW_008348667.1:403608-413375 GCF_000622305.1 Nannospalax galili | reverse complement strand
TAAAGAATACTTCATTGAAGCGTAATATTAGAAGAGTAACAGAGACTTGAATGGCACTGAAGATTAAATCTGACCAGTCTTGTTCTCTGATTGGGTTTACAATAGTAAATCCTTGATTACGGATAATTACTTTAAATTTAAAACGTGTTATCAGATGAAAAGCCATAGAATAGTTGAATGAACAAAAATATAAGCTCTAACTCTATGCTTCATGCAAGATCTGACCTTAAACATACACAGAAAGGCTACCGACCACTTGTGACCTCAGTGGGCATTGCACAACACAGGTGCAAATACATAGATGGAGGAAAAATGATCATATACATAAAATTAAAACAATAACATTTAAAAAATTAATTAATTTCCCCAAGAATTTAATTACACTAATTAGCTGACTACAACATCTCCCAATAAAGAAAAGGCCAACAAGCTCTCAGGACATCACTGTCTAATTTTACCAAAAAATTTTAAATGCACACTAAGCTCTCTCAACGTCTTCTAAGAAGTAGAATCCTTCTTAAGTCATTTGACAAGTCACTACCCTTGATCTAATGAGACAAGTACACTTCAAGGAAATCAACCTAGAGATCAGTATCCCTGGTGAACACAACTTCCAAAACTCTAAGCAGAACAGCAGCAAATCAAATTCAATGGCACATTAAGTTCGTCATACACTGTGATCAAGTGGGATTTATTTTGAATTCAAGAAAATTTCCACATCTGTAAATCAGAAATCAATACATGACATCCACAACATAGAAACTCACATGATCACCTCTACAGAAGTAGAAAAGAGCGTGTGATAAAATTAAATGTCCGTTCAGTATAAAACCTTAGGTTCAGATGAAATGTTCCACAGCTTAAACAAGAACTCCTCCAGAAGTTGGAGCTAACCTCGTTCTTCCCTCTGGAAAGTGGAAAACCCCGATTGACTCTAAGATCAGGAACACAGAAAGACGCTCAGTCTTGGAATTTCTATTTAACATGGTGGTAGGGTACTGATTAGAAAAATTAAGCCACAGAAAGAAATAGCCAACATGTATCAGGTACCACTCTACCTCAAGAATATTCGAGTTTCCAACCCCGTGTCATATCTTGGTCTGAAGTGATCTTGATCACCTGTCTCTTCCACAAAATATCACATGTGTTCCACTACTAGATGACATACACAGAATGTACCAAGTGAGCAGGAGGTAGGAAATACACTCCAAATTCTATAATGCAATGATATTTCAGGATACCAAAATCAACATATATAAAACAATAGACAATAATGGCTTCCATGAAAAAGAAATCTTCCAAAATTCTAAGCGTAACAGCAGCAAATCAAATTCAACGGCACATTAAGTTAGTTACACTGTGATCGTGTAGGATTTATTCTTGGATTCAAGAACATTTCCATATACAAAACATTCTCTCACAGTAAATTTAAAAAAATGTTTGGAAATAAATTTAACCAAAGATGTGAGAGACACATGTACAATAAGCTAAGAAGCTGAGAAGCATGGACTGAACAAAATCCTGCGTTCATGGGTCAGCCTATTTAATATTCTAAAAAGTCCAGTGAACCTGCAGTGAGTTAAAAATTCCATGTTGCCACTGTATAAACACGTTTCACAGACCGAACGGACAAATATCAAATCCCCAAGGAATCATAAAAATACTCCCAAAGCTGATGTACTTATGAACAGGAACTAAGCTAGATGATATGGTGGTATTTGCTTATCATCCCAGAACTCAGCAGACTGGGGTAGGAGGGAAACAAACGGAGCCCAGTCTAGACTACGTAGTAAACCCTGACTCAAAATAAAAAACAAAACACAAAACACAAACAAACAAAAAAGGAAAAGGTAAAGAAAAGATCAAAGAGTGTGAAGTGGGAGACAACATTCCATAAATTGAAAATACGCAAAACAACATATGCTAAACAAGGGGAAGAAGAAAGTAAAGAAGCAAACTATCAGGACACCCACCATGGCTTGCTGCCCTGTTCTTATAAAACACTGGCCAAAATTAATTTGGGAAGAAGAGGTAATTTGGCTTACACTTCCGGGTCACAGCCCATCACTGAGGGCCAGGCCTCACTCAGGAGCACAGGTAGGAACCATGGAGGATGCTGTGTCCTGACTTGCTCCCAAAGCTGACACTCACCTTCTTTTTGAAATTTGTTTTCATTAATTTTTGTGTATTTCATACAGAACGTCTCAATCAATCTTAATCAGTTTACACTCCCTTCCCCACTGGCACCCTTCCATAACACGTCCACTACAGTTCATACATTCTGTCGTTCCTCAGTGCAAGTTCATCTGCTGAGGTCTAGTCAGGTTATCTAGAGTTCCTTGCTTTAAGAAGATCAGCTCTTCCTAACCTAACAGTAATCAGTTGCCAGAATTTCTTCAGCTCAGATTTTTGTCTTCTATTTCCACAGTTTTATGCTGGTTTTTTGTCTTCTTGAATTTGCATGGAACTTGAACATGCTGACACCATTGCTGTAAATTCATATGAATAGGGTCACAGGAGCTTGTAAGACTATTTCCTAAAGGTCGTGCACCTCCTCCCTGGCTCTTATAATCTTCCCACCCTCTCTTCTGCAATGCTCCATGAGGTAAAATTTAATACAGGAGTTCTGTCCAAGGAACAGCATTCTGAAGACTTTTAGCCTCTGTAATTCAGCCATCTGTGACCTTTCGTGTTGCTGGCCCTCAGGTGCATGAGAGAGCTTCATTAATGAGAATTGAGAAATTCATTGGTGTTCTCTTTACCCCTGTTCTATGTTCCATGAGCTTAGGCGCAGAGGTTGCATTGTAGATCCGTCACTTAGGCCCGGGCAATTAATAGACAATGTCTGTGTGACCAGTTGTGGTATTTGATAATACTCTCCCACTGGTGCAAAAGAACCTTCTTTGATGATTGATGACTGGGATATTTGTCTGTAAATATAAAAATACATATTTTGCATGTAGTAAGAAATTTCATTAGTCTAGGGATGTGACAGTCTTGGGGTTTTCTCTAAGATCTATGACCTCTCCAGCCATGTGTATTTGGTTATTTTTGCAGTAACATACTTGAATTTCCTCCCATTGAGTGGGCTTTTAGTCCAATTAAGTAGCTGTTGATTGTCCCCAAAATAAAAGTGCTGCTGCTGCACCAATGTCATATGCTGTGCTGGCCATTGATTTGGTTATTTGGTCTTGAAGCTGGTGTTGAACTAGCAATTGATGTACTCCCTTGACACCGTCATAGCACTCTCTAACACTATGAGAGCTACCTTTCAGGACAAGTGGCTTCCAGGTCAATTACAGCTCCATTGCTGCAACTCCTGTGTCTGAAGTATGCTCTGTCTTCAGCAGTCAGGCCTTACCTTCAAGTTCTGGGATGCAATCAAGGACTGTGGCCATTGGCTATGTAATTTGGGAGCCTCTTGAACCACTGTGGCCAACAACTCAAAGGAAGGTTCTCCCATTTGGCACTGTTTTTTGTTATATAGCCTTTAGCTATCTACACATGGACTCATGTAGAGATATTGTATGTATAATTTGTCTTTAGGTTGTTGGACTAATAAGATTCCATATTGTTTTTTTTAACTAAGTAGGCATTATTTACCTCTCCTCTCTCCTCCCCAGTCCAACCCTTCTACCACGGCTTCCCCAACTAAAATGTCCCCATTTCCCTCATTTCTCCCTCGATAGTACCAGTCTCCTATGGTTTCACCTCTCTTTAACTCCTCTCCCTTTAACCCCAAGGTTCCTTGTATAACTCTCCCTCACCCTCTCATTTAGAAATCCTCATTTTTAGCCATTTCTCCCTTAGTAACACCTCCTCCTACTGTTCTTCTCTCTCAGGTTCTTTCTTTCTCTTCACCTCCCTGGTTCCTTTGCATTATCCTGATTCCTGCAATTGTATCTGGATAAATACTCATATATAAGTATTTGGTGCTAGAATTCACATATGAGGATGAACATACATCCTTTGTGTTTCTGAGTCTGTGCTACACTTCACTTAGTATAACAGTTTCTAGTTCCATCCACTAACCTGCAAATTTCATGATTTTGTCTTTCTTTACAGCTGAGTAGAAATCCATTCTGTAAATGTACATTTACACATTTTCATTATCCACTCATCAGCTGAGGGACACTTAGATTGCTTCCTCCTCTTGGCTATTGTTAAAAGAGCAGCAACAAAAGTGGATGTAGAAGTACCTCTGCAATAGGATGAGTTCTTTGGGTACATGCCGAGGAGTGGTAGAACTGGCTCATACGATGGGTTCATTCTTAGTTTTTCAAGAGTTCTCCACATTGCTTTCCACAGGGGCTGCACATGCTTGCAATCCCATCAGGAGTGGATGAGCGGTCCTCTTTCTCCACATTCTCTCCAGCATCTGTTCTCTTCATCTTAGCCAATATGACTGGAATAAGATGAAGTATTAAAGTGGTTTTAATTTGCATTTCCCTAATTACTAATGATGTTGAACACTTTTCAAGATGTCTCTTAGCCATCTTTATTTCTTTGTTTGAAAACTCTCTGTTCACTAGCCCATCTTTTAACTGGACTACTTGCTTTCTTGATTCTTTGTGTTTTTGAGTTCTTTATATATTCTCAATGTCAAACCTCTGTCAGATGTGTCAGATTTTCTCCCACTCTGTGGGTTTTCTCTTCATGTCCTTGGTTGGTTTTTTTTTCTTTTTATTTTTGCTGTACAGAAGCTTTTTAGTTTAATGAGGTCCCACTTGTGGATTCTTGACGTTTATTCCTGAGCAATTGATATATGATTTAGAAAGTCCTTTCCTACACCTTTATCTTGTAGGTTATTGTCAATGTTTTCTTCTAACAATTTCAGGTTTCACATTGAGGTCTTTGATGCATTTGGGGTTGACTTTTGTGTAAGGTGGAAGATAAAGATCTAGTTTCTTTCTTCTACAGATGGAGATCTAGTTTATCAGCACCATTTGCTGAAGATGCTGACTTTCCTCCAGTGAAGATTCTTGGCCCCTTTGTCAAACTTCAGATGGTTGAACTTACATGTACTCATGACTGGGTCTTCAATTATGTTGCCTTGAGCTATTAGTATACTTTTATATCAGTACCATGTTGTTTTTATGACTATAGCTCTGTAATATAGTTTGAAATCTGGTATAGTAATTCTCCCATCCTTTATAGTTATCTCCAATGCTATTAGAGCTAGCCTTCAGGGGAAATGGTTTCAGGTCAGTTGCAAATCTATTTCTCCAAATCCTGTGTCTAAAGTATGTTGTGTTTTCAGCAATAGAGTCTTACCATCACGATCTGGCAGGCCATCAAGGGCTGTGGCAATAACCTGAGTAATTTTGGGAGTCACTTGGACCACCCTGACCTACATCTCAAAGGAAGGTTTCTACTGTCTGGCAGTGGTTCTTGCTCATGTACAGAAAATGTATGTGTAATTTGTCATTAGGTTGTTGGACTAATATTATTCCCTCTGTTTTTAAAAACTAGCTATGCATAATTTATCTCTCATCTCTCTCTCATTGTCTGACCCATAACACATAAGGAATTGAAACAGTAATACAAACCTCCTGATTAAAAAAGTCCAGGCCCAGATGGATTCAAAGCAGAATATACCAAATATTTAAAGAAAATCTATATCCAATACTACTTAATTTATTCAAGAAGATACAGAGGGAGAATTTCCAAATTCCCTCTTTGAAGACAGCATCACTCTAATACCAAAAGTAGGTGATGATACAACCATAAAAGAAAACTATAGACCCAAATCCTCAATGAACATAAATACAAAAATTCTCAACAAGATACTTGCAAACCACATGCAGACACCCACGATCCACTGTGATCAAGTCAACTTTATTTCAAGGATGCAGAGATGGTTCAATATACGCAAGTCAATAAACGTCATAAATCATATAAATGGAGTCAAAGACAAGAACAACACAGTCATCTCCATAGATGCAGAGAAGGACTTGGAAAAAATTCAACATGCATTCATGTTCAAAGTCCTAGAGAGAATTGGACTGGAGGGAACATACCTCAAAATAATTAAAGCTATATACAACGAACCCACAGCCAATATCATTCTAAATGAGAAAAACTGAAAGCATTCCCATTAAAATCAGGAACCAGACAGGACTGTCCACTATCTCTTTTTTAATATAGTGCTTGAAACTCTTTCTAAAGCAGTAAGACAAGAGAAGGCAATTAAAGGAGTATTAATTGGAAAAGAAAAAGAGGTCAAATTATCACTTTTTGCAGATGATATGATATTCTATGTAAGAGATACTAAAAATTCCACGAGAAAACTCCTAGGAATGATTTACACGTTCAGTAAAGTGGCTGGTGGTGCTGGGTTGAGGAAGCCTCAATTGGAGAACTGCCCCTGTGATGTGGGAGGGCCCAGCCCACTGTGGGTGGTGCCACCCCTGGGCAGGTGGTCCTGTGTTGTGAAGGAAAGCAGGCTGAGCAGGGGCCAGATGGAAAAGCCAGTAAGCAGCATTCCTCCATGGCCTGTGCTCCAGCTCCGGCCTCAATGTTCCTGCCCTCAGTTCCTACCTTGGGCTCCCTGGTGAACTGTGACCTGGGAGATGTAAGATAAAATAAACTCTTTCCTCCCCAAGTTGGTATTGGTCAGATTATTTTGTCATAGCAATGGACAAACAAACTAAGTCACAGGTTACAAAATTAGTCTACAAAAATCAAAAGCCTTCCTTTATACCAATAACAAGCAATTGGAGAAAGAGTACAGGGAAACCCTCCTATTCACAATAGCCTCAAATAAAACAAAATAAAATAAAATATCTCAGAATAAATCTAAGCGTGTTAAAGACCTCTACAATGAAAATTTTAAATATTTAAAGAAAGATTGAGGGAGACACCAGGAGATGAAAGGACCTCCCATGCTCATGAATTGCAAGAATTAATATTGTGAAAATGACCATCCTACCAAAAGTGACTTATAGACTCAATGCAGTTCCAATCAAAATCCCCATGAAATGCTTCATAGAATTAGAAAACATCCTAAAATTCATACGGATGCACAAAAGACCCCAGATATAAGAAAGATTGAGGGAGACACCAGGAGATGAAAGGACCTCCCATGCTCATGAATTGCAAGAATTAATATTGTGAAAATGACCATCCTACCAAAAGTGACTTATAGACTCAATGCAGTTCCAATCAAAATCCCCATGAAATGCTTCATAGAATTAGAAAACATCCTAAAATTCATACAGATGCACAAAAGACCCCAGATATCCAAAGCAACCCTGAGCACAAAGAGCAATGCTGAGGGGGATTACTATATCAGGTTTCAAACTATATTACAGAGCTATAGTCAAAAAAAGGAATATGATGTGGGCACAAAACTAGACCAGTAGATCAAGGGAACAAAATTGAAGACCCAAATATAAGCACATGCAATTTCAGCCACCTGATATTTGACAAAGGGTCTAAGAACATTCACTGGAGGAAAGACAGCATGTTCAGCAAATGTGCTATCCCTATGGAAAGCAGAGTGGAGAACTCTTAAAAAACTAAAAATAAAACTACCATTTGACCTGGTTATACAACCTCTTGGCATATACCCAAAGGATTCATCTATTGCAGAGACACTTGTACATCCACGGTTGCTAATGTACTGTCTATCTTGTTTACCTTTTCAATGAACCAGCTCTTAGATTTGTTGAGTCTTTATACTGTTTTGTTTTCTATTTCATTAATTTCTGCTCTGATTTTTGTTGTTTCTTTTTGTCTGCTCAGTTTGGGTTTCATCTGATGGTGCCTTTCAAGTGTCTTGAGTTGCAATGTTAAATCATGTATTTGTGCATTTTCTGATATCTTAATGTAGACACTTAGAGCTACAAACTTCCCTCTTAAGACTGCTTTTAAAGTGTCCGAGAGGTTTTGCTGTGTTGTGTTTTCCCTTTCACTTAGTTCCAGGAATACTTTTATTTCTTTCTTAATTTCTCCTTTGATCCATTCATAATTCAAGAGTGTGTTGTTTAATCTCCATTAATTCATGTAGTTATTAGGGCTTCTTCAGGTGTTAATTTTAAGCATTATTGCATTGTGGTCTGATAAAATGCATGGAATTGTTTCAATTTCTTTTTGTATTGGTTGAAACTTGATTTTTATTCCACTGTGTGGTCAATTTTGGAGAAAGTTCTATGGGGTACTAAATAGAAAGTATGTTCTCTGGTACTTGGGTGAAATATTTAGTAGATGTCTGTTAGAACTATTTGATATAAGGTATTTTTTAATTCATATGTCTGTCTGTTAATTCTTTGTCTGACTGACTTGTCTAATGGAGACAGTGGGGTATTGAAGTGCCTTATGATTAGTGAGTTAGTATTAATCTGTATTTTAATGTCCTGTAATAATTTTTTATGAAGTTGGGTGCACCAGAGTTTGGTGCATATATATTCATGATTGTAATGTTTTCACGGTCAATTGTTCCTTTGATTATGATTAGTTTTAGTTTGAAGTTTATTTTGTCAGATATTAGAATTGTATCTCTTCCTTGTTTCTTAGTGTTATTTGCTTGGAATATATTTCCATCCTTTTGTCTTAAGGTAATGACTGTCCTTGAATGTGAGATGATTTTTTTGCAGACAACAAAAAGGTGGATTTTGTTTCTTAATCCACTCAACTAGCCTGTGTCTTTTGACTGGGGGGTGCGGCTCATTGATATTTAAAGTTATTATAGAAGTATGTGTATTGGTTGCCATCACTTTAATTTCCATTTATTGCATTCTTGGTCTAACTGCATTTCCAGAGTTATACCTTCATTTGCTTTCTTTATGTTGCCCCTTGGGTACCTGTCATTTCTTTCTTTAGCTCTTTTATTTTTTCAAGAATTCTCTGGAGGGCTCCTTTTGTGGACATGAATTCTTTCAGCCTATTTATGTCATGGAAGATTTTTCTTTCCCCTTCAACTATAATAGACATTGTTACTAGGTAAAGTATTCCGGATTGATATCTGTGGTTATTTAGAACTGGAAATACCTTAGTCCAGGCTCTTCTTTCATAGTTTGCATTGACAAGTCAGCTGTAATTCTGATGGATTTTTTTATATGTGAATTGTTGTTTTTCTTTTGCAGATTTCAGTGGTCTCTCTTTGTACTGTATATTTAGTATTTTTACTATGATACACCATTGGGAGTTCTGTTCTGGTCCTATTTGGAGTTCTATGTATTTCTTGGGTTTGTGTGGACACGTGTTTCTTTAATTTGGGGACATTTTCTTCTACAGTCCTGTTGAAGATCTGATCCATACCATTATCCTCAAATTCGCCTTTCTCTATGCTCAAGATGCACAGATTTGGTCTTTTTATGGTGTCCCACATCTCCTACATATTGCATGACTGTGTTTTCTTAAATTTTCCGTGCTCTTTGCTTGAGCAATCCAATTCATGAAATTTATCATCCAGTCTTGATATTCTGTTTTCCATCTTATTCATCCTTTGGTGAATCTTTGAGTGTTTCACTTCTTCATTTCATCCTGAATTTTCTTCAATATTTCTAACTCTTGTGAATTCAGTCAGAAGTTTACCCCTATCTTCTTTTGGTGATTTGATTTGTTTGTGTGTTCTTTAAATTCGTTGAATTCTTTGATCATGTTTATGATTGTTCTTTTAAATTCTGTGTCCTGGGTTATCTCTAGGGGATTCTCATTGTAGATGTTCTCTACAGGACTGGTGGAGTTTGGCAGGGACATAGTGTTTTAGCTTTCCATTTTTTTATTCTTTCATTGTGATTTTGGCACGTGAATTTCTTCTGTTT